>NW_006408683.1:6729525-6749450 GCF_000296735.1 Chrysochloris asiatica
GGGGCTGGGGTGCCCACTAGCTCAGTCACCCCTATAGTCACCAGAATGGAGGTGTGCAGACAGCAAGGGACCACTGAACAGCTAACAAAAGAGAAGAATGTCTAGACCTTTATCTCAGCAGTTCTGCCAGGCATCTGTGGCCGCTCTGATCTTTCCCCCACATGGTCTCACCCAAGATGGCTGCTCCTGGAGCAGCTGAGCTTCCTGGACTAGAAAGCAATAGATTTCTTGCTTCTGCCACAAATTCCCCCAGCTGTGAGCCTTCCAATCTTCTAAGTATTCCTTTATATGTGGTTCAGAGTTCTGGAACCATCCCCTGAGCCTGCTTGGTTGGGTATTCTGTGTTGTTGTTGGCGGAGCTCTCTGCTATACATCCACCCGATCTGCCATCTTGTTTGTTCTCAACCCATGGTATTTTTAATAACCTCATATAGCATGTGAAAGTTGGACAGTGAATGAGGAAGACTGTACAAGAATTGATGCATTTAAATTATGGTGGTGGAGGAAAATATTGAAAGTGTCATGGGCTGCCAAAAGAACCAACAGATCTGTGTTGGAAAAAGTGCAGCCAGAGTGCTCCTTGGAGGCCAGAATGACCAAACTTCGTCTCTCATACTTTGGACATATTGTCAGGAGGGACCAGTCACTGGAGAAGGATATCATGTTTGGTAAGGTGGAGGATTGGAGAAAAAGAGGAAGACTCCAAGCGAGATGGATTGGCAAAGTGGCAGCATCAATGGGCTCAAGTGTAGCAACAATTGTGAGGTTGACCTAGGATGGGGCAGTGTTTCGTTCTCTTGTGCATAGGATTGCTATGAGTTGGTACCAACTCCATGGCACCTAACAACAACAACATATGATAATCAAACTTTCCAAAACCAAAGATAAAAGAATCCTGAGAGCAGTTCAGGAAAAATGAAAAGTTACCTACAAAAGTGAACCTATTAAGATACAGTTCTAATTTCTCAACATTAACCATGCAGGTAAGAAGGCAATGGGTGACAAATACAAAATTTTGAAACCTGTAATTTACCCTGGAAAATAATATACCTGCACATCAAAATAAAAAGAGAGAAAAGTCAGAAAGATTTAGGAAACATTAACACAACAGAAAGGAAAATGAAAAGAAAATCCACAAAACAAAATGAACTCAATGAAGAAAATTATGTGGAACAAAGAAACCCCCAGCACCACACACACACACAAATACACACACAACAAAATGACAATAATCAATTAGTGCCTTTTGATGATTACACTGAATATAAATGACTAGTCAAAAGACAGCAGAATGTATAAGAAAATTGGATCCTTCAATATGCGGTCTACAATAGACACATCAAAAGGGTGAAGATAGCAAAAATGTCTATCAACAGAGGAATGGTTAAACAAACTTTGATGCATAGACACAATGGAATGCTACACAATATTGAAAAATGGCAATGAATCTGTGAAACATATCACATCATGGATGAACCTGGAGAACACTGAGAGAAATTGTTGTTGTTAGATGCTATTGAGTCGGTAGCGACTCATAGTGAACTTATGCACAACAGAATGAAACCCTGCCTAGTCCTGCGCCAACCTCACAATCGTTGCTACATTTGACCTCATTGCTCCTGTCACTGTGCCAATCTATCTCACTGAGGGTCTTCCTCTTTTTCACTGAACCTCCTCTTTACAAAGCACGATGTCCTTCTACGGGGACTGGTCCCTTCTGAATATTTGTCCAAAGTATGAGAGACAAAGTCTGGGCATCCAGGCTTCCGGGGAGCATTCTGGCTGTACTTCTTCCAGCACAGATTTGTTGGTTCCTTCGGCAGTCCGTGATACTTTGAATATTCTCCTCCAACACTATAACTCAAAGGTAACAATTCTTCAACAGTCTTCCTTATTCAGTGTCCAATTTTCACATGCATATAAAGCTATTGAAAATACCATGGTCTGGGTCAAGTACACCTTCGTCCTCAAACTGAAATCTTTGCTCTTGAACACTTTAAAGAGTTCTTGTTGAGCAGGTTTGCCTACTGCAATACATCATTTGATTTCATGACTGCTGCTTCCATGAGTGTGGATGGTTGATCCAAACATAATGAAGTGTTTCACAGCTTCAATTTTTTTCTCCATGTATCTCGATGTTATTTATTGAGGTACAACCCATAATGAAGGTTGTGATCTTTGATCTTCATCAGTAAGTATTTTAGGTCCTCTTTGTTATCAGTTTTCAACAAGCAAGGTAGTTTCATCTGCATATTACACATGGTTAATGAGTCTTCCTCCAATCCTGATGCCACATTATTCTTCATATAATCCAGCTTTAAAATTATTTCCTCAGCCTACAGATTAAAAAATTTTGGTGAAAGAATACAATCCTATTGCACACTTATCCTGATTTTAAACGAAGAACTGCCTCTTGATCTATGTACAGATTCCTCATGAGCACAATGAAGTGTTCTGGAATACTCATTCTTCACAATGTTGTCCATAGTTTGTCATGATCCACACAATCGAAAGCCTTTGCATAGTCAATAAGGCACAGGTAAACATCTTTCTGGTATTCTCTGCTTTTAGCTAAGATCCATCTGATGTCAGCAATGATACCCCTCATTCCAGGTGCTTTTCTAAATCTGGCTTGAACCTCTGGAAGTTCTCTGTCAATACACTGTTGTGGCCATTTGTTAATTATCTTAAGTAAAATTAGCCAATCACAAAAGGACAAATATTGTTGAAACCAGTGTTGTAAAAAGTTTAGAAAAGATTTTCTTAATAAAAGAAACAATCTATGATGTATACGAGGTGGGGAGAGGAGGGGAAGAGAGTGGGAAAACAAATAAACATAGGCTGAGACCAGAATAAAAAATGGGAAATGGATTCTGGAGTGACACAAAATTGCATTCAAATGTAGCTCAACTCCTTACTAGCTGTAGAGCTTTACACTCATCTGTAAAATGGGGACAGTAATAGTAATTAACTCACAGGACTTTTGTGAGGATGAAATGAGAAAACAGATGTTAATCATTGAGCACAGTGCCTGGCACACAATTGCTCTCAATAAATCTTAAATTTTTACTGTTGTTATAGTTGTTAAAATTTCTACTTTATATGAGGAGATTGGCCAGAAAATATTTACCATATCACTTACTGCTATTGCAAGCTTATTTTCTTTGGCCTAATTGCCTCTGCCTTTAAAATGGAACATATTGGGAGATGGAATAGGGAGACCAGGAGTGGAGTGACAATTTGATCAATTAAGGCATTCCAGAGAGTTCTGCTACAGTTAATTAAATTCATTGGTATTTCCAGTATGATGAATTATAATGTATCTCGGCACAAAATTGAATTTGTAAACTTTCTGCTGTTGTCATTTCATAGAATGCAAACCCACCACCACCTTTTGTTTGATGTTCCCCAAGCCTGGATTCCAGTTTTAAAAATAACTCCACGTTGAACAAATTACCTCAAGAAGTGCACAAAATCCTTAAAATAGTTTTAAAACATTGTGTAGCCTACATTACATTTTAAAAAATGAACATGCAAAAAGACTCAAGCATCAACCTAGGGGCAGCTCCAGAAAAGGTTGTTTCACAATTTCATGGTCCTCACTAAGAGGCAATTGTCTGAGAATGGAGTTAAGTGTGTGAATAGCCATCACACACTTTGTGAGGTTGGCTCAGGACCAGGCAGTGTTTCATTCTGATGTGCATAGAGTTGCTATGAGTCAGTATCGACTAGATGGCACCTAACAGCAACAAAATAGTCATCAAGAACTTGAAAACCAGCTGTTGGTAGGCAGACTGTGAACAGGAAGTTTCCTATGAAATTAGGTGCTTCAGTAATCTCAGTGAAAACACATGTGGAATAGAAAGTTGACTTCCTAGCAGCCTTAGTTACCTAGTACTGCTATAACAGAAACAGCACAAGTAGGTGACTAGAAACCAGAAATGTATTTTCTCACAATGAGGCAGGCTCTAAATCTGTATTTAGGATGTGGCTCTTTGCGTGTTTCAGCTTCTAGTAGCTGAGGCTTCTAGGAGTTCCAGAGCTAATAGATTCATCTGCCTCTGTCACCATCAGATAGTCTGTCTCTCCACCCTGTATGTGCTCATTTCTATGTCTAATATGCTTCTTTATAACTCAGAAGTAATTAGGTTTAGAGAGTCCTGGTGTGGTGCTGTGGGTTAACGCTCCAGACTACAAAGTCATTCGAACTGCAAGGTCGGCAGTTCAAGCTCACCAGCCGCTCCTCAGAAACGGGTCGCTATGGGTTGGAACCGACTCGATGGCCCTTAACAACAACAACAATTAAGTTTAGAACACGCCCTACACTGATATGACCTCATTAACAGCTCAGATTGCATACTAGAAAGTGATGGCATTACATCTCCATGTATAGGTGCTAGTGTGGGCCTGTGGGTTAATGCGCTGGACCGCAAGGTCCGTTTAAACTGCAAGGTCAGTGATTCAAACTCACCAGCCATTCCTCGGAAACCCTATACAGGGTCGCTCTGAGTTGGAACTGACTCGAAGGCGCTTGACAATAACAACAGGTATAGGGGTTAAGGAGCTCTGGTAGCGTAGTGGTTACGAATCAGGCTGCGAGCCACAAGGTCAGCAGTTCGAAACTACCAGCTGTTCCGCGGGAGAAAGATGAGGCTTCCTGCTCCCGTAAAGATTTACAGCCTCGGAAACTGTACAGGGTCGCTATGAGTCAGAAACGATTCCACAGCACATAACCACCACTACCACCATAGGGATTAGGATTGTAACACATTTTGGGGGGTGGGACACAATTTAATTAATAACACCAGCTAAAACAGGATCTCAGACAAAACTGCTAGGTAAGTCTTAGAAAAGTATTTGAAAAAAATATTGTCTTTCTTTTAGAAAATGATATTTAATAAATGGTAACTTCTCACAAGATGCAGGGAATATGTACCAAAACGTCCTTCGTTTCTAAGGACCACCCTTAGCATAAAAGAGTTGACAAAAATCACAGCCCAAGATGGCAAGAGTACAGCCTTATGAATAACAATTATCACAGTAGATGGGAAACTATAGCTAAAAGTTCCATAGAATGAGCCTACCAAGAAATCTCTTGATGAGACAGAAGGATGATAGCTACCATGGAATTGTTGAAATTCTACCCACCCTTTTGATCATTTTCACAAATCTATTGTAACTTAGAGTTGCGATCCAGATTCCTCATTCCTGTGTGAAATATAATGCTTATTCAAGGATTTGTGAATCTTCTCAAGGTAGCAAACTGTATCATTCTTCTTTATCTGTGTGTAGCATACTGGGTTACACTTTGGGCTGCTAACCGCAAGGTCAACAATTCAAACCGACTATGTTTTTCAGGCACTATGCAGGAAAAAGATGAGGCTTTCTTCTCCGGTAAAAATATATTCTCAGAAACCCTGTGCAGGGTCACTATGAGTCGGAACTGACTCCACAGTACGCAGCAATACCAGCCCCTGAAACAAAGGGACTACATAGGAATTCTGTTCAGCAGTTCATCTTTCCAATGGGTACACATACTTGGATCTCGGCTGATGAGAGAATTCGAATTTTACACCCACCACCAGAATGTTTTTTGATCATTTGGGTTATTTTGCTTCATCCCCGCTTTTTGTTGTTTAATTTCGTTTACAGTGCAAATACCCTCAGCAGACGCTCACCATTAATTCTGGAAAACAGAGCCAGCATCTCTTTTTATTCTTTCCCTCCCCCCACTGCACAGCTCAGCATGGAATAGAAAGGGCCTTCCCGCCTTTTGCCGCTGCTGGAAACAGAAAGAGCCCTCCACCCCCCTCACATCTGCTGCAGGACAGAGGGCCCATTAGGCCCTGGAGGGCGGAAGGGCCTCGAAGCACTGGCTGTGAAACAGAGGAAGGTGACCAGAGCCAAGGCAGCAAGAAGCAAGGAAAGGCTCCTCTTTCAGATCCAAAGAGCCTTCCAGTACTGGATAGAGATGCCAGCCGGTGCCTGAGTCTTCAAAAACACTCCACTCTCCCTTCTTCATACCGAGGGGATCTCCCTCTAGCTACTTTGTTTAATTACCCTGTTCTGAGAAGCTGGAAAAGCCCCTTAGCTCAATAGTCCACAAACTGAGCCTTAACTGCCAGCAAATTCTTGTCAGGGATACTATTCAGAGTATTAATTATATTACTGAACACCCTGTGTTCTTGTCCCACTACTAAAAGCACCAGACTCAAAAAGAGAATGCATTTGCTAAACAAACCTGAACACATGAACTGCGGCAGGAAGTGACTTCAAGTAGAGGAAGATGGCGATGGGGAGCCAGGGCACTTCTTCCTGCTGAGTTTTAATCTACACACCACAATGGGTACTAAGTGAAGACAGGGGCTAAGCCAGAAGAAGGCTGAGTTTAGAACCAAAAGATCACCCTTCCTCACTTATAAAATTGAGAAGGGAATTCATAGCACTGTTGTAAGGAAGGAGCAGTGAAATAATAAAAGTAAAAGCACTTTGTAAACCATGGTGCTGGTTGCCATAGAATTGTCCTCATGGGTGTTGACTCCATGCCCCTGTGATCCAGAAGGTTTGCAATAGCTTGTTTTCAGAAGTAGATGACCAGATCTTTGTTCCTAATCTTCATCTGAAAGCTGTGCTGAAACATGTTCAGCATCATAGCAAAAACAAACATCCACTCATGTGGACAGCGTTGGGGCTGAACATGAGGTACATCAGCAGGGATTCAAACCCAGGTCTCCAGTGTAGAACGCAGAGAATCCTATACCTGAACCACCACTACACCCAAGGAGCTGCACAAACATGCACATACTCATGTAGTTTTGACTGTTTCTTTCCATGTGATCTAGGATTGATAACAGGTTAGTGAATTAGGTCGCCTCAGTCTAGTGAAATCGTCTTCTGATTTGTGCTAATTTCATTAACCACTTGATGACAAGACTCCCAGATTTGGCTAGGGCAATACAGTATGGTAGAGATTAAATGCAGGAGTTGGGAATCAAAGAAACCTGGTTAAAAACCTTTTTCTGCCTCTGCTATAAATGTGACACTGGCAAGTTATTTACCTTCACTAAACCACCATTTCGTGGTCTGTTAAATGGCGGTGACAAGGGCATTCCCCTTCATTGGGTTGATGTGATGATTAAATGAGATTGTGCATGTAAAGTAGTCACCACGGTACCTGCCACATGGTCAGTGTTAATAAATGTTAGCGAACCTGGGCCTGTAGTACATATCCAGACTGTTCTGTTTGTGAATACCATAGACATTATGTGAACTGATAGGGTTCAGCCATTCATTTGAGCTTTTTCAAGTTATTCAAGTCTAGTTCAAATATTATCAATTCTATAAGGTATTTCTTGATCCAGTCACAAGCCATATCCCCAGATTGTTCGTATCTAAGAGCTGTGGGCAGGAGCAGCTTTGTGAGCATGTGACTGTGCAGTCACAGAGACCCTGTTCTCACAATGGTCCCTCACTTGGTTTCATGCTCTGTTGTCACTGTCATTATTAATGAAGGGCCTCCCTTTTTTTGTGTGATTTTTAAAATTTTTATTGTGAATTGAGTGTAGGTTTACAGAGAAGATCATCATTTTACATTCAACAAATCCTATATATAATTTGATTCATTTTTGTGACTACAATCCCCTCAATGTAACATCAATTAACCCACTTCCTCCCTGTGATTCTTGTTTCCATTCCAACGTCTTTCCCAACTCTTCTAAATTTCATCCTTAGGTAAATGGTACCCTTTTGATCGTGAACAGCTCTCCATTGCATGATGTGCAAATCTCACTAGTACAGTTGTTCCTACTGTCGTTAAGTGCCATCAAGTTGGTTTGATTCATAGCAACCTTGTATGGGGCTTCCATGGAACAGCGGATGGGCTTGAGCCACCAACCTTACAGTTAGTAGTCCAGTGCTTATCCAACAGTGCCAAGCCAGAACTCCACTATATACCTGTTTACTATTTAACTGAAAATGGAGTCCCAAGTGTGAGTTCAATTCCAGACCTGAAGGTGACTAAAGGCCATAGTCTTGGGTTCTTCCTCTATCTTTCTGACTAGTAAACTTAGTAATTTTTATAATTTTGAGTTTTGTTCCACACTTTGTCCCGCACTCTCTAAGATCTCATAGTATGATCTGCTCAGAGCAGTTAGTAGTGGTAATCAAGCACCATCTGATTCATCTGGTATCCAGGTCATGGAGACGAATGTTCACAGGATCCATTAGTCCACTGGAATAATTGATTCCAACTATCTTCGAATGTTATCACTCTTCTCTCCTGTGCACAGGGAGAGACCAATAATTGTGTATTAGATGGTCACACATGAGCTTTTAAGATCCCAGTTTCTATTCATCAAAGCAGGATATAGAACATCTAGCTCTGTGGATTATGTTATGCCAATGGACTATGGTGTCCCCTGAGACTGTTGTCCTGAGCCTCTAGACCCAGCAACTCTTTCCCTCAAGTTGTTTAATAATGTCTAAAAACCTTTCATAAACCTCCTCTCCCCTCCCACCTCATATGTTCCACCAAGTCCTAGTATGACTCTATAAGATAAGCACTGGATGCTAACCACAAGGTTGGTGGTTCAAACCCACCAGCCACTCCTCAGAAACCCCTATACAGGATCACTATGAGTCAAAACTGACTTGATGACACTTAACAACAGTGTTCTACCACATTCATGGATATGTTTGCAGCAAAGGTAAAATATCCATGTACAACTGTACAATCCATGTACTATCTGTCAAACCTTTATATGTTTATGGGTATATTCCCATCTTCTCTCACACACCTGTCCAGCCTGTTTATCTGTTCATGAATCTATTCATAGATTACTGTTGTTGCAAGATTTGTGTAAATAACAGCATTTACCTGTATCCCCTTTAACTCTTGTTGTATCTTTCTCTGCCTCCATCATTCTTCTGCAAATCTCCTCTGTTTGTCTATTGCCTTCCCTGTCACCCTAGTTAACATGTGTCTAGTCAATGAATTACTCTTCCTTCCCTTCTACTCCTGGTAATCATCCAAGAATGCTTCTTTTAGCATGGAAATCTTCCCTTGAATTTTTACAATAGTGATCTTATATAATACTTGTCCTTTTGTGATTGGCAAATCGCACTCAACATCATATCCTCCAAATTCATTCATATTATGATGAGGTGTTTCTGAGAATCATTGTTATTCTTCAGTATTGCATAGTATTTCATGATGTGCATGCACCAAAGTTTGTTTACACATTCTTCATTGATGGATATTTACGCTGTCTCCGTCTTTTTGCTGTTATGAGTAGTGTTGTAATGAATATGAGTGTATATATATCCATTCATATCATGGCTTTTATTTCTTGAGACTATATACCAGTATATTTGAGCCACTCAGTCTTGTTTCTTTTGTGAACTGAAATGGTTTGTTGTATCTCAGACATTGTGGTGTTGCTGTATATGTATTTAATTGATAAGTGTATGTTGGTGTGTTCTTAGGTACTTACCACCTATCTCCTGGTGGGTGTGATCAGAGAATGGAAGCATGTGCACAGTTCTCTGTTCACTGGTTGTGGAGCTCAGTTCAGAGTAAGTTTGATTGGTGTTGACTGCTACAATTGATCAGGTGGTATGTGAGCTGATAT
The DNA here is from genome assembly GCF_000296735.1 of Chrysochloris asiatica. Taxonomy (NCBI): domain Eukaryota; kingdom Metazoa; phylum Chordata; class Mammalia; order Afrosoricida; family Chrysochloridae; genus Chrysochloris; species Chrysochloris asiatica. The sequence continues at coordinate 6,739,155 of NW_006408683.1, forward strand.
TGGCTCTTGCAGAGTAAGTGGGGTACAGGTGTATGGCTATGGTTAGGCTGTATGGGCACAGCTGTTGTCTTTAATTGAGTGAGGCAAGAATGGAAAACTCACTTACATGAAAAACAAAAAACAAACAAATAAGCAAGCAACAATGACAGGAGTAAAAGAAAAGAAAAGGCAGCAGTGAGAAAGAAAGAAGAAACAAGAAAGAGATAGAAAATAGTAAAGAAAATGCAAAAGGAAAAAAATAAATAGAAGAGTAGAAGAAAAGAGAAACAAAAGAAAAGAAGAAAAATGAAAGTGGAGATAAAATAAAAAACAAGGGATGGGAAAGAAAAGAAGGAAATGAAAAATAAGCAAACCGACTTCTGGCAAGACGGCAGACTAGGTAGATGTGCTACATAGACCCTCTACAGCAAAAATGTGGGAGACCAAATATAACAGACACAGATGAAAATTCTGGCACCTGGAACATCAGAAAATTTGTTAGAGAATTAAAAGGAATACTTTCTGGGAAGAGAGGCCAAGCAGGCACAGCAAGAAAGGGAGACTGGTGAATGGCTGACCTGACTGGGCTCCACCATCTTCTGAGCAGCTTTGGTAGTGGAGTGAGGCCTGGAAGAGCAGATTAGCACTGGCCACTGGAAAGGTGTGATTTCTTCTTTTTCCCTATGCTGCTTTGGTGACCTAAGGGATGGCCAACTCACATGCATCATCAACCCTCATGCATCCCCCATGCAGACCCTGCTCTCTGGGAGTTTGGAGCCACATGGTTGGATACCATACCAGTGTGAGTTTGGGGCCAGCTGTGCCACTTTGGTGTGTTACTTTGGTGCCTGGATTCAGGTGGGCTCAGGTCCAGACCTACAAAACCCACAGAAAACCCGACTAACATTTAACCAGTCACCCTGCCCCTGGATTTCCTGTGGTTCTAGACACAGAAGTCAACTCCATCAAAGGGCCCCATGAACTACTTCTGGATTGAGTGTCCTGAACATAGATAACACCAAGGCCAATAGGAACTCCATCAAGGGCCAGGAACTCCATTGTCACATCCCTTCCACAACTTCCTTGAATAGCAGGAAGCCACAAGAGATTTCTCTCCACTGACCCAACAGCTGCACTGTTTGTTTTTACAAATATGACAACCCCACAATGCCCCAGAGACAATAGACCATTTTACTTCACACAAAGAAAGAAGAGAGAATGGCTCAAACAAATGACCAAGATGCAAAACGAGAAACATTTCTGAGTTAAAAAAAAGGTAATGGAGCAAACTAAAAAAGAATTCAAAAGAATAATATTTTGTTACCATCAACAGATTGTCAGAAAGATCAAGAAAAGCAAGGAGAACACAGAAAAAACCTTATAAGAATTCAAGAAAACCCTACAAGAACAAAAAGACAAAATAACTACAAATTTTGAAACAATACAAAACCTATAGTTAGAAACTCAGAACATTAATACTACGGTTTCAGAAATGGAAAATACATTTAAAAGGCAAAGTAGAAGGTTCAAAGCAATGGAAGCCTACATTAGTGAACTTGAAGAATGCCAGTACGTTAGAAGAACAATCTGAAAAAAGAATGAAAAAACCTGAAGAAAGACTACGAGTTATGTGGGATGCCACGAAGAAGAACAACTTACAGGTGGTTGGAATTCCAGAACAGGAAGAGACAATAAAAAACACAAAGAAAATTGCAGAAGAGTTGCTGGAGAAAATCTTCCCTAACATCATGAAAGACAAGAAGATAAGCATACAAGAAGCCAAACAAACCCTAAACAGGTTAGATCCCAAGAGAAAATCACCAAGACATATCATAATCAAACTTTCCAAAACCAAAGACAAGGAAAGAGTCCTGAGAACAACTTGGGAAAAAATGAAACCTTACCTACAAAGGAGATCCAATAAGACAAAGTTCTGATTTCTCAGCAGAAACCATGCAGGTAAGAAAGCAATGGGATGACATGTACAAACCTCTGAAGAAAATAATTTCCAACCAAGGGTCGTATATCCAGCAAAGCTTTCCCTCAAATACAACAGCAGAATTAGGCTATTTCCTGATAAAAAGAAATTTATAATGACCAAACCAACTTTAAAAAAAAAAATTCTTTGGACTGAGAACCAACAACAGATTACCATGACAACACCACCCAGAATTCAATCCAGACATACACGTATTTAAAGTACAATAAACTTACAGGACTGAAAATAGGGAGCCAGAGATACCAATTTATGATGAATATCAATTTATAATATCAACTACAAAGCAAAAAGAGGGAATACAGTGTGAGTACAGAACTTCCAAATGACAAGGAAATCAAGTCGATTACAAGAAAAAAAATAAAAAAAAGAACTGTTTTAAGCAGGGAAAAAATAAATTACAAGTAACCTCAAAGAAAAAGGATACACTTGCATATCAAAATAAAAAAGAAGAAAATCAGAAAGATTAAGTAAACATTAACACAACAGAAATGAAAATGTAAAGAAAACCCTCAAAGTGGACTCAGAATAAAAAATTATGTGAAACAAAGACTCCAACAACACCACAAAATCACAGATAAATGACAGCAATCAATTCATACCTATTGATAATTACACTGAATGAAAATGGATTAAATGTACCAGTCAAGAGACATAGAAAGCAGAATGGATAAGAAAACAGTGTCCTTTAATATGCTGTCTACAAGAGACATATCAAAAGATGGAGATAGTCTAAATGCCCACAACAGAAGAATGGTTCAGCAAACTTTGGTATGTACACACAATGGAATACTATAAAATATTGAAGAATAATGATAAATCTGTGAAACACCTCACAATATAGTTAAACCTGGAGGACATTATGCTAAGTGAAATTAGTCAATCACAAAAGAACAAATATTGTGAGACCAATGTTTTAAATGTGGGTATTTACTAAAGACAAAATTTACATGGCTGTTCAAGATATGAATATATTTAAATGATGTCATTAAAAAAATACTGATCATATCTTCCAATGTTAAAATTTTAGTGAAAATGACACTATCAGAAATGGTATGTAAAGCAGAATTAAGTCATGTTAACCATGGCTCTACAACATAACATGTGGATCTGATGCTTCTTTTTAAATTGTTTATTGTATGTCCACATGAGTTTAACAAACCATGTGTTTTGGATGTTCTGAGAAGTTCTTTTAGATTAAGTTGGTTTTATAATTTTTAAAAACGAGAAGTCAGAATTCCAGATTTGTTCATCTATTTAATTAATGAATAGCAAAATTTTACTTTCCTTATTTGTTATCTCTAGATTTTCTACTTCTGTTTTCTAGTAATTGAAACTGTTTGGTCAATGTAAATTACAGGCTAAAGGCTTCCTAGATTTATTCTGTATTTCAATAATGGTCTTTTTTCAACTCTCAAGGATTACTATATGAAAGTTAAAAAAAGACTATCTTGATTCATGATAATTGATCTGTCTAAGGGAATGTGTAGGAATTATTTGTCATATCATCAGTATTATTAAATAATACTATTTCATATCCTAAAATTTCTAGCCTGAAAATCACATGGTCTTCACATAAATCAAATAGAGCAGATATAAAACACTAGTGAAAAATCTCAAAAATTGTGTTTGTCTATTTTAATTGTGCACATTTTCGACCTTTCTAAGGAGCTCTGGTAGTGTAGTGGTTACAAATAGGGCTGCGAACCACAAGGTCAGCAGTTCGAAACTACCAGCGGTTCCACAGGAGAAAGATGAGGTTATCTGCTCCCGTAAAGATTTACAGCCTTGGAAACCCTGTTCAGGGTCACTATGGGTCGGAACCGACTCGACTGCACTTAACAACAACAACAACAACAACAATGCTTAAAAAGTTTCTTTTTAAAGGTTTCTTGATGAAAGAAACAATCTATGATGGTTATGGAGGGTGGGGAGGAAGAGGAATTACTCAGGGGCTAGATTGTAGACAAGTATTAACATCAGTGACAGGGTAGCAATATACAACAAAAGGGAGGTTAGTAGAGGAAAGATGAAGGTAGCAGGAGACACAGGTAGGAATACAATAGTTAAAGTGAATAGAGATAAATGCTTTTAACTGTTGGTACATGGAGGTGATTTCAGCCATGTAATGTAGAAAATTGGTATATGATTTATTGAATATAAAATTGATGATCTGCTCTGTAAACCTTCACTCAATTCACAATAACAAGTTGAAAAAAACAAAAACAATAAAAGGAAAAAAACAGGGCAGGTGCCAGACAAAAAAGGAGAAAACTTTAGGGGGCTCCTACAAGCCTAAAAGCTCATGTAGTGGGCTGGGGAGGAATGAGACAGTGGTGTTCCTGGTCCTAGATGGAATTCCTACAGGCCTAGGTGTTATCTATGTTCAGGGCACCCAATCTGGAAGTAGTTCATGAGACCCCAAAGGTAGCTGGGGTCTGTGAGGTCCAGAGAGCAGTTGTGTGCCCTCTGGCTGAGCTGCAACTGGTTGGCCCATCAGTTCTCCCATCTGTCTCCCTTTTTTGTCACCCTGGCTCAGGCTCTTCTCCTAGTAAATACCCAATCCACTTCTCTCATCTTTCCTCTGAAGCTCAGGGTTCCAGGATTATCATCTGTATCCATTTCATTTTTTCTCCCATAACTTTGTTGTAAATGATTTGTGTAGTGTAGAGGGCTTCTACCCTATTGCCAGAAGTCTTGCCCAAGCAATTTACGTAGCCAGTCTTGGTTATGATACTTTGTTTTGCCTCAATTCTGTCTCATAAAATTTATAATTTGCTGTTAATCTACTTTATAGGATGTAACTCTCACCATCACCTATGCCCCTCCCTGCTGTGAATATAATGGCATTAAAAAAAAACTAGCTTAATTAAGTTATGATCTGACTTTAAAGAAGCATTAGCTGCTGCTTGTCTCTTCTGAGATTTTTCTGTTTGATCTACAGAAAATCAAAGCTCCTTATGATTTTGTGGTTATATGAAAGACTGCTCTGCTAAAGTTTAATTTTGTCTCTGTTTTTTCTTTTGGTGAAAAGAAAAGGAGTATAACAGTGAGTGATTATGGGCTAATATATCTAAATTCTACTATCTCCTCAAAAAAAAATTACAGAAGACCTGCAATGAAATTAGCTCAGAAGAAAGGTGTCAGAGAGTTCTAAAAGGATGCACAGAAAGCTAAGAGGGAAACAATTCTGGATATCGGTGAGATTCTACTCTAAAGCCCTCTCCAGTGATCCTTTTATAATAAATTACCTGGAATAAATATTCTGACAAGAATTGGCATCCTCTATTTAGGACAGGAGATAAAGAATTTTAGAATAAAATTTTTAAGAATTTTAGAATAAAATTCAAAGAGCTCTGGTAGCGTAGTGGTTATGAGTCAGGCTGCTAACCTCAAAGTCAGCAATTAGAAACTACCAGCCGTTCCATGGGAGAAAGATAAGGCTTTCTGCTTCCGTAAAGATTTACAGCCTCGGAAATCCTTGCTGGGTTGCTATGAGTCGTAACCAACTTCACGGCACATAACCACCACCATTCTAAAATTCTTACCTCCTGTCCTGAGTAGAGGATGCCAGTTCTTGAAGTCTTGGTATGGCACTGTAGGATAAGCATTCGACCACAGGTCGGTTTGAACCACAAGCAACAACTTATTTATTATCTATTTAAGGCAGGTAAGGTTACTTGATCCCAGACTGGATATGGCCTGTTGTTGTTGTTGTTTGGTGTTTGGTGCCATCGAGTCAATTCCGACTCATAGCAACCCTGTATGGGATTTCCGAGGAGTGGCTGGTAGGTTTGAACTGCTGACCTTATGATTCACAGTCGAGTATAGATCCTACAGTGCCATACCACAAGATGCTGTCAATTCAGTTCTGACTCATAGCTATCCTATGTACAGGTAGTGTCAAATCTAATATGTGAGGATAGGTTGAAAAGAATTGCTACAAAATCATGTTGCTGTTAGGTGCCATCAAGTAAGTGCAGACTCATAGCTACACTGTGCACAACAGAATGAAATACCATTCTCACAATTGTTGTTATATTTCAGCTATTGTTGCTGCCACTGTGTCAACCCATCTTGTTGGGGATCTTCCTCTTTTTCGATGACCCTCCACTTTACTAAGAGACAAGTTCTTCCTGATAGCATGTCCTAAATAAGTGACAGGATGTCTCGCCATCTTTCCTTCTAAGGAGCATTCTGGCTGTACTTCTTCCAAGACAGATTTGTTCATTCTTATGAATGTTGCTGTTGTTAGGTAGTGTCAGCTTGGTTCCGATTCATAGTGACCTTATGCACAACAGAACAAAACCTCGTTGAACCTATGCTATCCTCACAATTGTTGTTATGTTTGAGCCCATTGTTGCTGCCACTATGTTGATCCATCTCATTAGGGGTCTTTCTCCTTTTCTTTGACCTTCCACTGTACCAAGCATGATACCTTTCTCTAGGGACTGATCCTTCCTAACAACATGTCCAAAGAACAAAGCATGAAGTCTTGCCATCCTTGTTTCTAAGGTACATTCTGGCTGTACATCTTCCAAGACAAATTTGTTTGTTCTCTGGCAGTCCATGGTACTGTCAATATTCTTTGCCAATACCATAATTCAAATGAATTGATTCTTCTATAGTCTTCTTTATTTATTATTCATTGAAGCGATTGAAAATACCATGGCTTGGGTTAGTCACACCTTAGTCCTCAAACTGACATCTTGGCTCTTTAATATTTTAAAGAGGTCTTTTGCAGCATATTTCTTCCAACACAGGTTTATTGGTTGTTCTGGCAGTCCATGGTACTTTTAATATTTTCCAACACCAGATTCCAAATGATCTTTGATAAGGTCTTCCTTATTAACTTTCTGACTTTCATACGCATATAGGGCAATCAAAAACACCACGGATCAGATATAACTTGGTCCTCAAACTAACAACTTTACTGTTTAACATCAAGAAATTTTTTGCAGTGTACATGCCTTATGCAATATGCTGTTTGATTTCTTGCTTACTGCTTCCTTGAGTGTTGATTGTGAATCCAAGCAAAATGAAGTATTTGGCAACTTCAATCTTTCTCTGTTTATCATTGTTATTTATTGGTCCAGTTATGTAGATTTTTATTTTCTTTACATTGAGATACAATCCATACAGAAAATTGTACTTTTATATTTTCATCAGTAAGTACTTCAAGTCCTCTTCATTTTCTGCAAACAAAGCTGTGTCATCCACATATCACAATATTTTTTGCCGACATCATAATTCAAATAAATTGAGTCTTCTTTATTTTTCCATCTAATCCAGCTTCTCGGATTATTTTCTCAGTATACAGATTGAATAATTATGGTAAAAGAATACTACGCTGACACACATCTTTCTTGGTTTCACACCATTCAGTAGCCCCTGTTCCGTTCAAACAACTGCCACTTGATCTGTGTACAGGTTTCTCATAAGCACAATGAAATGTTATGGGATACCTATTCTTCCCAATGTATATCCATAGTTTATTATGATCCATAAACTTAAAAAGCTTTGCATAGTCAATAAAACACAAGTAAACATCTTTCTACTATTCTCTGGTTGCAGCCAAGATCTGTCTGATGTCAATAATGATATCCCTAGTTCCAAGTCTTCTTCAGAATCCTACTTAAATTTCTGGCAGCTCCCTGTCAATGTACCGTTGCAACCGTTTTTAACTTATCTTCAGAACAATTTTACTTACATGTGGTATTAATGATATTATTCAATGATTTTGGATTCTGTTGGGTCACCTCTCTTTGGAATGGGCACAAATATGGATCTCTTCCAACTGGTTGGCTATGTAGCTGTCTTCCAAATTCCTTGGAATAAATAAGTGAGCATCTCCAGGGTTGCATCAGTTTGGTGAAACATTTCTAATTGTAGTCCATCAATTCCTGCAGCCTTGTTTTCTCCTATGCCTTCAGTGCAGCTTATCTTTCTTCGTTCAGTGCTATTTATTCTTGATCAAATGGTACCTCTGAAATGGAAAATCAATTCTTTTTGGTACAGAGACTCTGTTTATTCTTTCCATCTTCCTGTGTCATTCAGTATTTTCCTGCATAGACACCTTCATTATTGCAAGTTGAGGCTTGAATTGTTTTCTTCAATTCTTTCAGCTTGAGAAATGCTAAATGTGTTCTTCCCTTGTAGTTATGAAACTCCAGGTCTTTGCACATTTTATTATAATATTTGACTTTGTCTTCTTGAGCTGCTTTTTGAAATTTTCTGTTCAGCTTTTTTACCTTATCATTTCTTACAATTGCTTTAGCTTCTCTGGGCTAAGGACAAGTTTCAGAGTCTCTTCTGACATCCACATTTCTCTTTTCTCTCTGGTAGCGTAGTGGTTACGAATTGGGCTGCGAACCGCAAGGTCAGCAGTTCGAAACTACCAGCTGTTCCACGGAAGAAAGATGAGGCTTTCTGCTCCCCTAAAGATTTACAGCCTCGGAAACCCTGTACAGGGTCGCTATGAGTCAGAACCAACTCCATAGCACGTAACAACAACAACATCTTTTTAATGGCCTTTTGCTTTCTTTATATGTGATGTTCTTGGCGTCATCCCACACCTCATCTGGCCTTCAGTCATTAGTGTCTAATGCATCAACTCTGTGCTTGTGATGGTCTCTAAATTCAGGTGGGACATATCAAGGCCATGTAGGATAAGCACTAGACTGCTAATACCAAGGTCAGCTGTTCAAACCCACCAGTCACTCCTCACCAGGGTCACTATGAGTTGGAACTGACTCAATGGCACCTAACAACAGTAACATACTCTAGGTCATATTTAGGCTCTCTTGGACTTGTTTTAATTTTGTTCAAGTTAAACCTGGACTTACATATGATCAACTGATGGTCTATTTCACAGTCAGTTCCTGACCTTGTTACAGCTGAGGTATTGCCCTTCTCTAGCACCTCTTCCCACAGATGTAGTCAACTTGAATTCTATGTATTACATCTGGTAAGGTCCACATGAAGAGTCGTCATTTATGTTGTCTTATAATATTATATTTTTAATGAGTAAGTCATTGGTTTTACAAAACTATCATGCAATCTCCAGAGTCCTTTCTATCATATTTTCCAATTACCAAGCCTTCCTCTTTGCTTCCAACTTTCACATTCTCAAACACCAGTAATTATCAATGCATTCTGATTGTGTGTTTGATCGATTCCAGACTGAAGAAGTTGGTAGAATTTTTTTACTTCTTCATCATTGGTTTTGTACTTGGTGTATAAATTTGAATAATAATGGCATTAACTGGTCTTCCTTATAGATACACAGATATTATCCCATCACAAATAGCATTGTATTTCAAACAGATCTTGAACTGCTGGTTTTGATACTGAATGAGATGCCATTCCTCTTGAATTTGTCATTCCTGGCATAGTAAATCATATGATTGTCTGATTCAAAATAGCCAATACCTGTCCATTTCAGCTCACCAATACCTAGGATATCACTCTTTATGCATTTCATTTCATTTTTTATAAGTTCCAATTTTCTTAGGTTCATAATTGCATATATATTCCATGTTTGTTTATTAATGAATGTTTGTAATTGTTTCTTCTCATTTTGAGTTCTGCCACATCAGTAATTGAAGGTCCCAAAGCTTTGTTCCATCTACGTCATTATGATCAACTCTACTTAAGGAGGCAGCTCTTCCCTAGTTGTATTTTGACTACTTCCAATATGAGGGAGCTTATCTTCCAGGTTTTTATCTGACATTTTGCTGCTATTCATTAGGTTTTCAGTGACTAACAATTCATAAATAGTCTGCCTCTCCTTTTTCCTAGTCTGTCTTAGTCTGGAGTTCCACTGAAAGCTGTCCACCATGGGTGCCCTGCTGGTATTTAATGTATCAGTGGCATAGCTTCCAGTATAGTATCACAGAAACACCCATAGTACAACAAACTGACAGATAAGTGGTAGATGCTTCTGATTGTTGTTGTTAAGTTCCATCAAGTCAATTCCAACTCATAGTGACCTTGTATAGTGTTTTGAGGGAGCAGGTGGCTGGTTTGAACTGCCTACCTTGTAGTTCAAAGTCCAGTGCTGATCCTACAATGCCACACCAGAAGTCCAGATTCTTGTTGTTGTTGTTAAGTGCCGTCAAGTCGATTTTGACCCATAGCGACCCTGTATAGGGTTTCCAAGGAGCAGCTGGTGAGCTTGAACTACCAACCTTGAAGTTCAAATGACTTTGCAGTCTGACGCATTAGCCCACATTTCAATATTCTTGGCCAACATCATCATTCAAAGTCATCAATTATATTTCTATCTTCCTATTCATTGTACAGCTTTTATATATATATAT
>NW_006408683.1:6749690-6766073 GCF_000296735.1 Chrysochloris asiatica
ATATGGAGCATAGTGGTTATGAATCGGGCTGCAAGCCTCAGGGTCAGCAGTTTGACACTACCAGCTGTTCCATGGGAGAAAGATGGGGCTTTCTGCTCCTGTAAAGATTTACAGCCTCAGAAACCATGTGCAGGGTCGCTATGAGTCAGAACCGACTCCATGTCACATAACAACAAATATATATATATTTAAAATACCATGCATGACTTGGACCATACACACCTTTAGTCCTCAAAGTGACATCTTTGCTTTTTAACATTTTAAGTGGTCTATTGCACCAGATTTTCCCTATGTAATACATCACTTGATTTCTTAACTGAGCATTGATTGTGGATCCAAGTAAAATAAAATTCTTGACAAGTTCAATCTTTTCTTCAGACATGCTCTGCTACTGCTACTGCGTGCCATGGAGTCGTAATAGCTGGTAGTTTTGAACTGCTGACCTTGAGATTCTCAGCCCGATTCGTAATCACTGCGCTACCAGACATGCTCTAGGGTTTACAAAAGGCAGAAGTAGAAGATATAATTTGTCCAATGGGATGATGGTAATACCCCTTCTAGCTTCTAGATGAAGACAGACTAGAATAAAAGACCTGGAGAGCTACTTTTTAAAAAGTAGCCAAGGAAAACCTATGGACCACAACAGAACTAGTCCAGCTTGCTTGGTTTGGCCATTTCATCAGGAGGGATCAATTGTTACAGGAGGATATCCTGTTTGGTCAAATACCAGGCCAGCAAGAGTGAGGAAGATCCTCAGTGGATGAATCGGCATAGTAGCCGCAACAATGGACTTGAACATGCTGGCAAACTTGAAGATGAGTGACACAGGATGGGGTCCCATTTTACTCTGTTGTACTTACATTGTTATTGTGTGCTGCCAAGTTAGTTCCAACTCATAGTGGCCTTGTATAGGGTTTCCAAGAGCAGCTGGTAGGTTTGAACTGCCAACCTTGCAGTTAGCAGTCCAGTGCTTATCCTAAGGTCATCATTAATAAGAGTCAACTCAAATGCAATTGGTCTATCTATCTATCTAACTGTGTTACTATCATAGGTGAGCCTGTCTCCAAATCTGAAAAATCTGCATCAAAACCTTTTACTGAGATTATTAAGAACCTTATGGCTGACTTTGGGGCAAGATGGTGGGATTGGCAGACGTGCTGAGCAAAACTTCTGCAACAAGGATACAGGAGAACAAGTAAAACTAATATAGATGATAATTCTGGGACTTTAAGCTTCAGAGGAAATGATATAAAAAAAAAAAAAAAGGTGCATTGAGTGCATACTGGGAGAGGAAACTGAACAGGAGTGGCAGGAGAGGAGACAGATGGGTGTAATGTTGGCTGGCCTGGTATGGCATGGCTATTTGTGCTTTCTGGGGCTGGCTGTCAACACAGTGGCCTAGAGGCACTGGATGTGTGCTGGATATTGGCAGGAATTGGGGAGTGGTTTTCCCTTGTTCCTTTGCCCTCCTGGTGGGCAAGTGCCACCACCCAGTTCAGTACCACTTGATCAACAATAATTAGCAACCAATATCAAAGAAACCTACTCTGAACTATGTTACACCAGAGAACAGCATATTCACTTCAAGGAGCTCTGGTAGCGTGGTGGTTACGAATCAGGCTGTGAACCATAAGGTCAGCGGTTCAAAACTACCAGCCGCTCCGCGGGAGAAATATAAGGCTTTCTACTCCCATAAAGATTTACACCCTCAGAAAGCCTGTTACAGGGTCGCTATGGGTCGGAACCGACTCGATGGCACTTAACAACAACAACAACGTCAAAGAAACCTACTCTGAACTATGTTACACCAGAGAACAGCATATTCACTTCAAGTCTCTATCACACCCACCATAAGACAGGTGGTGAGTGCCTAAGAACACATCAGCATACAATCATCAGTTGAATATAAATACAAAGACACCACAATGTCTCAGAGACAATAGACAATTTCAGCTTACAAGAAACAAGACAGATTGGTTCAAACAAGTGACCAAAATACAGACTCAGAAAATACAATACCAGAAATGGTATCAGAGCTATCTGAATGGTATCTGAAGAAGGCAAAAGAATGATAGTTGCATACTTTCTTAGGCTTCCTTTGGATTCTTTTGTTCTTTTTCTGATTGTTGCTCTAGCAGATAAATAAATATCAAGAGATTTGTCTTTAAGCTCATCAATTCAGCCTTCCATTAATTCAGTTCTATTTTTTTGCCCCTTCAGTGTATTATCTATTCCTGAAATGTTAGTTATTAATCTCCTGGATTAATACTAAGATTAATTGCTTGAGATATTGATTAAGTAAGATTAACTAATGGATTAGGAGAATGATCAAGAAAGCTGCAGATCACAGTAAACAGAGGAAAGAAGACTTAAGGAAAACAGTACTAAAACAAACTGAAAAAATAAATGAAACATTAGGAACCATACAAAAACAACATCTAGAAATCCATAAAACTAATACCAAGATTTCAGAAACATATATTACATTGAAGGGGCAAGAAAGTAGAATTGAATCAATGGAAGGCCAAATTGGGACCTTGAAGATAAATACTTCAATATTTATCTGCTAAAAGAACAACCAGAAAAAAGAACAACAAGACAAAAAAAAAAAAAAGAAGAAGAAAGCCTAAGAATTATATGGGACATCATCAAGAGGAATAACTTACAAATTATTGGAATTCCAGAGCAGGAAAAGACAAAAAGAAAGAAAGAAAATTGTCAAAGTTGTTAGAAGAAAACTTCCCTAACATCATGAAAGAAAAAAATATGCATCCAAGAAACTGAGCGAACTCCAAACAAGATAGACCCCAAAAAAACAGTCACAAAGACGTGTTATAAGAAAATTACTCAAAATCAAAGATAAGGAAAGAATCCTGAGAGCAGCTCAGGAAAAATGAAAAGTTACCCATGAAGGAGAACAAATTAGACTAAGTTCTGTTCTTTCAGCAGAAACCATGCAAGCAAGAAGACAATGGATGACATATACAAAACTCTGAAAGAAAAAAATGCCAACCAAGAATCTTATCTCCAGCAAAACTGCTCATCAAATAGGATGGCAAAATTAGGACATTTCCAGAAATAATCTGTTGAAATCAAATCAACCTTACAAAAAATGTTAACATGAGTTCTTTCGACAGAGATTCAACAACAGCAGACAACAAACTGAGCTTAACATACACAACAATATCACTCAGAACTCAACCCAGATTATAGAAACATACAAAGTAAAACAAATCTGAAAATAGGAAACCAGAGATATCAGTTTGCAACAGAAACCCACAAAGTGAAAAGAGGGACTAGTGTAGTTATAGAGCTCCCAAATGAGGGGGAAAAATCAAGCTTTCAAGAAAAAAGTGAAATAAATAAGTAAAAATAAACCTAACTGCAGTCCTAAAACTAGACCAAGTCCTATTTCTAACCCAAGCCTTAGGCCAATCCCTAACCCTAACATTAACTCTAGTCCTGAACTCCTGGTGTGACACTCTGGGTAAATGCACTGGACTGAAAGTCTGTTTGAACTGAAAGGTCGGCAATTCAAGCTCACCAGTTGCTCCTCAGAAATTCTATACAGGGTCGCTATGGGTCACAACCAACTCAATGGCACTTAACAACAACAACAACCGAAATCCTAAACTTAAAAATGTTTAAATAAAAAGTATTTAATGAATTTTTAAAAGATCATTTTGGGGAAGGAAAGACAAGGATGTTAATCAAAGAACTTGACTCAGTCATTTGAAACATGAGAAATAAGGACTAACATGCACATCTGTGTACCTGAAAGAACACAGTTGAAATGAGAGAGAACTTGGCACTCAGTCATGATTGCTGCTCCCACTTCCTACCTCCCACCATTTACCGTCAGATTCTTGTCCTCTACCCCTGGATGTTCATTCTGGCCCTTCTCTCTTGAAGACTCCAGTCCTTCCTTATGTGGAGCCAAAGCCATAACTTTATTGTTGTTGCCGAGGGCTGTCGAGTCGGCTCTGACCCATAGCAACTCAGTATAGGGTTTCCTAGGAGCAGCTGATAGGCTTAATTGGTGGCCTTTTTCAAAAGGTGTTGGCACCAGCGTGGAATCACCCAATAAACAAGGTAAGCACAGACTTACTTATTATGTTTCTTTACTAGTCTGCAGTGAACAATTTTTTCACATCGAAAATTATACTTCCAGGTATAACTGACATCTTCCAACAGAATCAAAGCCTCTTTTCAAATTTACAATCCTTGACAAGGATAGAGCATCCAATAAGAAAAGTAAGCTTATTGTGAACAGCATTACAGATTAGTAAGTGAGTGTAAGTAAGCCTGTGCTTACCTTGCTTATTGTGTAATCCACCCTGATTGGTACAGGCTACTAAGTAAACAAGCAAAGCTCAGGGTGGGAGACAGGCCTGTCCCCAAAACAAGCAAAGTCCAGATTTAATTGATGGTCTACTAATGACATATATTAAAGCACAGCAGGTAATGTAGAAACCATTGGTGGGTCCCAGAAGCTGATGAGTATATTAGCCTGTGTGTCTTTTGGAAAGGAGGAATTAAAAGATCCTCCCTTGATGACATTTTACTTTGGGAATGGCAAGTGTTTTGGATTGAATTGTGTCTTCCAGAAAAATGTGCCACATGGGCAAACACAGAGGAAAGATGCCCATATGAAGATAGAGGCAGAGATTGGAGTGATGCATCTACAAGCCAAAGAATGTCAAGGGTCACCGCCACAGAAAGGAGAAGAGAGGCTTGGAACAGATTCTGCCAAAGAGCCCTCAGATGGAAGTAACACAGCTGGCGTTCTGATTTTATACTTCTACCCTTCAGAATTTGAAACCATAAATTTCTCTTCGTATAAGCTATCCACTTTTGGTGCTTTTTAACAACTGCCATAGGAAACTTGTATACTGCTACAGCTAATAATTAGTAATGTATTTACTGAACTAAACAGAGAGAAAAAGCACATTCTGAAGGGAACAGTGATCCAGAATGGAAGAAGGGAAGAGAGGGTAATGTGTGTGAAACTAAAACTAGTGCACTTTGCTTAGAGTGACTAGAATAGAGAGTGTGAAGTTGAATATAGGTTAGTTGCCATCAAATCAGCTCAGACTCATGGCAACCCTATGTACCACAGATCATAATGTGGCCCAGTCCTTCTTATCTTCAGAATCACTGATATGCTCCAGTCCATTGTTGTACCCACTGTGTGTTTTGAGTGACTTCCATCCTAGGATTTCTCTTCCAGCTCTATGTTGAACACTATTCTACTGTGATCCATAGGGTTTTCATCCACTAATTTTTAAAATTAGATTGCCAGATCTTTCTCCCCTCCCTAGTCTCTCTTAGTCTGGAAATTCCACTGAAACATGTCCATCCTAGTTGGTCCTGCTGGTATATGACGTTGTAGTGGCATAGTTTCCAGTATCACAGAAATATGTAAACTACTACAGTATGACAAACTGAAAGATGGATGGCCATGAGTATGGAAAAAGGAAGGGAATAAAAGAGTTAAATAGAATAAAAGTAAATAGAAAAAAAAATAAATATATACACAACTCTGATCTACAGGTAAATACATGGACAAATACACAGGCTGAACAGGTATGGTAGGGAGAGTGGTTATATACCCATAAATGTAAAAGGTTTGACAAAGGATATTTGTACCTAGGTATTTACCTTTGCTGCAAACTTATCTATGAATGTGGTGCAGCAAACTGGGGGAGGATTGTGAAAAAGTCTTAGACATTACCAAACACCTTGAGGGAATGAGTTGCTGGGCCTGGAAGATCAAGACCATAGTCTCAGAGGATACCATGGTCAATTGGCAAAGTAAAGTCTACAAAGATAACGTCCTACGTCTTACTTTAGTGAATAGCAGCTGGGTTCTTAAAACTCTTGAGGAATAACCTAATTTGAAACTATCAGTCTCTCCCTGTTCAGAGGAAAGAAGAGTGATGAAAACTGAAGATGCTTGGAGTCAATTAGTCCAATGAACTAATGGAACACACAAACATCAATCTCCACGATCCTGAGACCAGAAGAATTAAATGGTGCCTGGCTTCCACTAAACAACTTTCTAAAAGGATCACATTAGAAGGTCCTGGATAGAGTGAGGAAATTGTGGAGCAAAAAAAAGTATGAAAAGGACCAGACTTACTGGTCAAAAGCGACTGAAGAAACCCGAGATTATGGCCAATGATCAGCTTTCAGGTCTGCATCTGAACCCTTGTGGCTCAATTTTCAGTCAAGTGGTAGATAGAGGCAACAACAACATTAATAAGGTATGCTCATCATGAGATAGGAGTCCAGGTGTGGTGCTGTACAATAAGCACTGGACTGCTAACCACATGGTCAGTGATTCAAACCTACCAACTGCTCCTTGGAAACCCTATACAGGGTCCCTGTGAGTCAGAACCAACTTGAAGGCACTTAACAACAACCGTGGAAGATCAAAAGGCAGCACTTACCTAAGAGCAATATTCAGAAGGGTTGTGAAGGACGGTGGAATGGAAACAAAAATCACAGGAAAGAAAGATAAGTGATGTTACATAGAAGGAAATACAATCACTGAAATGAAACAAAGTGTATGATTTATTGAATGTAAAACTGATCTTTTCTGTAAACCTTCACTCAACTCACTAAACTATTCAACTGAGTCATATGCTAAAGGTCCCATGGATTCAAGGGAAAGGACTGTGTATTCCAACAAGTAAAGGAAATCTACAAACGTTCTTTCATCAGGGGAATAATACGCTTAGAACTGTCATTGGACAAATGTACACAATAGTGGTGCAAAGATGATTGGAGAAAGACAAGACTAGGGGCAGAGAAGTCAGCAATCAGGCTTTGGTGACAGTAGACATGAGGGAAGAATGGGAATCAGGGTACCAGTAAGAATGAGGAGGAGATTAAATGTGTGGTCTCAAAGACTGAGTAGATGGGAATGAGTATAGGGAGGAGGAAGATTCAATGAAGATGAAATTTTGAGCCCAAATGACTAGGGAGCAGAGGTGTTGGTGAGTCGGGTATATATAAAGAAGATTTTGGCATGTGGTGTTCAAGATGCTGGAAGCTATTGAAAATTGGCAGAGTCTAGATATGACTTCATCTGAATTATATTTGAGATATTAACTCACCAACTGTTCAGATTTTGTTTCTTTGTTACCTACCAATATTTTTCAAAGAAAATAATTCAGGGTCTGATTTCTCAGGCCTGGAGAAGTCTAGGCAGGATTCAGCCTGGTTCTGACATACTTGTGTATGTTAGAGGAGATGTTCCTCCACAAGAGACTTTGAGTGATATTGTAACCTCTTTATGCTTCAAGCTACTTATAGGATTAGCAAAATCTTCTTATTATATATTATCTTCACCCCACCTTCTCCCATTAAGCATATACACATATACACACATGCACACACACACATCCATTATTGAGTTTCTATTATTCAAACCCAGTGCTTTTTAACTGTGAAGGAAAGATACAAAAGTGAGTCAGACATGGTGCTATCTCCAAAAGAGATGACAATCTGGTGAAGACTAATGGATGGCTGTGCTTATGCTGTTGAGTGCACACTGAAGTAGGAGGCACTAGAAGACAATACATGAGACCTGGTTGTGCATGGGTTGTGCATTAGACTGCTAAGAGCAAGGTCAATGGTTCAAACATACCAGCTGCTCTGAGGAAGAAAGATGAGGTTGTCTGCTCCCAGAAAGATTTATAGTCTCAAAAATTCTAGAAACAATTCTCTTCTGTCACTGTAAGATCTCTATGAATTGAAATCAACTCGATGGCAATGGGTGGTGGTGGTGGAGAAGATAATAGGAAAACCCTGGTGACACAGTAGTTAAAGTACTCAGATGCTAACCAAAATGTTGGTGGTTCAAATCCACTGGCTGTTCATCAGTAGTATGATGTGCCAATCTGTTTCCATAAAAATGTCCTACCTTGGCTATCTGATAGGACAGTTCTACTCTATCCTATAGGGTCACTATGCGTCAAACTTGATGCAACGGCACTGGATTTAGATTGGGTTAGGAGGCACAATGAAGAGTACTTGGAGTCGCAGTGTTTGCCTACAAACCAAAAGGCCAGCAGGTCAAACCCATCAGTTGTTCTACTGGAGAAAGATGTGGCGATCTGTCTCTGTAAAGATTGTTATTGTTGTTGTTCATTGTTGTCAGTTCAGATTCATGGCAACACTGTATAGAGTTTCCAAGGAATGGCTGGTGAGTTTGAAGCACTGACCTTGCAGTTAGCAGTCCAGTGCTTATCCTGCAGTGCCACATCAGTACTCCTCTGGAAAGATAACAGCTGTGGAAACCCTTTTCTGGTCTATAGGGCTCCTATGAGTTGGAGTCAACTCAATGGCAACAAGTTTAGGAGGCAATATGAGTCCCTAGGTGGTGCAGATGGTTAAATACTCATCTGTTAAGTGAAGGGTTGAAGGTTTGCGTATGCCCAAAGGTGCCTTGGGGAAAAGCCTGGGAATATTTGAAAATCAGTTATTGAAAAACCTATAGATTGGTAGATACTCAGGCAGCACGGATGTGGAAAGAAGTCTTTAAGAATACCCACAAACATAGATGGGTTTGACAAAGGATATTTGAACATGTATATTTACCTTTGCTGTAAATATATCCATGAATGTGGTATAGCATACAGAGAGTAAAGTTATGGAAACTTCTTAGATATTTCTAAACAACTTGAAAGAATGAGTCCTGGAGTCTCAGGCCTTTAGTCTCAGGAAACACCATGGTCAATTGGCTTAACATAGCGCACAGACACAATAGCCTACATTCTACTCTGGTTAAGTAAAGACTGGGATCTTAAAAGCACATGAGCAGTCATCTAAGGGGCAACTATTGGTCTCTCCCTCACCGAAGGAAAGAAGAAACATGAAAATTGAAGACACTCAGAAACAATTAGTCCAATGGACTAATGCACCACATGAATATCAGTAATCATGACCCTGAGACCAGAAGAACTAGATGTTGCCCAGCTACTAACTACACCCAACTGCTCTGAAAGGGATCACATTAGAAGATCCTAGCTAGAGTGGGAAAAAACATGGAACTAAACTGAAAATCACAAAAAAGACCACACTTGCTGGTCAGATAGAGACTGGTGAAACCTAACACCCTTGGTTACCCTTCAGGTTGGGAACTGAATTTACCCCTCCCCCGGGTTCAATTTCCAGCCAAAGCAATAGATAGGATATAGGTGGAACAACAATACTAGTGAGGTACATACACTATACAATGGTTAACCATCCAAGATCAAAAGGGTAGCATTTTCCCAAGGACAAATCTCAGAAGGGTTGGGAAGAAGGAGGAATGGAAACATTATCCACAGGGAGGAAGTGGGATTAGTGATGTTACATGGAGGGAATTGCAATCATTAAGAAGAAATAAAGTTTGTTGAATGTAAAACTGGTTATCTGCCCTGTAAACCTTCACTGAATTCACAATAAAAAGTTTTTTGTTTTTTTTTTTTAATTTAATGAAAAAAGAAAAGGAGTTCTACTCTGACACATGTAGAGTTGCCATGAGTTGGAATTGACTCCATGGCAATTGGTTTACGAGGCAATCTAGCCTAGTGCTTAAGCCTAGATTCTGATGTTTAAATGTGTAGACTCTAGAACCAGATTAGATGGTTTGAAAATCTTGCTCTCCTGTCTGTTCATTTTGTAAACTTCAAATTTTGGGGGCTCCTGGTGCTTCAGTGTTCTCTTCTGTAATATGAGAATGAGAATAATTACATCATTGGGTTTTATGAAGATTAAATAAATTAATAAATATAAACTACAACATTATGTGATAGAACTAATACAAGTTCTTAACACATAATAAACCTCAATTAATGTTAGTTATTATTGTTAGGTGTTGCCTTCATAGATATGATCTCATTCTAACATCAGTTCTTCAAAACCAGCATTATTTTCCCCATTCATGGATGAAGACACCAAGACTCAGAGTAGTTCACTTGCCTCAGGTTACCATTAAATAGAGGAGCCATAACATAAATCCAGTTAAGTGCTTGGTACAACATTGCAATGCATTTTCCTATGAGATGAAGTGAATTAAAGAAGGATGTGCTAAGTCTCAATCCAATCTAAAATCTCCAAACTAGAAACAGTTTTTAAATGACTGATAATTAAATAATGAAGCATGATTAGTACTGCTTGTTCCACAAATGCCATTTAACATTACTTTATTGTGATAATAAATTAGATTTACCAGTTATTTTCCTCTTTGATTTTCCCTCCCTAGAGAAGTAGCTTATTAGAAAAATAAATTGACTAAAATTAAGTTAAAAAAAAAGGGGGGGGGGTTTAGAAGATGTTAGGTTATAGTCAAGTACCTGCTGGTTTTGTATGAACGTTTACAAGAGATACATATTCATGGAGGGGCATGAGGTCTGCTATGAGGTTCTTGGGCTTAGCTACTTCCTACTCACCATGTCCAAATGAAGAAGTCTACCAGGCCAGCTTTGAGCGTTTCCACTCCTCCCTTAAGATTCTTTTCAATCTCTCCTTTTAACTTGCCAAACTGGTTAACTGCCAAAGACTATCTTGCTTCAGATTCTCAGTCAGGCTGGTACAAGTAAGATGCTTACTTGGAGTGATCCCCCAAATAACATACTCCAAAGGGAGAATAACCAACCCTAGCAAAAGTGAGACTACCAATGAAAAATAAGGATAAAGCTCACACCAAAAAGATTGACGATAAGGAGCTCTGGTAGGGTAGCAGTTATGAATTGGACTGCTAACCGCAAGGTCAGCAGTTCAAAATTATCAGACGTTCCGCAGAAAAAAGATGAGACTTTCTACTCCCATAAAGATTTACTGTCTCAGAAACCCAATACAGCGTCGCTATGAGTCAGAACTGACTCCATGACACACAACCACTACCACCAAATAGATCCAAAATAGTTCAAGAAAGAGAATTCTGAGTATGTTAAGGGGAGACCACTTAGTCCATGCAGGAGAAAGCAGGCCCATTCTTACTGGGTGTCAGCCTGGACCCATACAGTAGAACAGTTATTTAGGTATGTGTCTTCTCCACACTACACTGGAAAAAACCTTTTCAGAGTATCATTTGTATCTTGCCATGTTTGTGTCCCCACAATGTCTGACATAGAGTAGACTAATATAAGTGATGAATGCAGTTGAGAGTGCTCCTGCCCCCATTACTTCTACTATCTCAACCAAGATCAGACTGTCACTTATGAAACTTTCACTATGTGCCCAAATTGTGCTACCATTTGATATACACATTTTTAAAACTTTATTCTTCACATACACAAACACAACCCCCAAAAAACAATGGCTGCTAACCTCAAGGTTGGTAGTTCAAAACTACTAGCCGTTCCATGGGAGAAAGATGAGGCTTTCTGCTCCCGTAAAGATATACAGCTTCGGAAATCCTGTGCAGGTTTATGAGTTGGAACCGACTCCGTGGTACTTAACAACAACATTCTTAGTCCTAGAGTCCTGGTGAGGTACTGTAGGATAAGTGCTCGATCACAAAGTTGGCTTGAACCACAAAGTTGACAATGCAAACTCATCAGCCACTCCTCAGAAACCCCATACAGGGTCACTATGAGTCAGAGCCGACTCAGTGGCACTTAACAACAACGTCTTTAGCCCATTTTATACATTAGAAAACTAAGGCTTAGAGACATTAACGAACTTCCCCAAACTTGCACAACTTACAAGTAGTGTATTAGTCTGACCAGTATGCTATTTTGGAAGCCCTGCATCATTTGAATGTGAATTGTATTCTATTATTTAAGAGATTTTCTATTCTGTTCTTCAACTCCCATCACCCAAACTCAGTAAAATATCCCTCTCTGCACTTTCTACCGTTACACTCAGCACATTGTCATCTAATTATCTGTTTAAATGAACATGTTGAAGGCAGGTTCCCTGTTCACTTATCTTCCCCCCCATTGTGTGTACCAAAATTTCAGGAATAGGGTATTAAATAAATCTTTGTGGAGTTAATTGATTATTGACTCTGAACAGATAAGTACACATTTTGATTCTGATCTACAGATTCTCTTATGTAGGGTTGGAGTGATCAGAAAGTTGTCTCAGCCAGAACATCAAACTGGTTCATTGTGGTCGACCTGCTGCTGAGAACTTACTATTCCACTCTAGATATACTGAATCTGGATTTATGTGTATGCATAAGAATCCCCTAGGGATCTTGTTAGAGTGCAGATTCTGATTCAGTAGAACTTTGGTGGAAATACAAATTCTCAACAGGGGTCAAATCAAAATGAGCTGGTTCAACCCTGGTTTCAGCACCTGTCAGGAGCTACCTTTGCACCTCAATTTATTGCCCTCAGGGGTGAAAGTTGGCCCTCAACTCTGCTGAGCTGTCAGGAAGAGTGATTTTAGGTGTAAGGCTGTCTGCTGCTCCACAGCTTGTTTTTTAAGTCAAAAGTAGCAGCTGGCACTCGGATGGGAGATTGACTATGAGGTGTTAACAGGACTTTTGGGCCTCAAAGGAGGTGGGACAAGAGAAGCTAAGAGAAACAGGAAACACTTTTTTCCCAATTTTTAAATTAAAATAGGAGAATATAGGAAGAAATTTTAATTTATAAAAACTATAAAGTTTTTAGTTTAAAAAAAGAGAGAAAAATAAATAAATCAAAATAATCAAAATTTCAAAAAATAAAGAGGAGAGCAAACATACTAGTGTAATGATTAACAGCACAGGCTTTGGA
Organism: Chrysochloris asiatica; assembly: GCF_000296735.1. Lineage (NCBI taxonomy): Eukaryota > Metazoa > Chordata > Mammalia > Afrosoricida > Chrysochloridae > Chrysochloris > Chrysochloris asiatica. The sequence goes on from NW_006408683.1 coordinate 6,762,410, forward strand.
GTTCAACAAGCTTGTTTCAAGTTCTGATTTCTTATTTATTAATTGTGGCATATAGGACAAATTACCATATAGGGCAAGTTGTTAGTCCTGGAGTCCTGGTTTGTCCTAGGTTTTCTCGTCTATAAAATGATATTGATAATGTTTATCTCATATGGCTCCTATGAGAATTAAACGAGAGAACACAAGTAAAGTATTTAGAGTTTTAAAAACCACTTGCTGCCTAGTTGACTCCAGCTCCTGGTAATCCCAGGTGTGTCAAAGTAGAACTGTGCTCCATAGAGTTTTCAGTGGCTGAGTTTTCAGAAGTAGATCCCCAGGCCTTTCTGCCAAGGTGTCTCTGGATGAACTCAAACTGCCACACTTTCAGTTTGCATCTGAGCACATTAACCATTTGTACCACCCAGGGACTCCAGAGTATTTCAAATACAAAAAACAAACAAACAAACGATGGAGTTGATTCAGGCTCATAGGAACCCTATAGGATGGAGTAGAACTGCCCCATAGAGTTTCCAAAGCTGTAATCTTTATGAAAGCTAATGACCACTTCTTTCTACCACAGCAAAACTGGTGGGTTTGAACTGTTGACCTTTAGGATAGCCATTGAGCATTTATCCACTGTGCCAGCTCAACAAATAGTTCAAGTTCATTCCTTTACTCCATACTTATTGAACACCCACTATGCACCAAGCGCTATGTCACACCCTTGGACATAGCATAGGGAGAGGGTCTATGCCCTCATAAAGCTTTATGGACACTTGTAAAACTAGGCAACAATTTGTCCCTCCTTGTGTCCACATCCTGACCATGTCTTTTGAGTACGCTACCACTTTGACTGAGCTTGGCTATGAACTTGTCTTGACCAATGGGATATTAGCCAGTATCATGCAAACAAAGGCTAAGAAAACTTTTGTGCTTTAGAATGTGTCCTCTCTGGCTGCTCTTAGAATCCTTGCTGCCATACTCCTGTGCAGAAGCCTGAACTAGCCAGTTGGATGGAAGAGGCACCAATCCCAATTTCCATTGTCTGCTTGACCAATAATCATCAAATACTAAGATGTGATGAGGCCAAACTAGGGTCATTGCCTCCTGTCAGTTCAACAGGGCCATAGACATATTAGAGATTCCAGCAGAAATCAGCTGATCAGGCCTATGCCAGAGGAACCACCGAGCCAAAGCTCAGAACTGTGATCTAAATAGACGGTGGTGTTCAAACCATTACATTTTGGAGTTGTGACTTATGTAGTCAAAGCTAACTAATGCAAGTTGACAGCCTAGCACAGAGGTCAGAAAACTTCTCCAGTAAAGGAACAGATAGTAAATACTTTCACTTTTCAAGCTATAAGGTCTTGATTGCAACCCCTGAGCTCTGGTGTTATAGTCCCAAAGGAGCCAAAGGCACTCTATAAACAAATATTCATGGCTGGATTTGACTTGAAAACTAGTTTTCTGAACCCCAGACTAGCATAAGAAACAGATATTGTCTCAAATAATCACAAAAAGAATTGTGTACATATACATTGCAGTAGCTGCTTTGTAGTCAAGGTTCATCATACCACTACAAAGAATAATAAGAGAACCTGTCCTAGGTTGGGAAGTTAGATCAAATGTCTTGGTTAGACTTTCCCAGAAACAGACTCTGAGATAAGGTCTCTTTGGTGAGATCCTGGGGTGACTCAGGACCACCCCAGCTGCTAACCAAAAGGCTGACAGTTTCAAACCTACCAGCCACTACTAGGAAAATGATATGACAGTTCACTTCTATAAAGATGACAGCCTTGAACTTCTGGCAATTTGGTGGACTAAGCAGATACACCACACGGACCCTTTAAAACAAAGATATGAGAGGCCAAATAAAACAGACACAGATAAAAACTCTGGCACCCTGAACTTCAGAAGAAAAAGTAAGAGAGGTGGATAGAGTGCTGAGCAGGGTCAGCAAGAGAAAGAGACTGGCTGGTGATGTCTGGTCAAATGTGATTCAACTAGCTTATGAGAAGTTTTGGCAGTGGAGGGAGGTCTGACAAAGTGATTCACGTGGTTGATGGGAAAAGTGTGATTTCTTCCTTTCCCCCACAATCCCCTGTGGACTAGATGCATGGTCAGCTCCCACCTCCCTATACCCCCAACACAAGCCTTGTCCCCAGGAGTTTGAGCCATGTGGTTGGGAGCCATGCCTGTGTGAGTTAGGGGGCAGCTGTGCCACTTTGGTGTATTGCTTTGGTGCCTGGATTCAGGTGGGCTCAGCTCCAGACCTACAAGACCCACCCACAGAGCAACAAGACCAGCATTTAATTAGTCGACCTGCTCCCAGCTTCCCTGTGGTCCTAACAGACACTGAAGACAGCTCCATCAAGGGCCCCCATGATCTACTTCTAGATTGAGTGCCCTGAACATAGATAACACAGAGGCCAAAAGGAACTCCATCTAGGGCCAAGAACTCTGCTGTCACATCCCTTTCACAACTACCTTGTGAGTTTCTTGAATTTCAGGAGCCCACCAGAGATTTCTCCCCTCCAGATCCAACAGCTACAGTGTTTGTTTTTACAAATATGACAACCCCACAATGCTCCCAGAGACAACATATAATTTTAGATCACATGAAGAAGCAAGAGAGAATGGCTCAAACCAATGACCAAGATGCAGAGATAGAAAACATTTCTGAAGAAAAAAAGGTAATAGAACTAACTGAAAAGGAATTCAAAAGAATGCTATCTAGATACCTTCAATGGATAGAAAGAAAGATCAAGAAAATCAAGAAGAACACAGAAAAAAACTTTAGAAGAATTCAGGAAAATGTGACAAAAAAACAAAAAGAAAAATTACATGCAAATTTTGCAACAATACAAAACCTGCAATTAGAAATCTAGGAGAGTAATACTAAGATTTCAAAAATGGACAATATAGTGAAAGGGCAAAGGAGAAAATTCAAAGCAGTGGAAGCCCAAATTAGTGAGCTAGAAGATAAATCACTCAATACAAGTATGTTAGAAGAACAATCAAAAAAAAAAAAAAAAAAAATCCAAAGAAAGCCTAAGTTGTGTGTGATACCATGAAGAGGAAAAACTCACAGGTGATTGGAATTCTAGGAAAAAAAAAAAAGCTAATAAAATACAAGGAGAAAATTGTGAAAGAGTGGTTGGAAGAAAACTTCCCTAATGTTATGAAAGACATGAAGATAGGCATACAAGAATTTGAACAAACCCCAGACAGGATAGATCCCAAAAGAAAATCACCAAGACATATCAAAATCAACCTCTTCAAAATCAAAGACAAGGAAAGTATCTTGAGAGCAGCTCAGGAAAAATGAAAAGTTATCAACAAAAGAGAACAAATAAGACTAAGCTCTGATTTCTCAGTAGAAACCATGCAGGTAAGAAGCCAATGGGATGATATTACAAAACTCTGATAGAAAAAAATTGCCAACCAAGAATCATATATGCAGCAAAGCTGTCCCTCAAATACGACAGCAAAATTAGGACATTTCCCTATAAACAGAAATTAAAGGAATTTGTAATGACCAGACCAACTTTACAAAAAGTGCTAAAGAGTGTTCTTTGGACTAAGAACAGACAACAACCTGAGATTAGCATACATGACAATACCACACAGACCTCAATCCAGATAAAAGTATTTAAAGTAAAACAAACATTGTTGTTGTTGTTAA
>NW_006408683.1:6766173-6767177 GCF_000296735.1 Chrysochloris asiatica
GTGCCGTCGAGTCGATTCCAACCCATAGCGACCCTGTACAGGGTTTCCGAGGGTGTAAATCTTTACGGGAGTAGAAAGCCTCATCTTTCTCCCGCAGAACAGCTGGTAGTTTTGCACTGCTGACCTTAAGGTTCGCAGCCCGATTCGTAGCCACTACGCTACCAGAGCTCCTTAAAACAAACATACAAGACTGAAAATAGGGAGCCAGAGATATCAATGTATAATGAAGTCAACTGCAAATCAAAAAGAGGGAATAATGTAGATACAGAACTTCCAAATGACAAGGAAGTCAAGTAGATTTCAAGATAAAGTAGACTGCTTTAAACAGAGAAATACATAAATAAATAGATAGATAATAGATAGATAAATAAATGATAGACTAACCTCAAAGAAAAATAATATATCTGCAAATCAAAATAAAAAAAGAAGAAAATCAGAAAGATTTAGTAAACATTAACATAAAAAAAATGAAGATGAAAAGAAAACCCTAAAACAAAATGAACTCAGCGTAGAAAACTTTGTGGAACAAAGAATCCAACAATACCACACACAGAAAAAAAAAAGCACACAAAAAATGACAACAATCAATTCATGCCTATTGATAATTACGCTGAATGTAAATGGATTCAGTATACCAGTCACGAGACAAAGAGAGAACACTGGATAAGAAAACAGGGTAATTTTGCTGTCTGCAAGAGACATATCAAAAACTTAGAGACAGCCTAAATGGCCATCAACAGAAGAATGGTTAAACAAACCTTGGTACACACACACAATGGAATACTACAAAACACTGAAGTATAATGGAGAATCTGTGAAACACCTCATACAACATGGTTGTACTTAGAGGACATTATGCTGAGTGAAATTGTTGTTGTTGTTGTCAGGTGCCATCAAGTCGGAGCCGACTCATAGCGACCCCATGCACAGCAGAATGAAACAATGTTCGATTCTGGGCCAACCTCACTACCGCTGCCACACTTGAGTCCATCAATGATGCCACC
>NW_006408683.1:6768112-6810948 GCF_000296735.1 Chrysochloris asiatica
ATCAGCAATGATATCTCTCGTTCCATGGCCTCTTCTGAATCCAGCTTGAACCTCTGGAAATTAGTCAATCACAAAAGGACAAATATTGTATTAAACTAATGTTGCAAAAAGTTTTTTAAAAACTTTTTTTGATAAAAAGAAACAATCTATGATAATTATGGGGTGAGAAGATGAAGGAAACATTTTCATGGCTAGAGGTTAGACAAGGAGCTCTGGTAGCGTAGTGGTTACAAATCGGGCTGCGAACCACAAGGTCAGCAGTTCGAAACTACCAGCTGTTCCGTGGGAGAAAGATTAGGCTTTCTGCTCCCGTAAAGATTTACAGCCTCAGAATCCCTATACAGCGTCACTATGAGTCGGAAACAACTCCACTGCACACAACAACAGAGGTTAGACACATGTTAACACAGGTGACAGGGCAGCCAATATATAAGAGGAGATTAGTAGAGAAAAGATGAAGGTAGCAGGAGACATAGGAGGAATGCAATAGCTAAAGACAACATAGGTAAATATTGCTAACTATTGGTACATGGAAGGGATTTCAACCATGTAATGAAACAAAGTCTATGGTTTGTTGAATGTAAAATTGATGATCTTCTCTATAAGCCTGCACTCATTTCACAATAAAAAGTTAGAAGAAAACAACAACAACAACAGCCTTACAAACCCTATGGGGAGCTTTTAACTAAGAGTTAAAATGGACTCAACACTAGTGGATGTGGTTTGCTTTAGTTCTGAGTGGCAAAATGGGTTGTGTTTATCTATAAGTCTTAAAGGAACCCTGGTAGCACAGTGGGCTAAGCATTAGACTATTAACCAAAAGTTTGGTGATTTGAACCCACCAACCACTCCAAGAGAGAAAGATGCAGCAGTCTGCTTTTATAAAGATTTACAACCTCAGAAACCCTGTGGGGCAGTTCTACTCTATCCTAAAAGAATTGAAATCAACTCCATGGTAACCCAAAGTTTGGTGGTTAGAGCACCCTCAGCGGTGCCATGGAAGAAAGGTCTGGTGATCTGTTTCTGTAAGGATTACAGCCAAGATAGCCCTAGGTGCTGTGCCATTCTATAATGAATGGAGTTGCCATGAGTTGGAATTGACTCAATTGCACAGATAAAAGAAGTGAGATGAAAAAAAGCCAGTATAGCATAAGTTAATGAGCAGGTTACCCTATGAGAAAGTAATGGTTAATCCATTGGGAGGTGGCCTAGGTCATCAAGGGATGAGGAACTGGGTTGTTGATTCTGGAACTTGAATTCACCATTATTTGATGCTGCTCCTGGAGATGTTAGTTCTCTGACGCTCTGGCCTTCCCCCGCATATCCTGCAGCCAGTGAAAGCACCCAGGCAGAGAGTAGCAGCTTGCAGTAAGAAGCTGTCGGCAGGTTCAGATCTGGGAGTGAGGCGTGCCAAGGGATGTGGGTGGGCACTGCTAGCATCTGCCACAGAAGGCTTCCCTGTGGAAGTAACGTCTGATGGGTGAGAGAAGTCACAGCTAAGCCTCAGGTGCCTAGGGAGGAGGCTATGTGGAGAAACGAAGAAAAGAAGGCCTGGGACTAAGTGTTAAGGCAAACCTGCATCTAAGGTATGATGAGCCTGGAAGGAGACTGAGAAGGAGCAACCTCAAAGATGGGAGGAAAATGGGGAGTGCGTGTTGGACACTAGTGGGAAAGCAGTGCTTTGAGAAGGATTTATCATCATTAAATAAAACAAAGACCAGAAAGTGCTCATTGGGTTTAGAAACATGAACATCATAGTTCTTATCAAGAGCTGTTTGGAGAAATGGAGAAATAACAACAGTGAATTAGAGATAAGGAAATGTGGATAGCAAGCATTCAACTCTATCAAGATGCTGACTGTTGTTGTTGTTGTTAAGTACTATGGAATCGGTTCCGACTCACAGTGACCCTGCACAGGGTTTCCGAGGCTGTAAATCTTTATGGGAGTAAGATGCCTCATCTTTCTCCCGTGGAACCATTGGTGGTTTTGAACTGCCGACCTTCAGGTTAGCAGCCCAATTCATAACCACTGCACTACCAGAGCTCCTTAAGATGCTGACTAGTGATAGGGAAAATGTAGATGGATAGAGGCAAGGACATATGAATTCTATGATTAAATTGTTATTGTTGTTGTTAAGCACTGTGGAGTCAGTTCCAACTCATAGCAACCCTGTATAGGGTTTTCAAGGAGTGACTGGTGGTTTGAATCGCCGACCTTGAGGTTAGCAGTGCGGTGCTTATCCTAGAGTGCTGCACCAGGACTCCATGATTAAATTGGGTTCCTTCAAAATGCATATGTGTTGGAATTCTAACCTCTATACCTATGGATGTCAGACTCTTTGGAAATAGTGGTTTCTTCGTTATATTAATCAGACCATACCTAAATTGGGAGGGTTCTAAATCTGATTAATCCTGAGTTATAAAAGGAGCAGAGATATACACCACAGGGGGATGCAAGTGACATAGGAGGATCATCTATAACGAAAGGAGTGCAAGAATTGCTATCAGACACCAAAAATTAGGAAAGAGACCACCAAAGATATTGACATGGCCAAGATCTACTTGTGGTTTTTCTGTTACAGCAGCATAAGGAAACTAAGTCAGTGGCATTAAGAGAGGATCTTTTTAAGATGACAGAAACTGAACATGTTAGTGGGAAGGATACAGTTATAAAGGAGATGTTGGATAAGGAAACAGGAAAGGATGGGTTCCTGAGCCCGGCTTGCTTCTCGGAGTATAAGAGGCATAAGGGGTGAAGGGAGGAGCATAGTCCCTAGACTTCCCCCTCTATGCTTTATTCCCTATTCTTCCCATCAAATGGCCCATTTGCCAATCTTTATAATAATCCACTTGGGAACAACTACCAACTTATTTACCCCCAAGGAGAACTGTTGCTCCTCATTTTCCTAGTATTTCCACGTGTGTGTGTATGTGTTTGTGTGTGTACTTGACTCTTTGAAGGTGTTTATCAATAAATGTCTTCTGTGGCTACCAGACTTTCTAGAAAGTCTGCTATGAGGAGCAAACATAAGAGTGCAGGGCTTTGGTAGATGTATCTCAAAAACAACCCACATGTACAATATTCTTATCTTCACTTTATACAAGAGGTAGCTGAGGCTCCAAAAAGTCAGCATTTCAGATAAGATCACATGCATGTGAACCCACATCCTTGAACATTTTACATACTGAGTCTTGGATATTTTTCTACTGCAACAAGCTACCTCCCTCAATACCATATTAAGGGTGAGTTAGAAATGGCATTGCAATAGGAATATTTTGATTTCCAGAAGGAAATCCGTAGTCCCTCTCTGTCTCCCATGAGCTATGGAGCAACAAGGAAGATGTATGGCCATTCTCTCCCAGGAATGGCAAGGGGAGCTAGTGTCTTGGGGACTAAATCTGTCTCCTTTAAGGAGGCCACACAAGAAACATTTTCCCATAAACTTAGAGCAGAGGTAGGGACTATCCAACTGTATAAGGCCCACGAAATCATTTGGTCTGGCCCTGCCAAGGCAACCTCAGTTCCAGCCATCACATTAGGGGTGAATTGATTAAATGTTTGACCAAATATAGCAGGCTAATTTTTAAGTTGATAATTTTGAATGGCCCGAAAATTATGTATAAATTTTGGCAGAAAAAAAGGTTCCCCACTCTTTCCTTGTGTGGCGCTATGGGTTAATGTGCCAGACAGCAAAGCCTTTGAACTGTAGGGTTGGTGGTTCAAGCTTACCAGTCACTCCTCGGAAACCCTATACAGGGTCGCTATGGGTTGGAACTGACTAGATGGTACTTTAACAATAACAACAAACCCTTTCCTTAGAGCATTATTGATCCAGCAAATATTTACTGAGTTCTTACTATGTGCCAGGAGTTGTTCCTAGCCTGAAGGATAAAAATGAGCCGACTATCACCTCTGTTCCCCAAGACCCTGAGGATCTTGGGAAGGTAGACAGACATGTGATATGAGTTCACCGGAGCCCTAGGAATGCATGTGTGAGTGGGGGAATGATGACCCCTCTAGAGAATTTGTGGGATATAGAATCTGTGAGAGAGAGGAGAGACAAGGAGCCCAAGAGGAAAGAAAGGGAGCGAGAAAAGGCCAAGAAGACAATAATAATAGCAATAATAAAGACTATTTATGTGGCATTTACAGTTTACAAAGTACTTTTAAATAATTTTTTTCATTTAATCTTCACAACAGTGCTCTGAAAAATAAACAGAAAAGCACTTTCCCCTCCACCACTGGTAGCTCTGGGAAAGGAGCTTTCCCTAAGCAGCAATTTATTCAACATGAATAAAATAAGAAACCTACCCATATTATACTACATATTCATTAGAATCTTCTTCCTGGATCACATTTGACAGCTTTCGCCTAGTTTGGGGGTACTCTAATGCATCATGTTTAGCTCAAGCAGTCTTCCACAGACTTTCTTATCCTGAAGGTTCCCTGTACTACCAAAGAAATTCCAAAAGTTGGTTTCCTCAGTCAGATGTGCGTTATCTGCTGTGAAACAGCTGCAGTCCTTCCTGTTCTTTTGTTAACTGATCACCACGTGAGCACCAAGAATTGACAGCTTCCACTGGAAAACTCACTTAGGTGGAGTTCAAAGCAAGTTTCCTAATGATGAACCTCCTTCCTGATGAAGTGATCTATACACCATAATTCATTCATCTATCCATTAATTCAATAAAAATGTTGAATGTCCACTCTACACAAGACATACTTATAGAGCCTGTACACGATTCAGAAATAATCAAGACAGGCTCAAGGTTTTTGGAGTCTAATAGAAAGAAAAGATGAGCACGCATAACTATCAGGTAGGTAAAAGTGCTAAATGCTAAACAGGAGCTAGGTTCACACATTCCTTCATTTCTTCAGCAATCACTTATTAAACACCAATTATAGGAAAGGAACTGTGCCAGGTTCACTCCCATGTTGCTGTTCATTTCTGTTGAGTCAGCTTTGAGTTATGGCAACCCCACGTGCAACAGAATGAAACATTACCAGGCCCCGTGCCATTTTCACCATCCTTGGAAGCTTTGAGTCCATTGTTGTAGCCACTGTGTATTCTGAGTGCCTTCCAACCTCTGCAGCTAACCTTTCAGCATTTTTGTTGTTAGGTACTGTCAAGTCAGTTCAGACTCAAAGCAACCCTATATATAGCAGAATGAAACACTGCCCAGTCCTATGTCATCTCCTATGTAAGTCTTATAAGTCTATGCAAGACAACATTCAGTTGCGGTCCATAGGGTTTTCAATGGCTAATTTTCAGATACAATCACCAAGTTATTTTTTCCTAGTCTTAGTCAGGAAGTTCCACTGAACCCTATCCACCGTAAGTAACCCAGTGACATAGCTTCCAGTATCATAGCATCATGCGAGCCACCACAATACAATAAACTGTAATCAGATGGGTGGGCTCTCGCCCATATTCTACCTGATTTAATCTTCATACACATAGCTAGATGTGCTCAGCTCCATTTTACAGATGAAGGAGCCAAGACTCTTCTTTGCAGTTAGCAGTACTTCGTGGAAGAAGTTTTGTATCTGTTTGACTTGGGGGTTTTGTTTCTTTTCTTTCTTTGTTTTGGTTGGTTTGTTGTTGTTAAAGCTTGAAGTTTGGATAAGATTTTTGCATTTGAATAGAAATGTTATTGTTTTTCTTTAAATGTTTTCCAAAACATTAAACACATTAAATTGTGGTAAATCTTTACAACAAAGCATTTGTCAGTTAAACATTTTTTACATGTACAATTCAGTGACATTAATTTCCAAAGTTTTCTATTATCCTTAATAGGAACCCAGTAGCCCCCAAATAATGATTTCCTCCTGCCCGCTCCCTCCTGCCCCTGCAAACCCTAATAAACTTTGGTCTCTATATATTGGCCTATTCTAGAAATTCCAGAGGAGGGTTTATAGTGAGGCTATAAGCTCCAGGTTCCCTAGCTTATAGGGAAAAGCCCTTAGCAATGTCCACACACATTCATATGTATTTTCCAAAATTTGCCAAATTTTTCTAAATTGCATACACTTAAGGCCCTATAAGATCTGGCTCTGCCTCTACATTTAAAGATGGGACGAAGGGCATGTGAAAAGAGGAAACAGATGCAAATGAGCATGCCCCATTGGCCCAGAAGTTCAAGGCAAAGCGAGAATGATAAAATGGTGATTTCCCCAACTTCTCACCTAAAACCCCAGCTAATGTTCATCTGCTCCTCCTTGCCTGTTTCTCTGGGCCTCCAGAGTCCATCTTCCAATTATCATAGCATCATGCAAGCCACCACAGTACAATAAACTGTAATCAGATGGGTGGGCATCTCGCCCACCAATCTTCTTTCTCCATCATCTTCTTCCTGTGTCTTCACTTTCTCCTGCTCTGCTGACTCCTCCCAAATCGGATGTGTGGTCATGGTTCACCTATTGAAAGTTAAAAAAGAAAGAATGAAAGAGGGTCAGGGAGGTGAGAGACAGAAGGAGGAGGAAGAGGAGAGGAAAGGAGGGAGGGAAGGAAAGAAATAAAATCTCTTTTGAAGAGTTTTCCTCCTCAGCCTCAGTCCTTTCTCTTTCTTCCCCATAATTATCCTAAATTCTGGACATAGATTGTTCTCACTGGTCATTTTCATTTTCTCATCTCCCACCACTTCTCAACATACTTCAATGTTGCTCACCCCTCTCAGTACCCTCAACTCTGCTGAAACTGCCTCTACCTAGGTTCTTAACAACCTCCTTGTTCAGTTCAAGCAACAGATTCTTTTCCCATCCTTATTTTACTCAGAATCTGGACTTTTATGGCCCACTTCCCCTTCCCCTGGCTTTCTTCCAGCCTCAGTGCCTCTTCCTACTCAGTCTCTTCCTCAGGCACTGATGTTCTGGCTTAGGCTCTCAGCTTTTCTCAATTGCAGTACCTATTTCTCCTCATACAAGGGGGCTTCAAAATGTTTGTGGAATAGAGGTAAATACTGTGCTATATACACAATCCTGCAATAACAGTGATCTACAGGTAGATTCATGAGCAGATACACAGGCTGAACAAGTATGGGAGGGAGAGTGGGAGTATACCCACAAATATATCAAGGTTTGACTAGGAGATTGATACATGTGTATTTGCCTGTGCTGAAAACATATACATGAATGTGGTAGAGCATGTTGGCCTGAGGGCTCATGTTCTACACCCTACTTTGACGAACAGTGACTAGGATCTTAAAAGCTCATGAGGAGCCATCTAAGAATGGAAAGAAGAGTGATGAAAACTGAAGACGCTTGGAATCAATTAGTACAATGGTCTAAGGAAACACCTCAGTCACCATGACACTAAGAACAGAACTAGATGGTGCCTAGCTACCACTGTCAAGTGTTCTGAAAGGGATCATATTAGAGAATCCTGGCTAGAGTGGGAGAAAATGTGGAACAAAACTAAAAATTATAAAAATGACCAGAGTCATTGGCCAGAAAGAGAGTGGAGGAACCTGAGACTATGACCCGTGGTCACCCTGCAGGTCTGAAAATAAACTTACCCCTGCAGTTCAATTTTCAGCCAAGCAGATTGGTATATAAAGGTGAGGTATGCACACCATGGAATGGTCAATCATTCAAGATCAAAAAGGCAGCGTTTATCTTCACAAAATTCAGAAGGGTAGAGAAAGAAGGTGGAATGGAAACAAGAATCATGGGGAGGAAGTGAGCTGACTGATGAGACTGCAATCATTGAGATGCTATGAAGTATATGATTTGTTCAATGTAAATTGATGATCTGCTCTGGAAACTCAATTCACAATGTTGCTCTTGTCGATAAGTGTCATTGAGTCAGTTCTGACTCATAACAACCCTGTACAGGGTTTCTGTGTGAGAGCAGAAAACCTCATCTTTCTCCCACGGAACAGCTGGTGGGCACGAACTGCCAACCTTGTGGCCCACAGAGACCAGTGTTTAACCTACAGAGCCACCACACGATTCACAATAAAAAGCCCCCCTTTTTTTTTTTAAGATTTAAATTTAAATTTTAGGAAAAATGTCATTGCTTTCAAACTTCATTTTTCCACAAACTTTTTGAAACCCCCTCATATGTTTCACAGGTACCTGAATGTAGAAATCTGAGTTTATCTTCTTTGCCCCACCCTACCCCTACCCAGACCTGCTCTTTCTGAGTTTCTTGTCCAAGACAAGGCACCATCCGTGTCCAACACAGTTGCCCAATAAACTTGTTGCCTCCCTCTCTTTCACTCTATCCACCAAATAATTGCCAAGATTTGCCCATTCAAAATTTCAGTTATTTCTTGCATCTGTCCATGTCTCTCCACCTGACCTGAAAGTGTTTCATAACTAAACTCCTTGCTTCTCTTCTTCCTTCTCTCTGAACTACACATAGATGATCTTCCTAAAACACAAATATATATTATAGGACCATTTCTCTGAACTACACATAGATGATCTTCCTAAAATGCAAATATATTCATAGGACCCTTCTGCTGCAACTTTTTAATGGCCGCCCATTAGCAACAAATGAGGAAACCCCTCAGTGACATGGACTGACGCAGCCACAGCAAGGGACATAAAAGCATACCAGAGATCCCAGCCATAGCACGGACCAACAATGCTTCTTTTCATTGTATAGAAGGTCACCACGAGTTAGACCCAATTCAATGGCACCTAACGACATTGCCCTCCAGATTAAGTCTGAACTCCCAGACAGGGTTTTGTTGTTGTTTAAAGCCTTTTGTCATTTGGACTCACTCATGTTGTCACAATCATATCGCTCTGTTTATGGAGTCCTTTTCTTCCTTCTGGACCTTTTCACTGTCCCTGACCTGTCCGCTCCACACCCACCCCATCTTTACCTGGATTCCTCCTTAGCCTTCTTCAGGTAATTTCAAGTAATTTTAGACAAGACTCATCTTCTAAGAAACCTCCCCTGAAATCCTGGGACTAGATGAGAGCACTTCCACGGCACCTGGCTGTGTTGTCTGCCGCTGGGTTCTAAGAGCCTTGAAAGAAGGTGTCAGGACTTTTTTTCTCATGTATCCACAGTAATGATCCCAAAGCCTGGCACTTAGAGGGAATCGGTGAATATGCATTGAATAAGTAATGTCTGAACAGCAGGATGAAATGAGAATGCCAGACTGGGGAGTTGGTGTTTTTTCCTGTCCAGAAAGTACAGCCTCTGCAGGATTGGGAGCAAAGGAGAGACTTGGCCTGACCTGAAGGATGGAAGGTTGACTCAGGTGGGGCAGTTGAGGGAAGAGAAACCAGTTGTTATCAAGTCTACCCTGACTCATAGTGACCCCATGTGTGTCAGAAAAGAACTGCTCCACAGGGTTTTCAGTGGCTGACTTTTCAAAAGTAGATCAGCAGGCCTTTCTTTCAATGTATCTTTGGGTAAACCTCCAACCTTTTGGTTAGCAGACAAGTGCATTAACCATTTACACCACACAGGGATGCTGGGTAAAGATGCGTGAATCCTAAAGCATGATACCCAGTTAGGAGGCTTTTGCCAAAGTCCAGGCAGGATGTAATGAGACATCCACTGAGACGCCAGTCAAGAGACCCCAGAGGAGGAAGAAGAACATGGCAGAAATCGCATTGACAGACCCTCTCAATTCTTAAATTGAAATTAGGGAAGCAAAGATGTGCATATGGAAGAAAAAAACCAAGTTACCATTACATTGATTCCATCTCATGATGTGATCCCACATATTGCGGAGTAGAACTGTGTTCCATGGGGTCTTCAAGGTTGTGTCTTTTAGGAAACAGATTGCCAGGTCTTTCTTCCTAGGTGCCTCTGAGTTTGTTCAAACTGCTCACTTTTTGTTAGCAGTCAAGTACTTAACTGTTTGCACCAGCCAGGGACTTAGAGATATGGGCATAGGAGAGGAAACAGTTGCTGGAGGCTCTGGGATTTAAATCCGGAAATAGTGATACCAGGAATTAACAGGAGCATTGCTCCTTGCATACTATAAGTATAGCTCAGGAACCTCCCAGAACCCCTGAGCTTCTGCCTGGAGCTTCTCTGAGGTCTTTTCTTTGTTCTCTGAAGTTTCAGGGTCAGATACTGCATGATGCCCCCAAATCTCATATGTTGTTGTTGTTAAATGACATTGAGTCAGTTCCAACCCATAGCGACTCTGTATAGGGTTTCTGAGGAATGGTTGGTGAGCTTGGACCACTGACCTTGTGATTCAAACTGACTGTGCAGTCCAGAACATTAACCCACAGTGCCACACTAGGACTCATATGGAGACAGATATTAAATAACATTGACTTATGATTCTTCTTTTAGGTGGGACTTTCGTTAAAAAGTAGACCATGGCTTGCACTGTATTTCTTCACACAGAAAGAACATAACTCCAACCACACCAGTCCTTTAAAGAACAACTAAGGCTGAGGAGCTCTGGTAGCGTAGTGGTTATGAATCAGGCTGCTAATCTCACAGTCAGCAGTTTGAAACTACCAGCTGTTCTGCAGGAGAAAGATGAGGCTTCCTGCTCCCGTAAAGATATACAGCCTCGGAAACCCTGTACAGGGTCACTATGACTCGGAACCGACTCCACAGCACATAACAACAACAACAACAAGGCTGAGTATTGGAGTCCTGGTGTGGCACTGTGGGTTAATGCGCTGGGCTGCAAGGTCAGTTTATATCTACAAGGTGGGTGACTGAAGCTCACCAGCCTCTCTTCAGAAAGCCCTTATACAGGGTAGCTTTGTGTAGGAACCAACAGCACTTAGCAAGAACAACAACATGGTCTTTACTGGGGGCTCAGTCTAAATCATGCCTCTCTCTTTTCAGGTTGCTATCATAGGAGCTCTGGTAGCGTAGTGGTTACGAATCGGGCTGCGAACCTCAAGGTCAGCGGTTCGAAACTACCAGCCGCTCCGCGGGAGAAAGATGAGGCTTTCTACTCCCGTAAAGATTTACACCCTTGGAAACCCTGTACAGGGTCGCTATGGGTCGGACCCGACTCGATGGCACTTAACAACAACAACAACAATCACCAGATAGGCCTTCCTGGCAAGACCAGCCCCCACCTGAGTCACATTAGCATAAACCCTCAGGTGTGAGCCAGAGCCCTTACAGATAAAAACACTTTACTCAGGAAATTCCAAGGTTTTAGAGGTTATCATCTCTCAGGAGTCAAGGACAAAGACCAAATTCTTAGGTTAAAAATTCCAGCCTTTTTCTATATTGCTTGTCAATCTTTAGAACTCTCCTCATAACATCTCTCAGCTTTCCTGGGCAGCCCGGAAGCTATCACATTGTCTGCAGGACCAGAGCTTAACCACAGACAGGAGGCCTAGAAGTGCCTAGCAAGCTCTCCACATGGTGGAACTTAGTGGTGAATGGCCAGTCAGACACACTGCGAACATTTTGAACCTTTGTGAGCAGCTTTGGCAACCAAAGGTGGCCTGGCAGAGCAGAGTTACATAGGAAATAAAAAAGGTACCGTTCCTTCTTTCTATCCATGTTTTCCTGGAAGCTAGAAGTGGACCAGTTCCCACTCTCATCTACCCCCAGTGTAAACCCTGCTTTCAGGGAATTCATAGTCAAGGGTAGGGAGCCACACCAATGTGAGGTTGGGTGGCTTGGGAGTAATGAAAAGTTTTCTACAATGGAGAACCAATAAGACTAAGCTGTGATTTTTCAGCAGAAACCAGGAAGGCAAGAAGACAATGGAATGACATATATAAAACTCTGAAAGAGAGAAAAAAAATTGCCAAACAAGAGTCATATACCCAGTAAAGCTGTCCCTCAAATATGACAGTGAAATTAGGACATTTCCTGATGAACAGAAATTACAAGAATTTGTAATGACCAGGCCAACTTAACAAAAATGTCTAAAGGGTGTTCTTTGGGCTGAGAACAAACAACAGGAGATAATAACCTGAGACTGCCATACATGACAACACCACCCAGAACTCAGTCCAGAAATGTTGTTGTTAAGTGCCTTAGAATTGGTTCTGACCCATAGTGACCATGTATATGGTTTCCAAAGAACAACCGGTAAGCTTGAACTGCTGACCTTATAATTCAAACAGACTTTGCAGTCCAATGCATTAAACCACAGCGCTGTACCAGGACAAAACACATATAGAAGTGTTTAAAGTAAAACAAACCTATAAGACTGAAAATAGGGAACCAGAGATAACAATTTACAATGAAGTCAACGATAAAGCAAAACAAGGGAATAGTGTAGGTTCAGAACTTCCAAATGGCAAGAAAGTAGTTGATTTCAAGAAAAACAGGGGTGGGGGGATGGGGGAAGATTAATAAATGACAGGGTAACCTCAAAGAAAATTAGCACACCTGCACATCAAAATAAAAAAAGAGGAAAATCAGAAAGATTTAGTAAACATTAACACAACAGAAATGAAAATAAAAAGAAACCCACAAACAAAAATGAACTCAACACAGAAAATTACATGGAGCAAAGAAACTAGTAATTCCACAAAAAAAAACCACACAGCAAAATGGCAGGAATCAATTTATACCTACTGATAATTACACTAAATGTTAATGAATCGATTAAATGCACTAGTAAAGAGACAGAGAGGAGCAGAATATATAAGAAAACAGGATCCTTCAATATGCTATCTTGCTACAAAAGGGCATATCAAAACGCTAGAGACACCCCAAATCTTCATCAGGAATCCTGGTATGACACTACAGGATAATGCCCTCGGTTTGAAACATAAGGTCAGCAGTTTGGATCCATCAGCCACTCTTTGGAAGCCCTATACAGTATCGCTATGCATCAGAACCAACTTGAAGGCACTTAACAACAACAACAAATGTCCATCAACAGAAGAATGGTTAAACTTTGGTACATACACACAATGGAATTCTAAAAAACATTGAAGAATAATGATGAATCTTTGAAACATCTCACAACATGGTTGAACCTGAAGGACATTGTGCTGAGTGAAATTAGTCAATCACAAAAGGATAAATATTGTATGAGACCAATGTTATAAAAATTACTTAAAAAAAAAAAAAGGTTTTCTTAGTAAAAGAAACAATCTATGATAGTTATGGGGGAAAGAGTAGGAGGGAAAATTATTCACGGGCTAGAGGGTAGACACACGTTAACATGGGTGATGGGGGAGAAATATACAGCAAGAGGGAGGTTGGCAGAGGAAAGATGAAGGTAGCGGTAGACACAGGGAGGAATGCAACAGTTCAAGTGAAGAGAGGTAAATACTGTTAACTGTTGAGGGGGTTGCAATTGAGGGGGTTGCGATCATTGTAATGAAGAAAAGCATATGATTTGTTGAATGTAAAATTGATGATGTGCTCTGTAAACCTTCACTTAATTTACAATAAAAACGTTTTTGTTTTTGTTTTTTAATGTAGCATTAGTTAAATTTAGTACTTTCACAAAGTTGTGCAACCATCACCATTATCTAGTTCCAGAATATTTCACTACCTCAAAAAGAAAGCCCATTAAACAATCCCTCCCTACTTCCCACTTCCCTGGTCTCTGGCAACCACTAATCTGCTTTCTGTCTCTGTCGACTTACTTACTGGGGACATTTCATATAGACAGAATACTCCCTTTATATTTAAGACCCAGTTTCTTTTCCACTGGGAAGCAGTAAGCTTAGTGGTTAAGGAAATACCTTTGGGATGAGGCACAGCTGGGTATAAACCGCTGACTCTCCCACTTATTGATTGTATGGCTATGGGGTGAGTTATTTAACATTTCTTCACCTTTATTTCCTACTCCAGAAAACAAAGATAATAACAATAGGACCCAAGTTCAGGGTTGTGAGGAATAAATTAGACCACACATGCTGAGTGCTTAGAGCCTACCACTATCAGCAGTCATATTATTTTCAGTTACATAAGTTATGCAGTTACTCAAGTAATCAAAAAAGATTAGGAAAACACTCAAAAAAATAAAGTTGCTATGGCACCAATTCCAACCCATGGTGACCCAGAGCTTATCCTACAGCAGTGCCACATCAGGACTCCATAAGCCACCTCTGCTGCTGCTGTTAAATGCCATCAAGTTGGGTCCAACTCATAGCGACCCTATATAGGGTTTCCAAGGAGTGTCCAGTGAGCTTGAACTGCAAACCTTGGGGTTCAAACCAACTTTGCAGTCGAGCACATTAACCCACACCAGGACTCAAACATCAGATCTTTTGGTTGGCAGCTGAACGCCTTAACTATTTGCACCACTCAGGACTCTTCATAAAACACGAAAACGTATAAATAAGGGAAAAAAATCACCCATATCCTCAACTACATCATAGGGTGAAGGTCAAGGACCACTTCTGACATTGGTTCTAGCCAGCAGCCAACAAGTTTCGGGACAAGTGGAACTGAAAAGGTCTCTGAATCTGAGCAGGCCGAAGTCTGCCTCCACACTGTGACCCATGGGTGACTTTAACTGTAACCCATGAGCGAGTCACTTAACTGACTTCTCTGTTTCTGCATCTGTCGCAGTTAATGGGAAAACACCTACTTCATAAGATTGTTCTGAGAATCGAAAAAGATGTTAAGAAAAGTCCAAGTCTGAATTCCAGCTCCACCCTCACTAGCAGCAATGTGCTGGAGCCAGCTCAGACTGTCTCACAAGAGCCAACTGTTAAATTTTCAGGAATTTTGCAAGCAGGTTGTTAAACATAGACATCATTAAAAATTAAATTAGATACCTTTATAATGAAGTCAATGATCTTTTAAAGAGAGAGGGATGTACATATCAAGGACTTGACCCATGGTAGGATGTCAACAGCCATGAGCATAAGTCAGCCCCAGAGAAGGCAACAGCTGACAAAAGCCATTCAAGTTCCAGGCAAGCGGTGGTTGCACAGAAGTGAAGGGAGAAGTAAGGGCCTGGCTGGACAGCATTAGGGACACAACTTCTTGAATTGTGTCCCTCAAAATGTTATGTTGAACTCCTCATACTGTAACTGAATGCAACCTGTTTGAAAATAGAGTTTTCTTTTGTTATCTTAATCAGATCCTGCCAGAATAGGGAGAGTCCTAAACCTAATCCCCTCTGAGAAGTGTCTTATAAAAGAGATTACAGGCACAGAGAAACACACAAGGGGGCTGGAGGGAAAGGAGGTGAAGGGGGATTGCACGTGAGGATGCATCTACAAGCCAAGAAACGCTAAGAAATGCCTGGAGACTGCCAGCAGATAAAAGAGACAGGAACAGATGTCCTAGAGCAGACAGAGCATAGCCCTGCCCACCTCCTGAATCCAGAATCCTAGCCTCCAAATCTGTGAAACAATACATTCCTGTTCTCTAAAACCATCCACTTTTGGTATCTCTGTCATGGCAGGGCTAAGTGACTAAGTCAGCCACTTATGATCTCCACAGTGAGAAAGGACCTTTCAGGCCAGGAGCAAGGTTCATGGGGCCACACAGACATTTTAGTTCCCATATTAACCTTTCCATCTGGTTGTCTTCACTCCACTCTCCCATTTACTTTTCTCCAGGAAAGCAGCTTGGCAGTGATGTTGAAGAGGTAAAAAGTAGTGAGAACAATATCAATAGCAATTGCTGGCATCTGCTGAGGGCTTGCTGGGCATCGGGCATGGAGCCAGGCACTTCCCATACCCTTTCTCACTTAATCCTCAATTCCAAGAGGGGCGGGTGGCTGTGAGAAAACTGCTGTCACTCCCTGGGCCTATGATGGGACACTGAAGAAGGAACTGCAGAAATGGACACATGCCTGTTCTCTACAGGGTTGGGATCCCCCAGCCACACCTCCTTGAAGTCTGAGGAACTAGACCCTTCTGAGAAAGGAACAACAAAGAAGGCAAACATAGATTTTTTTTTTTTGTTCAATTAAAAAAAAGGCTTGAAAGTAAATAGGCCAGTTTCCCTGAGGGTATAGGAACTTCGCAAACTCATAGACCAAAGCTATACACCCTTTTCAGAAGGCTAACGCAAGGCCACCTCAGCTCAGAAAACGCCAAACTTCAATTAAATGTAAATTGATCCCTTAATGCACATAGGACATGAGAGAGAGGCTCCGGTTGTTCTTTGGGTTGAGTGCGCATGCACCAGGAAAGCCTCCCTCCTGCCAAAGGGTACTTAAAATTGAATGTGGGTACCCCACAGCAAGTAAAGAGCTGGAAATAATCGCACTGCAGTTTATTCCATCAAATAAGAGGTGACCACATAGAAGAATTGATGCCTGAATTATGGTGTTGGAGGAGCATATTGAAAGTGCCATGGGCTGCCAAAAGAACCAAAAGATCCGTTTTGGAAGAAGTGCAGCCAGAGTGCTCCTTAGAGGCCAAGATGGCCAAACTTCGTCTCTTGTACTTCGGACATATTGTCAGGAGGGACCAGTCACTGGAGAAGGATATCATGTTTGACAAAGTGGAGGGTCAGAGAAAAAGAGAAAGACCCCAACGAGATGGATTGGCCAAGTGGCAGCATCAATGGACTCAAGTGTGGCAACAGTAGTGAGGTTGGCCCAGGATCAGGCAGTGTTTCGTTCTTCTGTGCATAAGGTGCTATAGGTCGGTATCTACTCGATGGCACCTAACAACAACAACGACAACAATGATAGGAGAGTTCCTGGAGTCCTGGTGTGGCACTGTGGGTTAATGCATTGGACTGCAAAGTTGGTTTGATCCGCAAGGTTGGCGGTGCAAGCTCACCAGCTGCTCCTCGGAAACCCTGTACGGGGTCACTGTGGGTCGGAACCGACTGGACAGCACTTAACAACATTATAGTTCCTAGAAGTCCTGGAATGGTGCTGTATGAAAAGCACTGGACTGCAAGGTAGGTTTGAACTGTAAGGTCGGCGATTGAAACTCACCAGCCACTCCTCAGAAACACTGTACAGAACTGACTCAACAGAACTTAGCAACAACAAATGATCAATCTGGCACTTGCATGAGCTACAGACAATTTATACTCCCACCATCTTTTCTAGGATGCTAGGAGCTCTGGTAGTGTAGTGGTTACGAATCGGGCTGCGAACCTTAAGGTCAGCGGTTCGAAACTACCAGCCGCTCCGCGGGAGAAAGATGAGGCTTTCTACTCCCGTAAAGATTTACACCCTCGGAAACCCTGTACAGGGTCGCTATGGGTCGGAACCGACTCGACGGCACTTAACAACAACAACAACAAGAAGCACCAGGTACCAGAAGCAGCCCTGGACAAAATCAAGTCTCATCTCCCCAACCCAAACCAGCTGTGTGACTTTAGGCAAATCACTTAACCTGTCTAGTCTCAAACTAGAAAACCTGTAGAAAGGGAGAGCTGACTGATAAAAACGAAATTCCCTTTTGACTCTAAAATCCCATTTTGAGCTTTCTCACATGAACTTTTGGAATCAAGAAATGAACCAAAAAAATAAAATAAAAACAGCTGTGGCTATATGCTCTTGAAAACTGTTGTTGTTGTTATGTGCCGTGGAGTCGGTTCCGACTCATAGCGACCCTGCACAGGGTTTCCGAGGCTGTAAATCTTTACGGGAGCAGAAATCCTCATCTTTCTCCCACAGAACAGCTGGTAGTTTCGAACTGTTGACCTTGTGGCTCGCAGACCAATTTGTAACCACTACGCTACCTTAAGCAGCAAATATCTCAACAAGCAAAGCCTTGTGCAAACCACTGGTGTATTCCTGAATTTAATAGGTAAATCAGATTACAAAAAACATAATCATAAAAGTTCTATAATTACCCTATCCAGAGAAGTGTCAACACCAGAGATGGAGGCAGAGATGATGGCATGGAGAGACTGAGCAGCTGAAGACTCTAGACTCATGGAAACAGAGAGACTGCTGTGCTTGTGGCCCGGAGACTGTCTTGCAGAATGTACCCTTCAGTTGTTTAAATGATTGTATATATTTCTGAGTGTTTTTGTGTATAAAAAAGAGAGAGAGAGAATAGAAGCAAATACTGTTAAATGATGATGCATGGAGTAGATTGTAATCATTTAAATGAAACAAAATATGATAGGATGAGTATAAAACACTCAATTCACAATAAAATAAATAATAAAGTGAATAGAGGTAAATAACTTTTAAATGATGGTACATGGAGGGGATTGCAATCATTGTACTGACACGAAGTGTATAATTTGTTGAATGTGGGACTGATGAGTGAAAGTTGGTAAACCTTCACTCAATTCACAATAAAAAGTTTTAAAAAAACACCAGTTCTTTAATTATTTCACATTTAAAGGAGTGAGGAACTGGATCCTTGCCTTTTTCTCTCTCATCTCTTGTAGACCTTCAAGATTGGCGACAACTTCTTACTCTTCTTGATAAACCCCCATTGTGCCATGAACAAAGTGGAGTACTTAAGTGAATTCATCAATTAACGAAATTACCTTGTTCTTGCCTCAAGTTCTCCAGAGCTCACACCACTTCACAGCCCATTCTTTCTCCCTTCTCTTTGAAACGGTAGGTTTACACTCATGCCCAAAGAATTTTACTAGAGTCTTAGATTCTGATCCTTTAGGAAAAGAAGATTCCTGACATGTACATCGTACATCAGAGCACATCCATTTACCTAAGTGTATCCAATGAGAATCATGAGCCCCAGACAGCCTCAAGGTGGAAAGCAAGGGGTTGCCTCCCCAATTCCCAACAGTGTAAGCCAAGCCTCCCCCAGTATGACAGAATGCTGTAGGCCCTTTCAACTCTGTGCATGTCAGGTCCCAGAACACCACACAGCTTCTTAAGTATCATTATAATGCAAATTTAGTATAGCTTGGTTCTCCCCCCTACTACACCCTAGTTTACCAGAATAAGAGCAAAGAGCATGAATGGGAGAGGGGTAGTCAGTGATGCGATGGACAACAGCATTACAAATGCCTTCATCAAAAGTCTGAGTGGTAGAAAGAGAAGATCAGCTCTGCATCCCACCTCCTGGGACTCTGATTGTATTTCCTACTGTCCCTCTTATCCCCAGATTAGACTAGAGAAAAAGAATCTCTTCTCACTAAACCTGGGGAGATTTTAAAGCCAGAGAGGGATGCCATTAAATAGGAGCATCAGGAAAACCCATTACCAGAGAAAGCGTTGACTACATGGTAGAATTAGTGAACCCCATGAGGTGGGAACCACAGGCACATTCGCTTTGTGACCATAGCGCCTGGTCCACTTTAAAAGCTTGTAGAGTGAGTGTTTGCATAGCTGCATTAATAAATGAGTGAATGAACAAATAGCAGCAGGGACTAAATTAAACAAGTACTTCAAGTCCTTCTCAAGGTGCTAAGACAACCCATTTCACAGCTTGTTGCTCTCACAGCCTGTGCTTCCTATGAATAAAAAGCAAGAGAAGCTTTGTCAAAGGTTCCAGGATACAGGAGAGGGCAATTGGTAGGCAGGCCCCAGGAAAGAAGGGCTGCAGAGAGGGTAGAGTCAGCTGCCCAGGAAGCAGAAGGGAGAGAAGTAGGTGGGTACAACTGTATTATGGAGGTAAGTCAAACCGGAAAGGGATTGGAGAGGGAGGGGCAAGGAAGGGAACTAGTACATACTGGGTTCCCACATGGTACTGGGCCCTGAGCCAAGTTACCCCACATATGTCATCATTTGTTTCTTTCAAGAGCCCTGTCTAAGTTATCTACTGCTGCTATAACAGAAATACCACAAACAGAGGAAGATGAACAGAGACGTGAAAAAGTCCCAAAGTTCCCCAAATAGAAATCGCAATCATTTGAGCAACAAAGTTCATGGCACCTGAAATATCCATATTTGCCTTCTCCAAATGGTCTTGGCCTCATGGAATCAATGAGCCTTACATTTCTCCATCCTGACCTGGAGGACTAACTAAGCAGAAGTTTCTTGCAATCCTTACTCATCTCTATTCTGAGTATTTTGCATCTTTAGCCTACAGAGTGAGGAGTCATACATCCAAACAGTCTGTATGCCTTTTTAAACTGTCTGTGTGTCTCTTCCTTGAGCACAGAAAAGTCACATGTCCCTGAGCCCCAAGCCCACCTCCCAAGAGAGATGCTGCCGAAAGGATTAACACAGCTCTATTAGTAGCTAAAGGAGCTCTGGTAGCATAGTGGTTACAAATCTGGCTGCAAACCTTAGGGTCAGCAGTTCGAAACTACCAGCTATTCCATGGGAGAAAGATGAGGTTTCTGCTCCCGTAAAGATTTACAGCCTCGGAAACCCTGTACAGGGTCACTATGAGTCGGAACCGACTCCATAGCACATAACCACCACCACCACCATTATTAGTAGCTAATGCCTGATAGTGCATAGGCTTAGATGACCTCAGTCACATTAACCAATAACATTCATATTACTGGCCTATCTATGACCCCTGCCCCTTCTTGCTCCTGGCTCATGGACTCCATGCCTGAGTCCCTACATAGAGACCACCTGCTGCAAATGAAGAGCCCTTCACTGACAACGTCTCCTTCCTAAGTACTAAACAAGTGCTTCATTGCCTGGTCACCCCCTGCCCCACTCACAGGACACCTGGATTGATATTGGATAGGTGAAAAATACGGTCAGCAACTGAATCCATCGCCTCAGCCAGGACAAGCCAGGCAAGGGTTTCCCAGGAACTTACAGGAATATGCTCAGAGATTACAAAATGACAAGTAGCTTCAAGAAGATTGTAGCTATTAGCTGCCCTCTAGCTGGTCAGACCTGTTGGTCTAAAGGGTTCTCAGTGGCTGGTTTTTGGAAGTAGCTCACTAGGCCTTTTCTTCCTAGTCCATCTTAGTCTGGAAGCACTGCTAAAACTTGGTCAGCATTGTAGCGACACTCAGACCTCTACTGGCAGATGAATAGCAGCTGCATATGAGACATATTGGCCAGGAATTTAACCCAGGTCTCCTGCCTGGAGTCCTGGTGGGGAAGTGGTTAAAGTCACTAGTTTGTTAACCCAAAGGCTGGTGGTTTGATCCCACTTACAGGGCAAAAGATATGGCAGGTGCTTCAGTAAAGATTGCCATCCTCAGAAACCCTCTGGACTGTTCTACTGTGTCCCACAGAATCACTATGAGTCTGTGAGTCAGAACAGACTCAGTGGCAGTGGGCTTTTGTTTTTTGTTTTGTTTTCTCCTATATGGAAGGCAGGAATTTTACCACAAAACCACTGATGTCTTCTGAGAACACTGTTGTTGTTGTTAAGTGCTCTCAAGTTGGCTCCCTTCATAGTGACCCTGTATAGGATCTCCCAGGAGCAGCTGATGGGTTGGAACCACCAAGCTTCCAGGATAAGTCCAGGGCTTGTCCTATAGCACCCCATAAGGGAGACTAGATTAGTTAAATTAATTGAAAACAAATAACTATTTTATAAACTTAAAAATCATATACATTCTTTCCCTTGCTTAACTATTGGACCGTGGGTTAAATAACCACTACTGTTGCTGTTGTTGTGTGCTGTTGAGTTGGTCTGAGTTATAGTGATCCTGTATAGGGTTTCTGAGAGCAGTTGGTGGGTTTGAACTGTTGAGCTCTATCACCATTATCAAGGGCTCAAAAATCATTGCTTGGCCTATATTATCCTCACTTCCAACAAATAATATTTTCTCTTATCTTCCCCCTCATTTTTGTAGAGAAACAGAATGGTTTCTGTTTTTTGTTGTTGTTTTGTCAGCTTAGCTCCAGTCTCCTCTCAAGGAACTGTCTCCCCATCTTCTGGGAACTGTTCCACTGCCCTCCACACACTTACATATGACCTCGCCTGTAACTGGTCCCCTCAGAGGGCTGTGATGGTGGTTCCAGGTGGCCTTGCCCTTGGTACAGTCCATTGGCCCAGAGGTGGACACCTGATCCAAAACAGGCCAATCAGTGTTCACACCCAGGATTTAGGAAGTGCAACTGACAAAGAAGTCAGTCTCTGTCTGGGACTCTGAAAATGAAGACATGCAAATGCAGAAGCAGTTGGCAGCCCTGTTCCACCATGTGGACTGAAGAAGAGAAAATGCCAATCAGCAGAAAGAGAATCAGAGGCAAGGAAAGAAGAATAAATCTTGACAGCCTTGGAGCTTCTCATTTGAGCTTGCAAGGCCCATCCATATTCTTCTCTTGGATTTCATTGAATCTAAGTAGCCTTATAATAAAACAGTTTTTGGCTCAAACAAGTTGAAGTTGGATTTCTCTTCTTGCAACCAAAAGAGTTACAACTAATAAAAGAATGTAGTCCTATTTCTATCTCCCTTGAATTCTTTCATGAATTCCCCCACCATTTTACATTGTGAATTCAGAATGAAAAACATGAAAGTGCAATGGTTTGAGTTAGACTCGTGTGCAAACTAGTCCACATTCATTCTCTTGTGGGTTTTTTTTTACAGTACACTCTGGCAGGGCTTGCCTTCATGCTGGAATGGATCGAGCACACACTTGGGAAACAGAGAACAACCAGGTAAGTGGTCTGATGGCCTATGGTAGAACGTGGAGTTTCTATAATAGGCAGGAAGAATTTGTTTTCTCAGCGAATTTGTTTTTGCTTGCAAATACGTTGTGTTCTCTTTCGATGGATGACCTGCTTAACTCAGTTGATCTCTTCCTATTGAAGCTGCCTACCTACCTGAATTCTTGCTTTCCTCATGGGAGATCTGGGTTCAATTCACGGCCAGTGCACCTCATGCCCAGTCCCTACCCATCTGTCAGTGGAGGCTTGCCTGTTGCTAGGATGCTGAATAGACTAAGACAAATTAGGAAGAAAGGTCTGGTGATCTGCTTCCAAAAATCACTCAGTGCAAACCCTATGGATCACAACAGTGAAATCCCTAACCGACATGGATCATGGGAATGGCACAGGACTGGGCAGAGTTTCATTCTGTTGAGTATGGGGTCACCTTGATTGAGTGGCATCTAACCACAAAAACCACCTACCAGAATTAGCTTTTTCGTAGGCAAAGCCGTGCTGTCCAAAGCAGCAGGGAGCTGTCCAACCAAGCAGCAGGACAGGCAGTAAACCACTTTGCAGAACTAATAGGAATGGCATCTTTCGCCTTGTTCACTTGCTACTTAAAATAACTAAGACAGCAACAAAGATGATATTGTTCCTATTCACTTTCTCAAACATAGAATGTTTACTGTTAAGAACACACACAGAGAATTAGATATGCTATTTCCCGATATCTATTTAGGATCACTCAGATTCTCCTAGTGAAAGTAAAAATTAACTACAAATCCAATGGACTTCACCAAAGAAGAAAATGCAATCTTGTGTTTGCCTACAAAACAGAGTGAGATATTACAAACACCAAGCCCACTGGACAAGGTCCCCAGGTCCGCCCGGAATGAGCCTCTGAGCTATACATTTGTTACCATTTCTCATCTGACTTTAAAATAATCCCTTCATTTCAGTTCAAATTCAATCAACGTCTCAGTGAAACAGATTAAAAACAAGACAAAACAAAACATAAGATTTAGGATTTGAGGAAGAACCTCAAAGCCATTTGGCTCCAAAGGCTTATTTGAAAGATGAAGAGAAAGAAGCCCAGAGATGGTAAGTAGCTTGTTCCAGAGCACACAGCTACTTAGCAGATGACTTGAATGTCACCGCACTCCCGACTCCAGGCTCCTGGAATGTCGAACTTTACAGAAGGGCTTCTGGGCCTGCTCTGAACTGCTCTGCTCCTGGAGAACTGTGCGTGTATCAAGGCTGTTGATGGCCAAGAAACCAAGTCTAGTTTCTTCTAAATTCTCCAGGGAGACAGTTCCAGCGCACTAGGGGCTGTTGCGGCAGAATTTTCAAAGGACTGCAGTGGGATGCGGTCCAGATGTCCTCATGTCCCCTCTGCACACTCGTTGCTTGCACCATTGCTGTAGACCCCGCATGGCAGCAGAGCCACCCACACAAAAGCTGCTCCGGGATGGGGACTTATTCAAAACACACCTAGGAATGGTGCGCCGGACTGCAGGGCTTCCGCAGAGATTCATAAAGCTGTCCTTCTCTTGTAAGCCGTCTTCCTTCCCTGGTCCCTGGCCAGGACACAGCGGAAGACAACAATGAGATTGCAGGGCAAACAGAAGTAAAACTGAGATATAACCATACTCAGAAGCGAAAGTCCAATTGCTAAGCAGCTTGAGTGGGAATGTGAGAAAACCGTGGGGTTTTTACAGAGCAGGTGGAGTTCAGCGCAAACAATCCGGAGTGCTTTCCCAATCAATTAGTGATGGCACCTTTGTTCAATCTCAAGAAGTGCAATTCCAGGGGTACTGGAAAGGAGACTGTGTAGACAATGTCAATTTAAGATCAAGAACAAACGGTTGCCATGCCTTTTCAGCTCTCCTGGTTAGGGATAGCAGCGTAATTAAACATCAGGTGAAGCTCAGAATCACTGAAGTAGAATCCTGGATTGTTGTTGAATCCCCACTAATTTCCAGAGGTAAGTCTGGCTATGGCAGGCACGAGGCAGGAGGTTCTAGCTCCACGCAAACATAAAGAAATCATTATCCTTCTTTTGCCATGGGTGTTCTACTGAATAACAGACATGCCCGAAACATGTGGGGTTTGGAGCTTCATGGATGGTGTGTTTGGAGGAGTTCTCAGTTCCTATTATGATACAGCTCTTGTTTCTGTTGCTACCTGAACAGAGGTGGCAATTCCATAGGCTGGCTAAGAGGAAAAAAAAGCTGTTCTCACTCGGGTTCTATAAATTACCCATGTTCTCACTTTAATATCAAGTACGATATGTATTAGAGTGCATGGTTTGGGCTAGAATCAATTTGGAAGGCTGTCAAATAAAAAACAAAATAGGAAAATAAATCCAAAGGGAAATTTATAACATAATTTTTTACTCTCATTACATTCCACTTAACAAATGCATATGTTTTACAATATCTTTAATAATAATTATTAAACATAGTAAAATACTTCCAAACTTGGCTCATTGTATAATTGTACTTAGAGTGAAAAAAAAATTTTTTTTTATCTGAAGCCTTGTCAATATGCCACTTCTTCCTCCCCCAGCTTTTAACAGAAGCAGCCTCCAGTGCAATAATCCAAGCTGTGTTCAAGAAGTTGGCAAGTAGGTCCAATTAAATGTGGTTTTACTGTATTCTGGCGTTTGCATATCTAGTTTGCCAAGAAGTAATCTTTCACAAAAAATAAAAATAAAAAAATTCTGTACTGGCCCAGGCACAGCCTGGATGGTGCAATATATCCCATAACTTTACCCCATGACTAAGACCATCTTTTTTTCTTAAATAGCTGTGGAAAGTATATCGTGCATCCATCATAGTTCTATATAAATCACAGAACACCATCCTCTATGGAGCTTTTTACATTTATCCATGATAAACTGAGATTCATCTTAATACCTCTGTTTATTTTAATTATTAAACTCAAAAGGGGTTAGCTTTTAGCCACCTGAGCTAGATGTATTTATTCAGGTGTCCTCCAGTCGGATTATCTGAATAAGGTTATAAATAAATGATCCTATTGCCTATTAAATACTGAATTGTCAAAGTTGTACTCATACACATTCACAAACCTAGATGTCTGGAACTCAGAGCATGTAAAAAGTTTCTGTGTTTTGCGAATGCAACCCTGGACAGTTCATCAGTGCCTGATGGCATAGCAGCTAAGCATTAGATTGCTAACCAGAAGGCGGATGGTTCAAACTCACCAGCTGCTCTGCAGGGAAAAGATGAGGAAGTCTGCTTCCATAAAGATTACAGCCTTAGAAACTCAATGGGGCAGTTCTACTGTCAGAATTTATTCGTTGGCAATGGGTGAGTTTTTTATGGAGGAACCGACTTCCGTGGCCTCTTCCAGCTAGACTAGACCTGAGAACCAGCTGCATCTAAAGTCCAGATGGAAATCTGTCAACAAAAGGGCTCCTGCTCTGTCTGCTGCATGTTTCATGTGTGTGAGACAGACTCACGAGAGTGCCAACACCTTGACTTATATAGGTGACCCCGGAAAGGAGCAGGTGCCCACTCCTCAAGGCAGAATATATTGTGAAACGCACAACCTGGCCTTTGTTCTAAACCACCATGGGCTCATTAAAAACACATGCAGAAATGGTTAAACAAAATCCTCTAGACCTTTTACAAAATTGCCAGTCTATTAGAAGGACCAAGCTAACAGCAAAGTCTCCCTTCCAATGTGTGCAGTGGAGCAGTTAATGTCCTTTGGACTCTGTCTATGGCACCAAGCAGAAGTGCAGGAGGGGGGCGGGTGTTAGGGGGTTTGTTTGTTTTGGGTTGCTGTTGGTTTTTTTAAACATTTTTTTTTTTAAGTCCAACTATTAAATATATCAACCAAAAGATTATCTCATCAAACATGTATTTCTTGTCATCTCCATTTAAAAACAAGTGAAAAAAAAATCTATGAAAATTGCAAAAGGCAAAGGAAAATCCAAATCATTATATCAAGGGTAGAAAGAAGCAAAAGAAAAAGAGATGACTGTGGCTCGAATGCTTCGGGAAGTGGCATTGTATCAAAGAAAGAAGTGGACAGGCTGAATAGGGATTCTGAAGCCATCCAATACTTGGCCTTGTTATGTGAAAAAGTTGGAGCTGATGTTGGATCCCTGCAGTATTTACTCAGGGTCCTTATATGGAGCATGGCAGTATCGCATTGCATCATGTAGTGGACTTTCACCAGCTGCATCTCCCTGGAACTGCATGCGTTCATGGTGATGCTGTATTATTATGATACAGTATTATGATAGTATTTGCATTGCACAACAACATGGCTGTAACAGCAACACATAAAATAACACATAATTGACGTGAGATCTGAGATTGAGATGCTCTGAGCTCTTTTCTGGCATGTGCCACCTTCTCCTGGGGAGACCTGAGTAAATCATTTACATCTCTGAGTAAATCGCTTAAATCTGTGTACTTCCCTGGGGAGTTGTGCCTGTTCGTTATCATTATATATATTAATCATACTGCCTTTTTTATATACATGCAAAGTAATCATGAACTGAAGCTTTCAGTCTTGGCTTTTTTAGATTTAAGAGAAAAATATCTGATTCCAATTTGGGCTTTTGTTGTTGTTGTTAAGTGCCTTCGAATTGGTTGCAATTCATGTTGTTGTTGATAGGTGCCATCAAGTTGATACTGACTCATAGCAACCCTGTATAGGGTTTCCGAAGAGTGACTGGTGAATTTGAACCACCGACCTTTCGGTTCAAACCAACCTTGCAGTCCAGTGCATTATCTCATAGCGCCACACCAGGATTCCAGATAGAGATCCTGAAGGGCTTTGAACAAACATCTTTTTTTAAACATTTTTAAAACATCTTTTTTGAATCTTTCAAAAAAGAACCAAAGTATAATGTAAGTTATTTGAGGTTTGCATGCCTAAGCACATACACATCTACAGCACATCTGAGAACAGGAAGATTTTGCATGACGGTGGCACTGCCGTTTTCACATTTCATGGAGAAATTAAGTTGAATCTATTAGTGCTCAGTGAACTTACATCATACAAATCAACAAAGGAAAAACTCAACGTAAGTAGGAAGGCTTTATGTTATCCTTTGATTTTAAAAAGTATTAGTATTATTGTCTTCTCAAATCTATAGAGCACCTTTTCCTATGAGTGAATGTTTGTGCATGATCATTTTCAAGGAAATTTGAAGAAAGTTGATTCAGATACTATTCCTCTGATCTTACAAATGAAAATGTGAAGGCATGAATGTGGGTGATAGACCTTCCCCAGACTCCTATTGAGCATTCGTTCCAGCAGATGATGCTGAGAGAAGGAGGTGAGAAGCCATCCAAGAAACCAAGGCCAATTTTCAGATTAAGTGGAAAAATATTCAATTCTCCCATTTCAGCAGCAAACAAGTTCTGAGGTTCCCATTTGGCTTCCATTCTCTGATGTGCATCTCTGTTTCTTCTCTCCCTCTCAAGTCCAGCAACAGCTCGGTCAGCCCTGTCGTTACTAGCCTGCAAGTAGCTGTGTCTCATTGTGGTGGAACAAACATCATGTTTGAGAAGCCGGAGCAACCCTTTCGTGGATGGGAGTGGAGAAGGATAGCGGCAGTCAGTAGAATGGAGCCGAGGTTTAGCTTTAGGAGGATCTGAGGCAATGAGCTCGTTGCCTTCTTAGACTTAAAATTCCAACAAAGACTCATGGCAACCCCATGTATTAGAGGATCAAAAATTGTCCTTCTCTGACACCAGGAGAGAGTGTTCTGGAATTTGGAATCATTGGTATTATAGTTGTTGTTGTTGTTAAGTGCTGTCGAGTCGGTTCCATCCCATAGTGACCCTTTATAAGGTTTCCAAGGAGCAGCTGTTAAGCTTGAACTGCCGGCTTTGCAGTTCAAACGACTTTGCAGTCTGGCACATTAACCCACAGCGCCACACCAGGGCTCCTGTATGATAATGCACTGGACCACAAGATAGTTTTTAAACTGCAAGGTCGACAGTTCAAATTCACTTGGTGCTCCTCAGAAGCCCTATATAGATAGGGTTGCTGTGAGTCAGAACTGACTTGAAGGTATTTAACAACAACTTGAAGACATTAACAATATGTGTATGATGTTGTTAAGTGCTTTTGAGTACGTTCCAACCCACAGTGACCCTGTATAGGGTTTCCGAGGAACAGCTGATGGGTTTGAACCGCCGACCTTGCCGTTCAAACTGACCTTGCAGTCCAGCCACATTATCCTGTGGCGCCACACCAGGGCTCCCGTATATGTGTATACATATTTAAAATAGTTGATAGTATTAAAGCCAGGAATTACATAATGCCAATGATTCCAAATTCCAGTCCTAAATTCACTTTGTAAATACTTGAAGATCTTAAATACAATCATGGCAAATATATACCCACATAATGCAAATTTTATCTCTTAGGCATAACCAGAATGTTGATTTCAATTTCAGACTTGATTAAAGCTGCGCCCTGAGCAGGAATTCAACTTTCATGTGTTCCTAAAGAGAGGAAAGGTTTTCCTACCCCTATGATGTCAGGCTCCGGAGGTCTGGGGTATGGATGAAATGCATGTTCCTTCTCCTTGCCCATTAATGGCACATTCACGGCCAGCCCTGTGCCTGCTTTTCCTCCTTTAATGGCTTAAGATAATCAACTGGAAGTTGCCCCTTCCAACTCTAAGTTTTTGTCATTTCAGATTAGTCTCTGAGGAAGAAAATATGATATAGCATTCTGTGAGGGAGGGACATCAGATACACACCGGAGGTCTTCAAATAATGGGGAATAATTAGGTCACTCAGACCATGAGATTTTTGCAATTTAAATAACAAAATTAGCTCCTTATTTAAAAAGCAATTCGTTCAGAATGAAGATTTTTTTTGGGGGGGCGGGTGGAGGCTTGGAATTGCTTTTGTTTATAAGGATAGAAAGTTATGTTATTTTAGGAGGGCGAAAAATGATATATGTATTACTAAATATGAAGAACAATATGAGGATTGAGCGCCTCATTCCTCGAGGGTGTTGTTTGACTGACTTTTAAACAGAAACACTTCAATCATTTAAAATCCTTCCATGCTGGTTGAGCCTACAAACCACCTGCCGTATTTTGATTAAAGTATTATTTTTACTGTAAGATAAGCACCTTTACAAGGCAACTTGAAAATACGATGACAAACCTTTCTTCCCTCCCCCTTTTGCGCATAAGTGACTCTAGTATTGCTTTGAGGCATCCCTCAAGTGAAATAATTTATAAATAGAATGTGAGAAATCACCACATTTTCTAGACTTCACACTTACTATGAAAAACAAAACTTCATTGTGCCCCAACAAACATAGTCCCTAATAGTTTTTCTTGTAACCCAAGGGTGTCACCCTGGTCAATATTATCTTGTTTATCGTATGAGCCCTGGGAAATGGCTCAGCTCCTGCAACCTCAGTGGAAACACGTAGCTTACTGATGCAGAGTAGTAAGTAGGACTTATCTATCTCAAAGGTCGTTTTCATTTCAAATTTGGTTCAATTTTCTCAAATGGTAGAAAGACAGGCATAAATGCAACTTGACTAGAAAATTTAGTCATGCAAAGATGCCCAAATTACTCAATGCATAAAATATGTTCTCCTATAAGTAAATAAAAGGGGAGTGAGAAAAATAGGTTAAGACGATTACATCGGAATTTTAGTCTGAATCGGAACCAAATTAAGAACCTAAAGGAATATTCTATCTGCAAGCAAGACTTGAGTTTCCTTTGGTTTATTTATTCTGATGGCAAAATCTTGGGGCTTTAGAAGTCATCTTAAATTGTACACTGAGGCATGTGTATAATGCCTATGCTTTGAATTATAAGGCTGTTCCATTGCTCCTTCTTCACACATGCTTCAAAGACCCTCTCTCAAAGTTGGTTAGTTACAGAGATAACTCTATGAATTAGATTTTAAGGGATATGGCTCTGTGCTTCAATTTCTCTACATGTTGAAGATTTTAAGTGCAGAGAAACAGTTACAAATTAGAAGAAACAATTTGTCTGTTTTTCACACTTAATACAAGCAAGTGACAGTACTTCCATGGCGATGTTGCAATGATCAACTATTATGCCTTTCCGAAAACTGTCCAAACAGACATTCTTAGGAAGCACTGCTATCTGTCTGGTAAACATGCAATAGGCATTCAAACATTACCAACCAGGTAATTCATATGATACGGTTCCAAAGAAATGTCCCATAAAAAA
Source organism: Chrysochloris asiatica (assembly GCF_000296735.1). NCBI lineage: Eukaryota > Metazoa > Chordata > Mammalia > Afrosoricida > Chrysochloridae > Chrysochloris > Chrysochloris asiatica. The sequence continues at coordinate 6,798,632 of NW_006408683.1, forward strand.
TTAAAAAAAAAAAAAAAAAAAAGGTATATATACACATACATACACACACACAGGGAGCTAAAAAAAGTTCATAGAAAAAAATCCATTATCTTTCTATTCCATTTTTCCATGATACTTCTGAAGCCCCCTCATATATCTTTGAATCTGTTTAAAAAAATAAAAAGAAATTCAGATTAAAACCCTCTATGTTCTTCACTTTGATCAAAGATCCTTTTAGAGCATCCGGTCGATTCCAGCTCAGTGTTATGGTCTCTAATAATCCTGCCAACGTTAAAACATATACAAAATCCAGTATGATTTTTCTAAGTGAAGTGACTATATTCTTTATAAATAGTTTAAGTAAATGTATCTCTTTTAATCATATTTGGTTAATTTTAAGCTCTGTCACATATGAAAAGTTAGTTCTGACTTGGCATAGCACACGTAACACGGTTAGGGTATTCGTTTCCGTTCAGGATCTTGTATATATGCATTATGTATTGAAACAACAGCGCTCCTCTGTCCTAGAAATGTTTACCAATATTCAAATGCATTTTTCATGTACCATTTCATATTAATTACAAATAAACTTTTTACAGGCTGGAATATGAGCCAACATGACTTTTAAAAATTCCTATAGTAATAGTAGGCATGCATATTGACATTTAATAACAACAACTTGATTTAATGATTAACTACAGAGATTATACCAAACTGTAAATAAGTAATTTCCGTCAATGGACTCTCTATGGGTGCCACACGGCCTCTCAAAGTCACTCTAAATATCCTCACTGAAACTGTTAGTGACTAATGTGCTACATTTTAAAGCCAAATTGGGCTTTCACACCTCTCCTGCCAAAGTAACTAGAGAGAATGCCTCCTATAGTAAAATGTAAGCTCCACTGCAAAGCCAGTCCTACAAAAGATTAGAAAAGGAGACACTTTATTTGAGAATAAATATCAAGGAAAAAAACATTCATTTTGAAAGCATTTTGGGGCAAACTACCCTTCAGCCAAAGGAAAGCACCATACTTACATAAACTTAGAAATATGACCAACGGTAAAGTAATCAACGTTAGAACTGAATTAAGAAAATTTAGATTTCTTTCTCAAGTGCTGAAATATTTTAGGAAAAAGCTATTCTGTGAGTCTAATTACCTAAATAATTAATTCAACATTTTTATTGTAAGCAGATACATTATAAGGTATTTCGGTTTGGGGCTTGATTTTTTTAAGAAAATCTCTTCAAACCCATGTTTAATTAGAACCTAACTTAGTTAATAAATACGTTTCGATGACCTGATCTTTCTTTGTTACAATGTTTTAAATTTGGAGTTCTACTACATCTTTACATTAAAATTCTTTCACAAGAAATGTAGAAAGCTAATTGTGAAGATATTTTTTTAAAGGGTTGGTTTGTAGAAATACTTTCATTTCTGAAATCTTTGAAAATGACTATTTCTCAACACTTCCATTATTTCCAAAAAATCAAACTATCTTATTCTTTTATAATAGTAAGCAAATCTAAGTGGGAACTGCGGAGGAGGGGTTATAAACATAAAATACTTCCGTTTATGTAATTAATTTGACTTGAAGTCAATAAAAGATGTGGTTTTACATTTTAGACCAAAAATTACACACAAAAATGCATTTTGCTGTATTTCTATAGGCAAAAAGTAGAATAATTTTATAATGAGGGACAAAATTCTATCAGGCAATAAATCTGGACTATAGCCAAAATGAAACTCCTAACAGCTATTTGCTTTAAAAACGATAACTATATAATATATATACATTGCTTTATTTTTAAAGATGGTATTATCTCTATAAAGTTTTCATGCCAAATGACTTTAAAGGACTGAACTTTTCTGTCCTGGATTCCAAAATCACACTTAACTCAATTCACTGCACCTATCAACAATTTCAAACATTACAACCAACAATTCAAACAATAATTTACATCAGGATCCACACATTAAAATCTAAAAATAAGTTTATCATTTAAGTTTGTAGACGTCTCCAAAAATTCTTACACTGAGTAACAAATGTTTTAAGCTTTATAGGAATACAAGATAGCCATGTAACACAACAAAACTTTGAAATCGTTAGACTTAATTTTTTTTTAGCCAATGGGGATTTTAAAGCCATATATATATATATATATATATATATATCCTGTATGCTTTTTATCCATAAAACCTGGAAGATCACAATTTTCTAAGTTAAGTGCTACTTCTTAGATTAAAAATATATACTTCTTTGCTTAGGTAAAACAAAAGATTTACTTGGAACATGAACATTTTCATGATATTAAATATTTTTAATATAGTGGCCATTTTTTTCTATCCTTCCAATCACCTGTTTATGTTCATGACAAGTCTGTTGAAGAAAAACTCTACTTGGTCCACCTATTACCTTGCTATCATAATTAACTACAAAGGAAATCCAAAATCAGTGTCCTTAACATTCTATACTTGTATAGTCTCTAAAGTACACCTAGCACACAGCGATTTAGGGCATAATTGATTATATAAAAGAAAACAGATGTTTTCAAAAGCAAATGAAACCATGTATTTAAAATATATTTATGTATCAACCAGATGTCAAAAGGGGGATCGGTTTGAATGGTTTCCAACATGACTACATGACAAATTAATTAGATAATTTTAATGTGTGGATAAACAATTCTGCATTGCACTATAAAATGTGGTAATTTGCGTAATTAATATCCTGAGTTTTGCTAAGAACATTTAAATAATTTCTTCCAAATTGCATGCTAAAATCTTGTTTTTGTGACTATCTCCAGTTAAGCTTGTTAGTAGTGCTCTGTATTTAAAATTGAGATGCTCGTCAGTAAGTCAGAATGTGAACTCTCAACATATTCAGGAAGCTTTGGCATACTTTGGCCAGTTACTACCGGAACTGAAAATACAAAATACAAAGATCTCCTCCCTACTTGTTTTTTGAAGCTTGTAGTTGCTTGAGAAATTCTTTTGTGGAGGTCAAACGTACATTCTCCTCTCGTGTCAATGTTCAGTTGGTTGAAACCAAGTGACTTAAACATAGAAGTTGTTTCAAGAAATGTAGGATTCCAAATTATAAATTGACTGTGCTTTATGATAAAACCTTTTTTTGTATTCCCATCCATCACCATCAAAAAGGTATGAATGGTATGCTGTCAATCTCTGGATCTTATATTCGACTTCTTCCTAAAGGACATTTACTATAAACGTATAATTAATTTATTTTGACAGCAGTAATATAAAACTTTTTACTTTTGAGGTTGGAAAATTATGGACAATTAGATGTCGGGATGTATGAGAACCTCCTGGCCCCACCTTGTAATCCCTGCTCACACTTACGTGGTAATTCTTCTACAGAACCCTAGAGATACTGTGGGTGTTCAGGTCAATTTCCTAGGTCATTAAGCGGTGTTTTTCACCCTGACACCTCAATAAAAGAATCATGAAGTTGGGACTATCAAAAAAATTTACAGAATAGATTTAATAGTTGCTTTTGTTCATGTTCAGTGTTTTAAACTTAAAATTGGAGAAATGAAATCTGGAAATCTTTGCATTCTCCCAACAACCAAAAGTATGTATAAAACTAATCTTTTAACAATCTGAATGCCTAATTCAATTGCCTAGAATTCCAGTCATCAGCCAAGCGTCTTCCAAATTAGGACATCCGGTCTCCTTTAATTTTCCACTTAAACCAGAACACAGAATAGATTTGACCAATCAAGTTAGGATGAAATTATACATGAAAAGTGACTTAAAGGTGTATGAATTAGTAGTTGTTTGCTATGAAAAACCTATGCTGTTATTTGAAGTTTCATGGATCCATAAATTTCTAGAGAATTGCCTCAACATTCTTCATCTACATTCTAGAAAATGGGTCACATTTTTTAAGTGGACATTTAGTACAAAGGAGTTTCAAAATGTTTGTGGAAAAATCCCGTTATATTTTAATCTAATTTTCCCATAAACTTTTTGAAGCCCCCTCTAATCTTCTTTAAAGGCTTGATGCAAAACTGTTTGCACATTTGAGAGATCTAAGGCATACTAATAACTGCATAAGCTCTGAATAGAACTGATACTAAAATAAAGGGGCCATGTACCATACACACTTACAGTTTGTTATACTTGAACACAATTCAAAGAACACACACAAGAAATTCTCAGTTCATATAATTTATTGCAGTTAGCACACAGTTTAAAAATTCACCAACACACCAATAGTACAAAACTAAACAGCATTATAAGTTATTCCCCCCTCAGGTAAATAAAACATACTATGATTGTCAAAGCTAGATGTCAGTCTAAGTTTTTAGAACAAAGAAAGAATGTGAAACTAATAAGAGGAAAAAGCAATCACTCACAATGACCACAAAAAGAAAATCCAAAAGAAAGTCCGTTTTCTCACAGACATTGATTGTCTTCTCTAAATTAATAAAAATTATCTTAACATAAACTGTATTTAAAAAAAACCTAGAAACTCTTCAAGTAACTAAAGATAATGCTCCAAGGCCATTTTCACAGCTTTTTTTTTGTTTGTTTGTTTGCTTTAAATGCCTTTACAGCCAAATTAACACACATTTGACCAAATATTTCCAAAACAGTCCAGCAACACACAATGGAGTTTTCCATTCAGTATCTTAAGCACAAAAATAGGCTATGTTTACAGTAGTTAAGGCGATCAAATTTTAAACAAAAGCAATTAAAAAAAAAAATAAAAGGGAAAAACAGCAAACGTTTTCCATGCTACTCCCATAGACCTTATTTGTAAGTGCAAGACAGGAAAACAAACACTGTGCAAAATGCTTTTGCCCTGTGTGCTGGTCATTAAACCACACGTTGGGCTGCAGCTTCTGCTGCCGCAGTACACATAGTCTACTAACCCCCTTCCCCATGTCAATCAAGGCAGTCCAGTCCTTTCAGCCTGGGGCTTTTTCAGTTCATAGAAACTTTTCATGAGGGGGGGAAGGTGAAGGGGGATGCGGGAGGGGAAGGAAGAAGAGGCGAAAAAGAAAAGGGGAGCAACAACAACAAAAAGAATGACCTATTGTCAATTTGTGCAGTAGTTATTCTAAAAATGCTCAACTGGGTAAATGTGTACACCTAAACTTTGAGCTGGCATTGGGTTTGTGCAATTAGGAGTTTGTTATGAATGCACACTGCACATGCAAATCTTTAAGCTGTTTGTAAACATTTATATTTTCCTTGTTATGTAGCGAAGTTATCAATTTGCAGCTTAAATTTTTTTATTCAGCTTTTAACAATTTCAACTTAAAAGACAGTGGGAAAGTCAATTTAAATTATATAAAATAAAATAAAAACAGTGCATTTATGTTCTTCATAACACCAGTTTCCAAATGGTGCTATTTCTCTAAGGAAATTAAATAATTTTAAACTCACTCATTAAAGTTATACAATGCAAACAAAGACAAAAATATATTGAAACTCATGCATTTCTGTAGCGTTAATATTTACTTTTCAAGACTCAACTAAGAGCATCAACACAACCTGTCAAGTTCTTTGACACCCCCCCCAGCCCATGTAATCAATTACAGTATACAATAACAGTAATTCACATTTTTAAACACACAGTTCAACACTGCTGAAGCTGCAATATCCTTTTCATCCCAAGCAAACCTTCACAAAGACAGTGTCCCAGTGATCCCAGTGTACTTTCAGAATTTCTCATTGGGAACCGTCAGAAAACCAGAAGTTGCCACAGAAAGTTTTAAGTCAACTGCTTGTTTAAAAATAGATAATTCAGCATTTCAGAAATTTTCCATTTGGGTCTAAAAGCATTCAGGTTTCCAACAGCCAGAAAAATTCATGCAATTTGAGACATATAAAGAGGCTAATAAAATCAAAGGGAATTTCTACTTAAAAAAAAAAAAAGAAATTGGGGCGGGGGGAAGGAAAGAGCTCAAAAGACAACGCAGTGTCAACAAAATTAAGCTGTATCCAAGTATTTTGTGATATGATGATTTAAAAGGTTCTTATTGGCTTACTTCCCCTACCCCCACAAAAACCTCTCTATTTTCTGACTTGAGCTAAAGTTTCTTTTATCAGAATACTAAATTAGTGAGATTCTCATGCTATTCTAAAGTGCAAAAACAAGTTAATATCCCAACTTTTTTAGTTCGAGGAAACAAGACTGCTTTTAGACCGTACCACAACTATATATAGATCTATTTATATATATGCATATATATTATTTATATTATTAATAATATAAAATTATTTCCAAAGTTCTTGAGAGCTATCTTCTAAGGTCCAGTCTCTGACAGTAGGTAAGCTCAGTGCTTCGCTTTTAACAGACAAGGAGTTCACCAACTCACAGTGGAACTTCCGAATGTGTCTGTACAGGTCTCCGGACTGTGTGAACCTGCGCTCACACCACTTGCAGGCGTGTGGCTTCTCACGAGTGTGCACCACGGCATGGCGGCTCAGGTTGTGGGAGTACTGGAAGCTCTTGCCACACTGGTTGCAAGTGTAGGGCTTCTCCCCTGAGTGAGTCCTCTCGTGGCGCTTCAGGGTATACATGCAAGAGAAAGTCTTACCACACAGGGAGCACGTTGGGACATTGACATCTGTCGCAGGCTTGCTGCGGATGCCGTCCTGCTCTCGGAAGTGCGTGCTGAGGTGAATCTGCAGGATATGGGGGCTGGGGAAGACTTTGTTGCACAGAGGGCACATGAATATCTGGCCAGCAGGGCTCAGTATGTTTGAGACATAAGGAAGCAAACTGCTGTCCATGTTCCCTTCCACCTGGACTCGCTCGTTCTCTGGGGTCATCATTTCATCATCGCTTGCTTTGTCCTCCCGATCTAGCTCCCTCAAGACCGAGTCCTCCCTCATTGGAGCCAGATGGGCCGGCTCATACTGTACCCTGTTATTAGTGCTCACACTTTCTTTCACAGTGCTATGTTCCATGTCATAGTCATTAGTGCCAACATCACTCTCATCACAGGAAGCCTCTTTCTCCACCTTCACCTGCACCAGGTTGCTTCTCAGCACGTCCTGTGAAGAGAAATAAGAGCTGTTCAGATTTTCAACTCCTGAAAGGCTGGACTTGACAGACAGGTCCAGCACACAGTCAACATCTGCTGAATCCCTCACGGAGGTGACAGACCTCTGGGACAAAGACTCTGTTGAGCTGCAGGGGCTGGCTACTGTTTTTCCAGCTGCTGTGGCGTGTGGCTCAGCCTCTCCGCCAGCCTGGGGGATGCCTGCTGAGTCTGAGGGCAATCGCATCCACATGTTCCCAGGCTCAGCCGCCAAGTCCCTTTTGCTGGGCAGGATGTTTAATTTTTCATCTTCTCCTTCATCTTCATCACTGGGCAAATCGCCTGCCATGTGGCTGCTGCCATCAGAGAGACTCTCGACTTTGTCTGAACAACTTGAAGCATCTTCTTCCTTTTTTGTGCTGTCTGCCTCTGTGGTAGCTTTCTCTTTCAGCTTCTTTTTGCAGACTTTGACAATGTCATACATGTGGAGATAACTGGCAGCTGCTAGCACGTCTTCAATGGGCAAGTCTTTGAACTGGAGTTTCCCTTCATACATGAATTCAAGCAGGAGAGCGAAAGCTGGGGCTGTAACAATGTCGCTGTTCAGATGAACAATGTCTCTTTTGTCCAGCTGGTCCTTGTAAAAGAGGTGGAAATACATGCTGCATGAAGCCAGTACAGCGCGGTGCGCTCGGAATTGGGCATCTCCCACCAGAACAGTGCAGTCACAAAGAAAGCCCTGATGTCTCTGCTCGCTCAAACACTGCAGCAAATGTCTACTATGGTCTGGAAACTCCATACTGTCTTCATAACCTAGGAAGAGAGAGACTTCTCATTAGCACTTGGTCAACAACAACTTTTAAACACTCTAGCCCCATATTAAAAAATAATTAAGCTTTGGCAGCTGTGGTATACGTCCCTGAATTTTAATCAGGCTTATGACCCAAGGACTTCTAAATCACATGCATAAAAACCTAAATGCAAGAAGGAAATTTTACACTTTCCCAACTTTCTTATTTACCCCAAGAAAACGGTCTCAGATGCAGTTCTACCTTCCTGGAACTTTAGTCAAGTTTTAAAAGCCTCAATTTAACTACAGCCTCTTACTGAGGATGAGAATTAAGATCTCTTTCAGAGGAAATTTAATTCTACTCATCAAATTATGTCCTATAAAATCTATAGAATAGCTGCTGTTTCAATGGAAACAACTCATAGAATGAACAAAGGAAAGCCCTAGACACATTCTGGAAGATTCAGAAAACTTGTCCAGCCACCCTTTTTATGTTACTACTTTGATACTTGACTGCACTTAGAAAGCACAATTGAAACACACACACACACTTGGCTGAATCAAGAAAAAAATGAAATTGCATAATTAGTCCAGAAATTAGCAAACAACTTACTTTTAAAGTCAGAGTGTTACAACAACAAAAACCCTGTGTATAAAAACAGATGTTAATGCCTTAAGATTTGCAGGTATAGCACACATGTACAAGATTAGAAGGAACTACAACAGATGGAAAAGATCATCTTTACTATGTACAAACCCAAAGGTTTTTTTTTTTTTTTTTTTTTTTAAATGAATTGAAGGAAAAAAATGCTTTGTAGACTCTGTAGTTCTAGAATCTCAGGAACCAGTGGGGCTTTACTTGACTGAATATTGTCATCTAAACTTTGATCTGTTACAAAGCAAGATGAATTCCATATTAAAATTTCAAACTTTAAAATACATACATATTAATTTTAAATGAAACTCACTAAAAACTTTTACAGGTTCACCACCCGCCCCCGCCCAAAGCCTTTCTAGAGAAGCAACAAAAAAGATAAAACCTTTTTTTCCCTCTGAATCTGCTTTACCTCACCCAACAGAAAATACTTTGTTTCTGCATAACTTGATATATTTTACTTTCTCACTAACTTCTATTCTTTCAAATATGCATTGTTGCCCTGGTTTTCTGGTGAGGGAGGGTGAATACAAGGGAGAAGAAAGGCAACGATGTACAAAGGGTCAAAATTCAACTGCAATGGGCAAACTCCTTAAAAATAAAGAAAACCCAACTTCCCTTTCCTGTGACCAGAAACAAAGTTCCACATCATCCACCTCAGAAAGTGCATTTTGGGAGTGGATACGTGGTAATTTAACACTCAGAAACTACTTCCCTTCCTCTTCTACACTTTACCCAAGATAGACTGGAACTTCAATTCTGACCCCAAATACATTCTGCAACATGCTACTGCTAGAATAAACCAAGATTTACAATACAATCACTTTAAGTGCCCCACAGCTAACATCAATCCTAATCCTTGAGAGGGCTAAAAATAAAGATTGGAGGGCAGCTCACAAGGTAGCCGTGATCAAATTAGGAGGCTGAGAGGACAGAGAGAGACCAAGAAGGAAGCTTATAAACATCTGATCCAGCTGACTGTGGCCATATGGCAGCTGCTGCCCAGATAAAGAGATTAAGAATAGAGGAGTGCGATTACAGCTGTCTGGCCAATTCAGGCAGCTCAAATCTACAAGTTCTAAATTAGTCGCTAACACAAAAACTCCTGCAAATAATTATTGTTATGCTGAAATAAAAGATCTCTTAAATATATATTTGAAAGAGAAATGAGGAAACCAGTCAACCTATTCTCCTGGGGACAAAAGTTTTGTTTTTTTTTCTTCTTCTTAAAGCACAAAAACAAAAACCTTTGGTTTCAAAAGCACTACAGCTGTATGTTTCAGTAATGCTGCTGACTGTTTTGAAGAATAAAGTTTCACAGTGGAATTAATTACACAACAATCTAGCTTCTTAACTAGAATAATCTTCTCATATAAGTTTGAATACTTGATTCCAGACAGTTTACTATTTCTCTCCCCAAAAGCAAAAGGAATCTAAACAGCAGTGAAAAAAAAAGGCATTTTAATCCAAAGTGATCTCAAAAAGCAGTATTTCAAAGCCTTTCTTAACATTTCAAAACTTGAAATATTTCTGTGTATTAAAGTTACTTACTCACTTAAATAAAAAGGGATAAAAATTAAAACTAAACAAGCCCGAGCCTTTCAACTCTATTAAGATGTTCATTTAATACTCCATTCCATATATTCCTAAACTAGGTTAGAGAAGGAATGTGATTTTTTAAAATTAAATAAACAAAACACCCAAACAGAAATATGCTCAGTCTAATCTATTGCTACTCCTACCTTTAGGACACATAAACCTGATTAAGTCCTTTCCTCGGAGTCTTGCTGGCTCCAGGTCTGTTACATCGGTGGAAAAAAAGCAGACTAAGAGACAGATGCAAAGTGGAGATGATGTTAGAGAGGAATGAGATACCTTCTCCACCACAGATCTGCACACACTAACTCCCTGTCTGTGTGTTAGAATAAAAGGCTGAGGGATGGCAGGCTGTCAGCTGCTCTGACATCATGTTCAGATGGAAATGCTACCTCCAGCTGTGCTCCTTTTAATGCCATATGCTACTCCTCTACACTCCTGCCACCAGCTTTTTCTTAGGAGAACTTTTCTCTTCTGTTAGTATAAACAAAATACTTCAAAGTCTCCTTTTTTCCCCCCAAACTTTCTAACAGAAGAAATTGAAAAACTCTGCATATGGAGTTCTACTATATTTATGGAATAGCAACACTTCTGTCTGAAGTTGGTGGACTGCCTTATATATACTGACAAGCACACTCAAACCACCGTGCTATTCAGGAAATCCAGTTTCACTTTTATTCAATGCCAACCTTTAGTTCGAAGGCAGTTTAGAATATTTTTAAACCAACTCACTTGATATCTCTAGCTCCATTTCAAAATTATTACAGCACCCCCTACCCCCGGACTAATAATGGGTTACAGGTCTCAGAAACATTGGAAGACTTATTCAAAACTACTACTTCAACCTGGTTCACCTAATTAGGTGACTTTAACTGAACTTTTCATCTATCGACAGCTACCTTCTCAGTAAAATTTCTCACATTGCCATAGTTAATGCAAATCTCCAATTCTTAGCATCAACAAGCTGAAGCTGTACTTTCTGAAATCCTGGAAAGTGCTTCAGTTCAACGAGACAAATTAATAAACTGATACAACCTGCTAAGGGTCACTTAAAAGGAATGCTGCACCTGAGTATCTGATCTACCTTCAGAAAAATCAGAACCTTGTCTTCCCCATGATCCGTGTCCCATAACACATTTTTTCTTTGGTCTATTTATAACGTTCACGACCACTACAAAACCTTTCAAGAGGAATGGAAAAAAATAAAAACAAAAACGCCAGATTTCGTAAGTTTGGGAAACTTTCACTAGACTTCCTGGTCCTTTTCGAATGGCTGATGAAATTGTAACGCAACCCAGGCAGGAGCGACCAGTGCCCTGCTGCACGGTTCTGCGACATCTGTGAACGTAAAAGACCTCTATCTGCACGCTCTGGGAAAGGTGTGGAGAAGAAAGGGAGTGGGGCCCGAGGCACAAGGTTCCCAGCCTCAGTGATAATCACTTCGTTCGCATTAGAAAACTAGCGAAGAGTTACAGAGTAACTAAAACCAGCGACTCTGTCTGTCCTCGTTCCCCCAAAGTCACAAACCTAACTTCCCCTAACTTCGCGGTGAATGACATAATTTTGAATGCCTATTTCAGGCGGCACTCTTCCGAGATAAATTCCTTCTCCACCACACAGTCCATTCTCCACAAATGCCCTTCGCCCCATTCCAATATATCAGACATTAATCACCCCATTTACCCAGTGGAGTGGGGGGTGAGTGACAGTTTAATGAGACCCAAGCACCGCAATGGGCCAGCGACTCCCACTCCACAAATCAACCCCTTCACGTCTCGCTACTGCGGTCCAGAGCGGTTTTGTAAGGTAGGGTTTTTGTTTCTCCAAGAAGTGGGGGTGGGAGTGCCCAGTGGGGAGGGGGCAAAAATGCAAATCTCGACTTGGTTCTCGTCCATAAAACACCCTAGGCAAAGAGGAAGGTGAAACCTTAGGGAAGGAGGTGGAGGGCTGAGAGCCGGTGCAGCAGTAAAGCACCTTCAACAACACACGATGAAACAGACCCGAAACAGACCCGGGTCACGGCAACAACAAAAGAAAAGTCGCAAGAAGAAGCCAGGGGGAGGAGGGTGGTTGCCACCGCTTCCCCGACGCCACTGCACACGAGCCCCCGGGGCCTCCAGGCAACTGCACGAGCCCCCAGGGGGAGGCAGCCCCTCCCCACGGGCGCCACTGCAGCTGCACCGGTCCCCGGAGCCGCGTCCGTCCCGGGCGCCACTGCAGCTGCGGCGGCTCCCAAGCCCCCTCCCCCAGCCCGCCGCCCTCCGCACCCGAGAGGC
>NW_006408683.1:6811649-6823375 GCF_000296735.1 Chrysochloris asiatica
GCGGCGGCGCCGGCCAGATGTTCCCCTCTCAGTCCGTCCCTCTCTTCCCTGGCTCCCGCCCTCCCCGAGTTGGGCTTCCGCGATTGACTGAAAGCGGCTGAACCGGTGCTCCCCACCCGCCCCCATCCCGCTGTCTCCTCCAATAGGAGGGCGACTTTTCGGCTAAGTGGAGGGGGTGGCGGGAAATCCTCTGACTGACAACTGGGCTCTGCCAATGGGAGAAGCGAACCGGAGTTGCCGCTTACATGTGCCAATCAAAGCTAGAAACTGTTTGGTGGGCGGGGCCCGGACCGGGCGGGGTCGGTAGCAAAGTGGCGCGGGGCGGAGCCCTGAGGCGCAGCGGCGGTGGCGGAGGCAGCGGCGCCCCTCTGGGTGACTTGGCCGTGAGAAAGTGAAAGGATCCCGCAGGCGGCGGCGACAGCTGCGCTGGGAGGGGCTTGTTTCCAAGCTGGGAGGCGTCTCACGCTCCGGGGGTGCGGAGAAAGTGTTGCGGTGCGCACTGTGACAACCATAAATGCACTTTTAAGCGTAGTGGTTCTTACCAGCTCAAGTTAGGCAGGTATCCGCGGAAGGCAGGGCATACGGGGACACAGATGACTCTTAATACGGCGTTAGGTGGCTCTCTCCGCTCTTTCCTGCTGTTGGCGACGCCCGAGCCCTCGCCCGCCGTTGCGCAGGGCAGCGGAACCCGGAACGTTCGCACTGCGTCGTGTGGTGTCCGGTCTCCAGGTGCACACAGGGGCGCCCTCTGAGGACGCAATCCGCCAAGATGCGGTTCTCAGACGTTTTGTCCTGACGCCGTCACGTTTCTGGCAAAGAAACGCTCCTGAATTTCTCGAAGTCTCATTCCCCACATGCTACTTACAGGGTTATAAGTAAAGACATCCCCAAGTGACCAAATTTTAGAGAATTACAGTAAAATTGATACTTGTAGATGCCCTAGCCTGATTCCTTAATTGGTACTTACCAAGCCACAACTTTAAATTTCGAGGATAGACGTGTCGCTTTTTTCTGCCTTCCAATAAACTGATACTCAGTATCTGTTCTTTGCAACGAACCGTGTCAATCACTGCCACAGCCACGAAGAAAGGTATAAATTTCCCCAATAAACGAAATTTGAGAAGGCAAGGATTGAAAAAAAAGCAAATAGAAGAAGGAAAGGTTCAAGAAAATAGAAAACTACATAGGGAGCCAATGTAATATTGTCAAATAAAATGTGTTTATTCTTTGCTAACTGAACCGGGACTGGCAAGCCTGTTGCTAACCAGCTTGCCAGGAGACCTTTCAACAGAGCAGAATTTACTTTTTCAGTTTGTTCCAGGTCAGAAGAGTACAGTAAGTGGAAAGTATTGTTTGGGCAAATCAAACATGTTGGATTGCTAGTAAAGTAAAAACAGGAGCACATAAAATTCCTGGACCTTAAGTATCACTGGAATATCCTATTAAAAATAATAGTGATCTTCTCTACTCTTGACTCAACCTTCTTCTGTGCACTCAACACTACATGCTGATGGGAAGGTCATTTATGGTACTTAAGATGTTTTACACCATGAAATCTGTGTTTTTGAGGGATTCTTGGTCTTTCCAGTCTGTTGATAGCAGGCCCAATTCCAGCCAATCTGTTGATAGCAGGCCCAATTCCAGCCCGACCTGTTTCAAGTATGGGAAATTTATAGATGTTCAGGATGGATGAAGACACTATTTTAAAAGAGACAGAGGGGAGAAAAAAGGAGTACCAGGTTTTGCTAACAAGTTTAAGACTAAAGAGGAAAAGGAAATGTTTGCATTTCCAAAGCTGATTCTCACCTACTAAATAAAAAAATCAAGACAACAACAGATCTCTGGTCAAATAAAGTATTTCCTGCTCACAATGAATTTTGTGAGAAAGTTAATATGTTCAAATGATACACAAAAAGCTTAGAAATTCAGCTCTATGCCATATAGAGAAAAACCATAGCCCTGAAAAATGTTTTTAAAGGTTTTTCAGATTAACCTGGAAGTAAAATAACAGGTTTCAGAAACATTCAACAATGGGAGACATGATACATCAAAAGTTATGTCTATTGCCCCCATTCCCAGCCCCTCCTAACAGTCATTATTAGATTCCACTTTAGGAACTGAGTAGTTAGTGTGGCCAGGAAATATAGACTAAATGGATATTTAAGGAAGCAAGTATGTCCCCTCCCCTTCCCATTCAATTATATAAAAGATTTATAAATGCATGGAACATTCATACACTGTTAAAATCAATAAAAATGTTTCTGGAAGCATTGTGTGCAAAGAAGGTACTCTGCTAGGGAGATCGTAGACATCAAAGAAGTGTAAGACAGGGTCTCTCCTTGGGTTTAAATTTAGTTAGGAAAGAAATGGCACAAATATATTAAAATGTCAAACAACAGAAATGCTAAGTAACAACATAATAGGATATGAATCTCAGAGCTAAATTTAATATTCAGTTGTTGCATTCATGTTATCCTTAATCCCTGGCACAATTGTGTTTTCTTTTACATTTTTTAAATAATTTTTACTCTCTGACTTTAAACTGTTTTATTATAAATGTAGTGTGTAAATGATCTTTACTTTTCTTTGGAAAGCCATCAACATACAAAATGCTTGTTGTTTTTCTTTTAAAGATTGATATCAAAGATGTTATAATACAGAATGATTATTATTTTTCTTCAGCACCCACTGGAACTGTGGATAGTAATAAATCCAACTCTAAACTCCCCCTTCACATAAGCTCCTTAAAGTAGCGTCTGTTTACCTCTATACAATAGGCTTAAGAAATTCCCATGATACAAAGCTACTTGGCAGACTTTTTTTAAGAGCCAATAATCTATTGTCTTTTTTTCTCCCACAGTGAGAAAAAAATATGACAAAAAGTACAGTCTCTAGCTACTGAAAAAATAACTACTTTCCCTTTGGAGAAATTACAGTTTTGTAGAGTATCAAGTTAATCCATGGTTTTCTGCGAGTTCTGAAATTAAAAATGTTATAAGTGAAGCTATATTTATGACTAGATTTCGGGCCAGAGAACAAGTTTTATGTTTTAATAACACATATATTTTGGCCAGTAAGAATTTAACACTATAAAATGTTGATAGACCAAATCAAATTTAATTTGCATCTCCATAAAATGTATGTCTGACTTTTAAATGTGAACCACAGGTCAAATCCTTAAAAGGCATCAATGCTGCATCACTTTGTACAATAGGACACATTTTAGAAGTTACCTATGAAATTAAGTTGTGAATATTCGCCTTTATGACTTCATTCAGTTGA
This sequence comes from Chrysochloris asiatica, assembly GCF_000296735.1. Lineage (NCBI taxonomy): Eukaryota > Metazoa > Chordata > Mammalia > Afrosoricida > Chrysochloridae > Chrysochloris > Chrysochloris asiatica. The sequence goes on from NW_006408683.1 coordinate 6,814,932, forward strand.
TCTATAATTGGAATGTTTTTCTTTAAAAGTTAGGTAGACAATAATAATAACCTAAAAGACTAGATTTTCCAAGGTGTAGTTTTTAAATATAGTAAATATGAAAATGTAATTAAAGTATGAGTAGAGGCAACCAGGTTTTGAATCTCAAGAGGGAAAAAAACACTAAAATGGAAACTTTGTTCCAGCTTCTTTTAAGCTCCCTCACTTTCAGTATCATGAGATGCTGTTAAATTGGTTAGCTCCTGTCCTCTCCCTCAAGCTTCTGGATTTTAAAATGAACAGGTTGCTATAGCCTAAAGGGAGGATGAGACACAGAAAAACAGCTGAGACAATGACAACAAAAGTAAATGAGCAAACTAGAACACACACCACAATAACAAAATGAGCAGGCAACATATCTCCCAAAGCATGGTTTTAAACATATAAAGATTTGTAATTTTACAAAGCCCATTATATCCCAAATGAATTCCCTGGGTTATCAATTCTGTGATACTTGGGTCTATTGGTTAAATTCCTAAACTATGATAAGGAGTTCTGGTATGGTGTTGTAGGTTCAACATTGGACTGCTAACCACAAGATCAGTGGTTCAAACCCACCAGCCGCTCCCTCAGAAACCCTATACAGAGTTATTGTGTCAGAACCAATCCAATGGCACTTAACCACAACAAGATTATCAGTCCTAAAGACAGAAATAAGGCTGCCATAACCTTTGAGGAAGAGTCTTCAACAGGTTAACAGTGATTTGGGGATAGCCCCGGTGTGCCGCTATAGTATAAGCACTGGACCACTAGGTTGGCAGTTCAAACTCACCAGCCACTCTCAGAAACCCTACAAGGGGTAGCTATAAATTGGAACCAACTTGACATCACACAATGACAGCAACAACCCCCAGACCAAGAGCAGAATGAACCTACATGAGAAATTCAGACCCAGTTGAGGATTAGGGGCAGACAGCAACACGAGATACAGTCTTCCTAGAATCATTATTCCTGTGTAGCCAGTTTTTAGTTGCTTACTGTAATCAGTGCTTCTACATGACCACCATAAATCCACAGATGGCATAAAGGCTGAAGGAGGCTGATAGTTCAGGTTTGGTTGAAACCAAGACTGGCCACTCCGATGAAGAATTTAGAAGTAAAATCAAGAGATGTTTCATTAGCTACCCAACTCACACCTCTTTCTTCTCTATCTCTTTCTCTCATAAAATGCATTATGTCTTATGGCATATGGAAGGAGAATATATATACAATGATGCTTTTTATAGTTAACTTTGTGCTATAAATATATTCATTATATGCTTTCTGTGTACTCCCAGGCAACTGTATCAAATCTGAGAAAAGTTCTCTTCCTTTGCTGCACAGAAGGCCTTCCTGCCAGTCATTAATGTGAGTTCAGTCAATTAAAACTCATTTAAATACTACCCTAAATTAACAAATTTGTCTAGGTAAATCTACTACCCTTGAAAACCACGCAGTACCTCCCAAACTCAAGAGACTGGAGTTTATCTGTTGTTTTGGAGGTTGTGTTAATTTGGATAATTAATTGAGTTATGTATTCATTTCACCTGTGGATTTTTTCAGGTTACTTTCTTAATAATACAATGAACCATAAAGGAGCTCTGGTAACATAGTGGGTAATGAACTGGGCTGCTAATTGCAAGAGCAGCAGTTCAAGTGTACCACTCTATCCTTTGGAGGAAAATAAGGTTTTATGTCTCTGTAAAGGTTTATAGTCTCAGAAACTCTCTCCAGGGCTGCTAGGGTGGGAACCAACTCAAAGGCACACCACCACCAATGAAACATATGACTTTTTCAGATGAATACATTTTGTTAAGAAAGGTTCAATATGGACCCATGATATTAATGGCCCATAATGTAAATTAAGGAGTTTCAATTGCTCACTGAACAAAGGTAATATTTCATCTTTCTTTCAGTGGCTAATATACTGTTGGTGCTTAATAAATGCATACCAACCCTAACTTATAGCATAATATAAAATAATACAATCAAATATAATTTTAATATACCGTATATAACAAAATTGTCTTTGTTATAAAGAAATTTTATAAATTTAACACAAAAGTCTTGGTACATGCCAAATTCAAACTATTCCTAGTAATAAGAGTAGACAGAAGGTTAAATCTTGCTCCAGAAATTTGCTTCGCCTTTAGTGAGAACATGCAACTCAGGAAGTTGCTTCCCTTACAAAGAACTAGCATTTATGCTTAAGACTAAAATGATTATTTTTAAAGTACCCATTTTACAATGCAAATGTGTATCTAAATTAAACTCAGTAAAAATAAGCATTTTAAATTGGAGCTGCAGTAATGGCTTTATGTGAGACAATAGGAAAAATGATTCTTGAATATGAACTCAGAACACAGATTTCAAATTCTTCCCAGTTGCCTTGACTTTTTTGTTGTTGTTGCTCCCAGCTCTATACATTAATGGATTGGCACATGCTTAACTGAGGACCCATTGCTCTGTAGCTGATTGATAAAACAGAAGCTATTCAGCAAGGTCATAGCAAAAACAAACAAGCAAACTGACAAGCCCCATGCCTTAAGACTTGGAATATAGGGCTGATACATGAACACAGACTCAATAAGACAGAACAAGAGACTGCATAATAAAGACACATACACAATAGGACGTTTTAGAAAGAGACAAGTGACAGATGGAGACAAGCAGAATAAGAGATAATAAGCTTTTCCGGGTCACGGGAGGCCTTTAAGAACAATACAAAAATGAAATTGGTGATGCTGGTGGTTGTGAAGTGCCATCAAGTTGGTTCTAACTCACAGCAACCCTGTGTATAGGGTTTCCAAGGAGCAGCTGGTGAATTTGAACCACCAACCTTGCAGTTCAAACCAACTTTGCAGTCAAGTGCATTAACCCACAACGCTACACCAGGATTGGTGGTGACGTCCCTTAGAGTCAGTTCCAACTCATAGTGACCCTGGGTTTCCGAGGCTGTAAATCTTTACGGGAGCAGAAAGCCTCATCTCTCTCCGGTGGAACCACTGACAGTTTCAAACTGCTGAGGTTAAGGTTAGCAGCTCAACTCGTAAACTTCAGAAAGTGCATGGAAATTTTCCATTATCTTTATATTCCATTCTTCCACAAACTCTTCGAAGCCTCTTCATAGAGAGGAGGCTGCCGGAAGAAGTGGAGAGAAGGAAAGATCCCAACAAGAAGGGGTCGGAGGGAGAGGCCATGGTGGTGGTGGTGGTGGTGGGGTTCTAGTGGAGGTGGGCATGGCAGCATGGTAGATAAAGCAGAGATGGTCAGTGTGCCTTCCTGGGTTCTGCTGATTCTATACTGCTATTTTGTTTAGTTTTTAATTTTTCAGTCAAATCATATCCTGCTGACTCTAACTAGCTCACAGTAAAGAAAGGACTAGAATATGCTTGGTATTTACTCCCATTCATTAAGTTGCTGTAACCAAAGTGCTCATGCACTGACCTAGGTCATTGGGTTGGTTGCTTTCAATGATAAGACCTACTTGATATAAACTAGATTTTTGGAGCATAGAGTCAGCATAGTCATTATGAAATTTTAGGTTGAACCTATGGGGAAATTGTGAGAATGTACTAACATTTCATTGAGGAATATGAGCTGTTAATAAACCTAAAGACACTCTAAATACTACTTCTATTCATTCAAGTAATCACTGAACATACACAGAACTCAGTACCAGGTACATCAGCCTCGGGACAAAACATCTGGTCCCAATCATAACCAGATGCATAAGTTAGTATTGAAGACACAGTTGAACTACTTCAAGTGAACCAGAAAAATCCCCATGATTCTCCCTTGGTAAAATACAAGCTCCTTCAGGATGGGGACTTTTTTCCATGACATTCATAGCTGTTTCCTGAGCACCTAGAATGGTGTTTGGGACATAACTGTTGTTGTTAAGTGCCGTACAGTCAGTTCTGACCCATATTGATCCTGCATAGGGTTTCCGAGGAGCAACTGGTAAGTTTGAATTGCCGAACTTGCGGGTCAAACCTACTTTGCCAATCATTCCATTAACCCACAGCACCACACCAGGACTCCTGGAACATAAGTATCCAAAAAATACTTGTAGGAAGAAAGGGAGGAGTATAGGAAGGGAAAAATTAAGAAGGAAGGAAGGTAGGAAAGAAAGAGACATAGGAAGGAGGATGCAGAGAAGAGAGGGAAGGAGGGAGGAGAGGAAGGGAGGAGAGACGGAAGAGATGGAAGAAAGAATTTCATTTTTCATTTCCAGAGGTCAGAGGGAGTTGCAGTGCTTTTTGGTTTTCACTTTGTCCTTCAAACTCAGGGAAAAGTGAAAAGGAGAGTTCCTTCTCTGTCCTATCAGAAAAGTGTGTATTTACCCAGGTAGATGTGGTGGAGCCTTTATTTCTAGCAGAATCACAGTCATTCTTTAGCATATGTAAAAAGTATTTCATCTCTGAATTATGAATTTTAGTCATGAATGATTCTACAACATACCTCTTACAGGCAAAAGACATGTTATTGACATTACTTGGCAGAGAATCTTACAACAGACCAACTAAGTAACTTGTCCAAGACCCCAAATTAAGTCTGGTAAATTGTCAAATTAGTTAACCTTCAATTTACTGAAGTCCTTGTTCTTAAAAAATATTTAGGCAACTCTGAAAATAAAAGAAAAAAGTAACATTTTTTAAAACAAATTTATATTTGCTATCCTTTGAAAAACTGTCTATTTGGACTTTATCTCTAAGGAAAAAGTCCATGATCTCAATTTAAAGATATGTTGTTGCTGTTGTTGTTGTTAAGTGCTGTTGAGTTGGTTCCAACCCATACTGGCCTGTATAGGGTTTCCAAGAAGTGGCTGGTGGATTTGAACCACCGTCCTTGTGTTTCAAACCGATGTTGTAGTTTAGCACATTATCCTGCAGCTCCACACTGGGACTCAATTTAACTATTTAGGCATGCTAAAAATATAATGAAAGGAATTATTCCTGACTTTTCAAGTGTAGCTTCAATTAAAGACATATGCCATTGGTGAATATTAACGAAGATGCCTCTAAGCAAGAGATTTTTTTTTTTTTTTTTTATCTGTAGCTCCTGTCAGGGCAGTAGAATCCTAATAGCCATAAACCTGGTAGGGAGGAATCTATAAAACTGTATCTATGGGTGCATCCGGTGGTTATGAGATAGAAAAGATTATATTTTCATTTGCATGCTTTGCTGGGTTTTATTTGGCAGATGCAATGACACCATCTATGCTGAGCTCATAAAACAAAGTAAGAACAGCAGCTCATTTGGTGGCAGAATGTAATGGTTATGGCTAAAGGGCTTACATAATTCACCTCAAATCTTAATGCCTATATTTATTATTGTTTAAATGAGAATTAAACTTTTACGACCATAGGAACCTTCTAGGACTTGGTAAGAAATTTGATTGAGATCCTTTCTTCATACGCAGCTCCTGAAATTGGCAGTTGACAACACTTAAAAACAGCTATAGAAATATCCAAGAATGAGCATGCTTTCCCTTACCTATTTGTACTTCATTTCTCTAATCCTGCTGTTCTAAACAACTCTAAAAGTCCTCTAGAAGGAGAGTGAATGAAGATAGACCGCCCCCCTATTCATGATTTCTCTCTTGGAATTCCTAATTAGATTCAGAGCAGACTCAGACCAATTGTAAGCCATGGTTAAGAGATAATGTTTTAGCATTCAGATAATGTTCAGTACAAGATAGTACTTTGGGGGATTGCTGAGGCGGATAATCCAAAAGAATGGCTAAGAGGTGATATTGGCCAAAACCATCTCACACTAGTATCTTTGAATATTATTGAAAGTATATCTGTGATATCGTATTCCTAAAATATTTTTTAAAAACATTATTTTAAATCACTTTGGATTTCAATTGCAGACACACAGGACAGTGGATGTTGTTATTTTGGGGCTGTATTATTATTATTTTTTTTTTTTTTTAAGAAACAGCCCTGAAATATAGTTAGTTCAAGAGAAATCTGTACCATATTATCAAATGCACATCTGGATAAAGTTTTAAAATAGCAATGGTTATCATAGCAATTTAGTGAAAATAGACTTGATGGCCTAAACCAGGTGTGTAAAATAACATTATGTTTTTATTTTCTGCAAATCGTATGGGAGTAGCATACATAATATCAATATATAAATGTAATCATTTTGTAACATTATAAAAGTTACATTTCATCCAAAGAGATAGAAATCGAGTATTTCTAGACTATTATAACATTTCTAATCAAAGCAGTCTTGAAAATAAAAACACTAATTCCTGATCATTTTTTAAAAGACCAACATATTCTCTCCATACAAAGTCAACAGATAAGAAAATAAAGACATATGACATAAATTTTGCCTACCATGAATAAGTGTACCTGTGGCTATATTTGAAACTAGATTATTTTTCCCCTTGATGTTAGGAAAATGTCATTGGTTTTAGGTAAATTAATATGGATTAGCTTGAACTTTTTATAGTTTGAAATTTTTATGTCATTAAGATTGTTACGATAGACATTCCTGAACCAATTTGGAGGGAAAAGTCAAATACAAAAAAAGTTTTTGAAACTACTGCTAATTACAAGTTAATTGATTTTTTGAATAATAAAATAATTGACAATTACAAGAAGCTTATGTGTGCGTATGACAGCACACAGCTTTAATTGCATATTCCTCAAGTTTAGTAGAAATCTATATAAGCAAAAAAAAAAAAAAAAAAAATTCAGAGAGCATTAAGGAACAAATGGAATACCTTACATTTTCATTTGAAAGAAAAATCTAATTGTCATAAGCATGTTGTAGCATTGTATAGATTTTCAGAAAGACGGCTCATTTCTAATCCACATTCACCATCCAATCAGCTGACTTCCACAGCTTTCCAGTGACTACAGAGAAGATGTGACAAAGAAAGGAAAATTTAAAAAAAGGTAAGCAAACACCACCTAGGAGCTGTGGTGACACAATAGTTAAGCACTCACCTAGGAAACTCTATGGACAGTTCTACTCTAGCCTAGAGGGTCACTATGAGTTCAACACAAAAGCAACATTGATTCAAAGCATATCAGAAAGAAAAAAATAATAATTAAGGAGAAGAATGGAGAGAATCAAATAAAATTAGGCAGTTTTTGAAATAAAAAATTAGACACATTTTTAATCAGTTCTCTTCCACATTTTTTAAAATTGGAAATAATATGCCCTAATACTTTTGCCTTTTAAAATCTTTTATCTCCTTTCACTAAACTAAAACCAAGGCAAAGTCTTGTAAATGTGAACATTCACTAAAATCTTAATAGAAAAAGGAAGCTACTGCTTTGGACTGACAAGTGACTAAGATGTGTGGACTTCTGAAGCAAGACAGGACCCAGTAGAGAACACACATTTCTTTTTTTCTTTATATAGAATATCTTTATATTCTAGCCCCAAAATGTATCACTTTCAGAACTGCCTGGTATCACAGCTAGTAGTTATTAGTTTAATCAGAACAAATATCCAAATTCTTTAGGCTTAAATGAGTGAACAAGTGATTTATGTTTATTTCCCTCAACTCCATGCCATCAGCCTCCAAAACTTACTTCCTTCTCAAATATTTTTCTTTAAGCTTTTTAGTTTTGGGTTCTTAATGCAGATCATTATTATTATTTTTAGGTTGCAGTCTGCAATCGTCCTTAGTTTCACTCAAAATTGCAATACAAGGGGACTATGGCCAATGCTATGCAGATGGTCAAATAGATAATAAAGACTCAGTTCATGAATAATATCCACTCAGAAAGAGGACAAAAGCAACAGGAAAAAGAGCCCAAATTGGACAAAATGTGCATGCTATATTTAAAAAAAAACACACACACAAACAAAAAAAACAAACCACGCACGTGATCATTGTCAGAGATCATTAAGAGTGCCCTGTAGTTTTAATTACATGCCAGTGACACCAATTTGATGTGACTGTTTGCTCTTATAGTCAATAAAAAAAGTCATAACTGACATCAAATTTAAATTTAATTTATTTTCTACACAGCCCTTTCTGTTTTCCTTGTTTTTTTTTTTTTCTTTTATAACATTAACACTTTTTTTGTTAAAAAATGTGTGAAAGATTAATTTGTAGGATGAGGGGATCTGTGGGTGCACAGCACAGGACAGATGGAGTGGGTGGGACTTGACAGTTTTCGTCTGTGGCATCATTTTGTTGTTGCTAGTGCAAGGGAGCAAAATAAAGCGACAGCTACCAGCATCCTTCCTTTCGGGGCCCTCTTAGATAAGGTGGGCTGCTTTTCCTTCATCCCAGGCCCCACTGCTTGGGGACACAACCATCTTCTAGCCCACATAGCCAGCCTGCTATGAGCATAGTTAGTCAACCGAGAGTAATTTTAAAATTGCGTTTATATAGAATGTCACCCGTCTTTTGTATAAAACATAGAGTAAAAACCCAAACTTTG
>NW_006408683.1:6823475-6850815 GCF_000296735.1 Chrysochloris asiatica
CCCCCCCCCCCCCCCACTACTAAACATTCTGCTCTTTCAAGGGGAAGTTGAAATCATCAAAAATGATTTGTAAGATTCGATTTTTGCCTTGGAACAGCCCTAATTTACACATTAGTATTGAAGGAATTTGTTATTGTAAAGGTTCATATTGAAGAATAAAGCAATTACCACAGAAAATCACTGTCATATGGCATACACAGACATTCCGAGAAAAAGTAAAACTTTGAGAAAGAGAAAAAGGGGAATTCAGGACAGCATGTGGGAGGGAAGATGGGAGTTCTTTTTATGGACAAAGAGATCCATTAACAATATCTTTATCAGTTTCCTTCTTCCTTGTTAACTGAACTTACTTGCAGTGCCAAGAATATGTGAACGTGACTGCAAATAAATGACTGGGGAGGGGGGCGGGGGAGGAAAGCAAGTGCATCTGAGAAGAGTCGGTGGTTAATTCATGGCAAAACAAGAAGTGCCTGAGGAAAAAATCTCAGCAAAACCTTTGCTTCAATCTCCTATGTCTGTCATAGTGAGGGTAGGTGATCCAACAAAGTGTTAGCAGCCCAGGTCAGGTACCTCTGTTATTAATTTTCCACAGTTAAGGCTGCTCAACCTAGAGATCAGTGCTTTCTTTTGAGTTGTTGTTGTTGTTATGTGCTGTCGAGTCGATTCCGACCCATAGCGACCCTGTACAGGGTTTCCAAGGCTGTAAATCTTTACTGGAGCAGAACGCCTCATCTTTCTCCCGCAGAACAGCTGGTAGTTTCAAACTGCTGACCTTGCGGCTCGAAGCCCGATTCGCAACCCCTACACTACCAGAGCTCCTTGAGGTGAGTTAATTAAATGTTTGATCAAATATAGCTGATTTGGGGTTGTTGCTATGTGCCATGGAGTCGGTTCTGACTCATAGAGACCCTGTACAGGGTTTCCGAGGCTGTAAATCTTTATGGGAGCAAAAAGCCTCATCTTTCTCCCATGGAACAGCTGGTAGTTTCAAACTGCTGACCTTGCAGTTCATAGCCTGATTCATAACCACTACGCTACCAGAGCTCCTTGATTTGGGGTTAAGTATTTAGTACTCAAGCTATTTTCCTGTTATTTTCTTGATTTGACTGTGGGCTTTCCCAGGGAAGCATTTTGTGTTGTACCACAATGCTCCATATAGAGCAGTACCCCCGCAATGTGCTTTGTTGACATATAGCACTATGGGAATCATGGAGCTAGTAAGGATCTATAATGGAGACCACCGTCCATCTATCTGTTGTACTATGAGATGTGCATGTTGCTATGATGCTGGAAGTAATGCCACCACTATTTCAAATACCAGCAGGCCATCTGCGTCTGACAATTAGCCAAAGAAAACCCTGTGGATTACAACAGAACATTGGCTGATATAGGGCTGGAGGATGAGCCCCGAGGTTGGAAGGCAGTCAAAAATGGTCACAACAGTGGACCGAGCATCATGACGATGGTGCAGAACTAGACATTTCCTTCTGCTGTGCATAGGGTCACTATGAGTCAGAGCCCACAACAACACAATGGAGGCAGCAGGACATTGTGATGAAAAGCATGTTCTTTGAAGGCCGATGTCTGCATTTCAAGTCAGGCTACTCCCTATGTAATTATAACCACATTACTTTAACATGGCCAAGCCTTAGTTTCCACCTCTATAAAAAAGAGATGACATTAATAACATCTAACTTTATTATAGGGTTGGTATGGAATTAAAAGAGATGTCCTTTGTAAAGCATTTAGGCAGCACCTGACAGGTAGTTAATTAGCCCTAATTTGAAAGGAGCCACTTTTTGGACTTTCCAAACACCTGAACCCTGAGGGCACTCATAGTACAAAATCTGTGGTATGAAACATTTGTATTTCCAATTCATTAAAGGCTGCTGTTACTATTGTCAGCTCATGGTGACCTCAAGCATGATGGGATCAAATACTAGCTGGTCGTTCTCCTGCACTGTCCCCGATCTATTGTAGATTCCACTATTGTGATTCATAAGGTTTTCACTGGCTGATCTTAGGAAATAAGTCACCAGGCTTTTCTTCCTGGTCTTAGTGTGGAAGCTCCATGAAAACATGGTCAGCATCTGTAGTGAAGTCTGCTCGCTATAGAATGATCAAAAGGGCAGCGTTTACATAAGGACAAAGTTGAGTAGGAAGAGGAAGGAGGGTGGAATGGAAATAGGAACCACAGGGAGGAAGTGGGATAACTGTTGTTCCGGGTGGGGTGGGGATTGCAATCATTGAGATGAATCAAAGTGTGTGATTTGTTAGATGGAAAACTGATAATCTGCTCTGTAAACCTTCACTCAATTCACAATCAAAAGTTTAAAAAAAAAAAAAAAAACCTGGGCAGCATCATAGTAACACACAAGCCTCCACTGGCCAACGGATGGTGGCTGATTGCGCATGATTTGCAATGGCCAGGAATTGAACCCAAGTCTCCACTGAGCCACCACTGATCCCATTTCATTCAGAGTACTGCGAGCAAATAAAGCTTTGGAATGAACACAGGTGGAGAGGAATGAGGGAGAGGGAGAGCTACAATCTTAAAAGCAAAATAGCACAATGTCACATTGGGGAGGGGGTTGGTGTCATAGGAAATAAGGAGGAAATCTGTTCTATGCCTATGTATTATTGTTGTTATTAGGCGTTATCACTTCCCTCTTGACTTACATGGACTCCAAAACACTACCTGGTCCTGCACCCTCCTGACATTAATTGCTATGTTTGAGCCGTTGTTGTAGCCACTGTATCAATCTATCTCTTTACATACCTATAAAACAGGATTCAGAAAGGAAACATTATGATAAAGAAAGATATCTACTGTACTATCAAATTTAAAGAGAGTTATATATTTATATTGGTGATGGTAGATGTTATGTGTCACTTTGCATAAGCCATGATTCTCAATAGTATATAATTAATCTCAGTTATCTGATCTAAGGGGTGTTTCTTTAGGGGCATGGCCTGTGTCCAACATATATAAATGTTCTAGCAAAAAGCTCCCTTTCTTGTTCTTGGTCTTTCATCGGCCAACTCCTCCTCTGGCCTGCTGCCTGACCTGCAGATTTTGACCTCATCAGCCTTTGCAACTACATGAGTCAGGAGAGGCCTGATGCCTGATGTCTGACCCACAGGTTTGGGACTTGCCAGCCTCCACAACTACATGAGTCATTTTTTTAAATAAATCTCTTTATATATGAACTTCTGGTGTTATGCTGTAGGACAAACACTAAACTTCAAATCACAAAGTTGGCGGTTCAAACTCACCAGGTGCTCCTTGGAAACCCTATACAGGGTCACTATGAGTCAGAACCGACTCTACAGCACTTAACAATAATATTGGTTGGTTATGTGCTGTGGTGTCAGTTCCAACTCAAACCCTGTATTAGGGTTTCCAAGGTTGTAAACATTTACGGGAGCAGGAAGCCTCATCTTTCTCCTGCAGAGGAGCTGGTAGTTTGGAACTGCTGACCTTGCAGTTAACAGCCCAATTCATAACCACTATGCTACCAGAGCTCCTTTATATATATTATTATATGATAATACATATGTCTATATATTGTTATATATACAATAACATATATTTCTATATGTTGTTGCTATGTTAAGTGATGTCCAGTTGGTTCTGACTCACAGCACTGTATAGGGTCTCCAAGGAGCGGCTAGTATGTTTGAACCACCAATCTTAAGGTTATCAGTCGAGCACCATACTGTTGTTGTGGTCAAGTGCTATAGAGTCAGTTCCAACTCACAGCAATCCTGTATAGGGTTTCCAAGGAGCAGCTGGTGAGTTTGAACCGCTGGCTTGCAGTTCAAATGGACCTTGCAGTTGAGTGCTTATCCTATAGCACAACACCAGGAATCCCAGCACCACATGAGGAGTATATATATGGAATCTTGGTGGGGTGGGGTGGGATAAAACACTGGACTGAAAGGTCAGTTTGAACAACAAAGTTGGCAGTTCAAACTCACCAGCTGCTCCTTGGAGTTTGAACTGCCATGGGTCGCTATGAATTGTAACCGATTCCAGGCATTTAACAACAATTTATTTATAGCTATATCTATGTCTACATCTGTATTCGTATCTATATCTATGTACAGTGGTTCACACTGGATTCCTAACTACAAAGTCAGAGGTTCGTGTCCACTAGCCACTCCGTGGGAGAAAGATGAGGCTTTCTGTTCTTACAAAGATTTCCAGCCTGGGTAACTCTATACAGGGTCACTGTGAGTCAGAACCTGCATAGGGTTTTCAAGGAGTGAGTGGTGGGTTTGAACCACTTACCTTATAGTTAGCAATCCAATGCTGTTAGGTGCCATCAAATCGTTTCTGACTCATGCACCCCTATGCCCAGCATAATGAAATACAGCCCGGTCCTGAGATAGCCTCATAATTGTTGTTATGCTTGAACCTGTTGCTACTGTCCCTGTGCCAATCCATATGGTTGGGGGTCTTCTTCTTTTTCAGTGAACCTTCACTTTCACAAGCATGATGTCCTTCTCTAGGGACTGGCCCCTCTTGATATATCCAAAGTATGAGAGACTAAGTCTCACTATCCTGGTTTCTAAGGAGCATCCATCAATTCTTCTATAGTCTTCTGTCTAACTTTTAGAATTTGAGGCACTTTAGTCCTCAAGCTGATATCTTTTTTTTTTTTTTTAATGTTTTTTAGTGAATTATGTGATAGTTTACATGGGAGGACATTAGCTTTACATTCATCCTATCATATATCATTTCATTGCCATGGTTATAATCCCCTCCATGCATCATCAACCAACCAAAGGTTATACCCTGCAAGCCTGCCCCCTGGTCATCAGCACATAGCCCCTCTCCCTCTCTGGGTCTAAAGTCCCCAGCCACTCCATCTCTCCACGTCATTGTCTCTGCCTCCATCTCTGACTTCACTGCGTCTCCGGGTAGGTTCCCACTCTCCGCTCTCCGCTCTCCACTCTCCGCTCTCCGCTCTCCTTGATGGTGCCAGGGACCTCTGCTCCTAGACTGTAAAGTCAGTCACTCCCCTCCTTTTGCTATAAGATGTCTACCTTTACATTTCCAACCCTCACAGTCAGTCCTGATAACAATTACTCACTATGGTATCACAAGAGACCTATCTGCATCTCCTTTCATCAGCCCCACCCAGACAAATTGGACACTACTCAGTGAACATTCTACCTTGCTCCATGCCCTCTGAATCTAGGTTCCCTCTTGAAAGCTTGTAAGCCAGTCACTTCTTGCCTCTGTAGCAGCCCCCTACCCCCACCCCAATTCTGGGTAGCCAATGTCCAAGTTGCCTATCCCTGTCCTCTCCATGTGCGGAGGAGGTGGGAATGATCCTTGCTGTGAAGATTTGTTCACTCTTTTGAGCTATTGCTTCCATAGGTATGTGTCAAGTTCATCAAATTGTATCAGATTATTCTTTTTTCCCTCTTCTTTCTTCTTCTGGTTGAGCTCTAATCATCCAGTCATTGAAGCCAGGTCAAGTGGGTATTATCTGCAAGTGTGGGTGTACTTATGCATATGCCCTCTCTTCTTATCAGCTGGATGCTTCGCTCTCCACTCTAGTCCTCTGTGGCTATGTCGCTGACTCTGGGTCCAAGAGTCCTAGATTGGCACACTGATGGTCAACCAGATCTCCATCCGGGTTCACAGGAGTCTACTGAGTGTTGTAGGGCTTAGTTCATAGCTTCATTACTGTTTTTCCCTCACTTCCCCTTATCGATGACAAACATGGTCACCAATCAGAGCATGCATTCTCACTGAGCCTTAGTCTTAGAAGGTGGTTTACCGAGGAGGACCCGACCACTTACCTTGATGCCTCCTGGGTAAGCCACTTGTTTGTTCTTATAGTAATCAGTTAGCCTGCCTATATTGTTTAGTGTTTTTCTTGACAATCTTTCTTTCAGGACGTATCTTCTGTTCTTCTGGCCACTCCAGGCTAGTCTGCTTGTCCTTTCAAGTGGGTACTTTTCCCCTCAGAAGATTCTGGATGCTGTTCAGGATTCCATCTATGGTCTTGTGTAATGCAGGAGCTCCGCAGGAAGCCTCCTTCACTGGGCACGTTGTATCCCCCATTTAGGTATTCCAATCAGTTATAGGCAGAAGATGGGCTTACAAACTTTCTATGGTGGTATTTCTGGCTATTCCTTTCTCTTCCCCTCCAGAGTCTATTTTATAGCATTATGCCAGGGAAACCAAGATTCAATAGACAGCCAAGCATGTTAACATTATTTCCCCCCTTTTCCCCATTCCAACCATGTCTCAATCTCTGTATCCCAGAGCCCTGTTGTTCCAAGGTTTTGCAAACATCATTATTTGCCTCTGTCCTGATTTAGTTTCACATTCATCCTATTGTATTTCATTTCATTGCAATGATTAAAATCCCCTCCATGCCTCATCAAATAACCAAAGGATACACCCCACAGCCACCTCCCCCCCAGCTGTCAGCAAACAGCTCCTTTCCCTTCCTGAGTCCCATGTCCCCAGCCACTCCATCTGTCCATGCCATCATAGTCCCTCCACCATTTTGGGTCTGGGCAGTTTTCTGCCCCCACCCCCAAGGTATTCCAGTTACTTATAGGTTGGATCCAGGCCCACATGTTTTCTGTTGTGATGCTTCTGGCTGTTCCCCCCCACCCCCTCAAGTGTCTATTTCACAATGGTAGGCAAGGGAGACCAAGATTCAAAAGACAGCCAAGCTTCCTACTATTATTCCCCCCTTTTCCCCCTTTCAAGCCATGCCTCAATCCCTGTATCCTGAAGTCCTATTATTCCAGGGTTGTGCATAACTCATCATTTAGCTTTGTCTCACCTAGCTCATGCAAACCTGCCCAACTGTTCTCCGGTCCGCCTTGTTCTTCTTTTTCCTCTCCCTCTTCTTGTGTATTTCTAGCCTCCCCCCACCTCCAACTGATTTTTGTATGTTGATCTTATATCCTGCCACTTTGCTGAATCTTCCAATGAGGTCTAGTAGCTTTTTTACTGAGTCTTTGGGGTTTTCTATGCATAGAATCATATTGTCTACAAATAGAGAGTTCTGCTTCCTCTTTGCCAATTTGGATGCCTTTAATTTCCCTGTCTTGCCATATAGCTCTTGCTAAGACCTCCAGCACAATATTGAATAGGAGTGGTGACAAAGGGCATCCTTGTCTGGTTCCTGTTCACAGAGGGAAGGCTTTTAGTTTCTCTCCATTGAGAGTAATGTAGGATGTTGGTTTTGTACATATGCTCTTAATTATATTGAGGAATTTCCCTTCAAGTCCTACTTTATTGAGTGTTTTTATCAGGAATAGATGTTGAATTTTGTCAAATGCCTTTTCTACATCAATCGATATGATCATGTGGTTCTTTTTTTTTTTCTTACTTATACAGTGGATTATGTTGTTTGTTTTCTAATATTGAACCATCCTTGCATCCCTGATATGAATCCCACTTGATCTTGATGATTATCTTTTTGATGTGCTGCTGAATTCTGTTGGCTAGGATTTTGTTGAGAATTTTTGCATCTATATTCATGAGGGATATTGGTCTATAATTTTCTTCCTTAGTGATGTCCTTCCCTGGTTTTGGGATAAGGGTTATGCTTGCTTCATAAAATGTAATAGAAAGTTTTCATTCCTCCTCTATCTTCTGGAATAATTTGAGTATAATTGGTGACAGCTCTTCCCTGAATGTTTGGTAGAATTCACCAGCGAAGCCATCTAGGCCTGGACTTCTTTTGGTTGGGAGTTTTTTGATGACCTGATCAATTTCTTCTTTTGTTATGGGTTTGTTCAGGTTTTTCTGCTTCACTGTGTGTAAGTTTAGGTAGTTTGTGTTTTTCTAAAAATGTATCCTAAGTTTTCAAATTTGTTGGAGTACAACTTTTTATAGTATTCTGTTATTATCCTTTTGATTTCCTTTTGTTCCACTGTGACATCACATTATTTGTGTCTTTTCCCTCTTTTCTTTTGTTAGGTTTGCCAATGGTCTGTCAATTTTGTTAATCCTATCAAAGAACCAGCCTCCTGTCCTGTTTATTCTTTCTATAGTTTTTGTTTTCTGTCTCATTTATTTCTGCTTTAATCTATATTATTTCTTTCTTTTGGTGGCTGTAGTTTCCCTCTGTTGGTCTGTTTCTATTGTTGTAGATGCTGTGTTAATGTGTTACTTTTGGTTCTTTCTTCTTTTTGGATGTGTGCATGTATTGCAATAAATTGTCCTCTCAGCACTGCCTTCGCCATGTCCCAAAGATTTTGGTATGTTGTGTTTTCATTCTCATTTGTTTCTAGGAATTTTGTGAGTTCATGTTTAATTTCTTCTACTACCCAGTCACTTTTCAACAGGGTGTTATTCAGGTTCCATGTATTTCATTTGATTTCCTTGGTCTTCCTATTGTTGATTTCTAATTTTATAGCATTGTGGTCTGAGAAGATGCTTTGTAGTATTTTGATATTTGTAAATTTATAGAGATTTATTTTCTGGCCTAAAACATGGTATATTCTGAAGAATGTTCCATGTACACTGGAAAATAATGTGTATTGTGCTGTTGTTGGATTGAATGCTCTGTACACATCTATGAGGTCCAGTTGGCTGATTGTGTTGTTTAGTTCTGTGTCTTTGTCAAGTTTCTTTCTGGTTGTTCTATCCATTTTTAAAGTGGTGTATTACAATTGCTCTCAATTATTATGGATTCATCTATTTCTGCCTTCCATCTCTTCTATTCTACTCCTTTGCCCTTTCAGAGTATTGTCTATTTCTGATATTCTATTATTGATAATTTAGACCTCTTTTTGTAGGTTTTGAATTGTTTCCAATGCTGTGTCTATCTTATTTGATTGTTCCTGTAGCACTCTCCTGATGTCTTCCTTATTTTACTCAACTCCATTGCAAAATGTTTTGAAACATTTTATAATCATTTTTCTGAATTCCTTCTCAGGCATTTCCAAGGCCTGCCCTCCTTCCAGAATGAAGTCCAGGTCCACCTCTAGGCCATTTGTCTCAGATATTTTATCTTGTTTTTGGACATGTACTGATATGGTCATCTGCTTTTGCTTCTTGGACATGTTTAGTGTTTATCTGTGGCCTTAATAGAGTATGTGTTTTGGTACTTTTTATGCTTTCTGATAGCCTCTTGGTGGATGTGATTAGGATGTGGGCTTCCCTTTTCACTCTTCTTATTGCTTAATTAAGAGTAACTTTCACAGGTGTTGTCTGCCTCCCTGGTATATGGCAGTTGATATTGGTTCTTGCCTGGATTTTAGTGTTTTATAGAGTGTGATTGTAGCTTGACTCTATGGCAGCAGTTGCTGTCTCTTCTTGGGTAATATAGGGAGAGAAAGAGTCCCCCAAAGGTGGAAGGGGGAGCAATAAAACAGCAAGACATCAACAGCAAAAAAAAAAAAAAAAAAAAAAAAACACCAAAAAAACAACAACAACAAAAACTAGATTGGATACTGTAGTCTATAATTGCAGAAAAGGTAGAGAAGAAAAAAAAAAAAAATCTGTAGCCTAACATGAGTATGACTTTAATGTCCTCTTTCAGCTTCTTGCCTTCAAAGCTGTCTGATAGATTGCAAGATGCCACTGTTGGTTGTTATGCTGTACCTCAGGATTTAATTTAATTTTCAGCCTGTTTTGTTTTTTAACTCTCTTTCCCTCTCCATACCCATTGTTCTGGCCTTTTCCATATTTAAAAAAACAACAACAATTTAGTGCCAGCTCTTGGGCTGAGAGTATCTGCGTGCATGCATGGCAGAAAACCCCACAAGTGGTGGGGGTGAGGGTGTCCGCTCACTCAGGCACCACCTCTAGTCACCAGAATGGAGGTGCACAAACAGTTGGGGGGGCAATGAACAGATACCAAAAATGAAAGAATATCAGAACAAAGCAAAACTGACAAAGTGCTCCAACGTTCCCATGGCATTTTTCTGTGGTGTGTCTGCTCCTTCGCTTGGTCTTGCCATTTGGTCTTGCTCAAATTGTCAGCTCTGGGCCCCCAAGCTGGCAGATTCAAAAATATGCAATTTCTTACTTCTGCTAAAAGTTCCACTAGCTATAAACCTTCAAACTTTTAAAATATTCCTACCTATGTGGTTCTGAGATTTGGAGCTCTGCCCTGAATCTGCTTTGCCTGGTATTCTGTATGTAGTATTGCTGATGGAGAACCTCACTGCACCTCTACCCTAGCCACCATCAATCTCCACCTCAATCCTTAAGCTGATATCTTTGCTCTTGAAAACTTTAAACAGCTCTTATGCAGTAGATTTACCTAATACAATGTGTATTATTTGATTTCTTGACTGCTGATTCCATGACTATTAATTATGAATTGAAGCAAAGTGAAATCTTTAACAACCTCAATCTTTTCTCCTTTTATCATGCTGTTATTTATTGGTGCAGTTGTGAGGGTTTTTCTTTTCTTTATGTCGAAGAACAATCCATACGGAAGGCTGTAGTCTTTGATTTTCATCAGTAACTATTTCAAGTCCTCTTTACTTCCAGCAAGGAAGGTTGTATTGTATATGTTGCAGATGGTTAATGTGTCTTCCTCCAATCCTGATGTCACATTCTTCTTCAAATAAATAATCTAGTTTCTCAGATATTTGCTCATCATACAAATTGAATAAGTGTGATGAAAAGATACACCACTTGTGCATAATTTTTCTGATTTTAAACCATTCAGCATCCCCTTGTCTGTTCCAAACAACTTTCTATGACCAGATTCCTCAGGAGCATAATTAAGTGTTCTGGAATACCCATTCTTCACAATGTTATTCATAGCTTATCATGATTTACACAGTCAGAAAGCCTTTGCATAGTCAATAAATCACAAGTAAACATCTTTCTGGCATTCTCTGCTTTTGGCAAAGACCCATCTGAAATCAGCAGTGATATCCTTCATTGCATATCCTCTTCTTAATCCAGCTTGAATTTCTGGTTGTTGTTAGGTGCCATCAAGTAGGTACTGACCCATAGCGACCTTATGCACAGCTGAACGAAACACTGCCCGATCCTGGGCCAGCCTTACTACTGTTGCCACGCTTGAGTCCATCGACACTGCCACTTGGCCAATCCATCTCACTGGGGGTCTTCCTCTTTTTCTCTGACCGTCCGCCTTACCAAACATGATATCCTTCTGTTAATGTACTGTTACATCCATTTCTGAATTACCTTAGTAAAATTTTACTTGTGTGTGATATTAATGTTATGATCTGATGCTTTCTATATTATGCTACACCACCTTTCTTTGGAATGGGCACAAATATGGATCTTTTCCAATTGGTTAGCCATGTAGCTGTCTTCCAAATTTCTTGGCATAGATGAGTGAGTGCCTTCAGTGCTGCCTCTGTTTCTGGAAATATTTTCATTTGTATTCTGTCAGTTCCTGGACACTTTTTTTTTTTGCCACTGCCTTCAGTGCAGCTTGGACTTCTTCTTTCAGTACCATTGGTTCTTAATTGTATGTTACCTCTTGAAATGACTGAACATCAATAATTTCTTTTTGGTATAGTGATTCTGTGTATTTCTTCCATCTTCTTTTGATACTTTCTGCATAATCCAATATTTAACTCATAGAATCCTTCAATATTGAAAGTCAGAGCTTGAATTTTTTTCTTCAGTTCTTTCAGTTTAAGAAATAATGAGCATGTTCTTTCCTTTTAGTTTTCAAACTTCAGGTCTTTGCACATTTCATTATAATATTTGACTTTGTCTTACCAAGCTGCCCTTTGAGATTTTCTGTTCAGTTCCTTTATTTCCCCATTTCCTCCATTAAATTAGCTTCTCTATGGTCAAGAGCAAGTTTCAGGATCTATTCTGACATCCACTTTGGTCTTTTCTTTCTTTCCTGTCTTTTGCATTCTTATATGATGTTCTTGATGTCATCCCATACTCTTCTGGTCATCATTCATTAGTGTCTAATGCATCAAATCTGTTCTTGAAATAGTCTGTAAATTCAGTTGGGATGTATTCAAGGTAGTATTTTGGTTCTCATGAAATTGCTTTAATTTTCTCCAGCTTCAGCCTGAATGTGCATATGAGCAATTGATAGTCTTTTTCCACAGTCAGCCCCTGGCTTTGTTTGGCTGATGATACTGAGCTTTTCCAGCACTTCCCACAGATGTAATTAACTCGATTCCTGTGTAGTCCATCAGATGAAACCCACGTGTATGTTGTTGTTGCTAAGTGCTGTCAGGTAGATTCTGACCCATAGCAACCCTGTATAGGGTTTCCAGGGAGGGTTAGTGAGCTTAAAACACCAACCTTGCTGTTGAAACCAACCTTGCAGTCCAACACATTAACCAGCAATGGCACACCAGGCCTCCCCCATGTATAAAGTTACCGCTTATGTTGTTTAAAAAAGGTGTTTGTTTGCAGTAAATAAGTCTTTCAACTTGCAAAGTCATTTCTAACACCAAGACCATATTTTCCAACTATTGATCCTTCCTCTTGGT
The DNA here is from genome assembly GCF_000296735.1 of Chrysochloris asiatica. NCBI lineage: Eukaryota > Metazoa > Chordata > Mammalia > Afrosoricida > Chrysochloridae > Chrysochloris > Chrysochloris asiatica. The sequence goes on from NW_006408683.1 coordinate 6,835,917, forward strand.
ATGCAACCTTCGTATTTCAATCACCAGTGATTATCAATGCATCTTGATTAAATGTTTTATCAATTTCACCTGAAGAAGTTGGTAGGATTCTTCAATTTCATCATTACTAGCTTTAGTAATTAGTGCTTAAATTTGAATAATAGTGGTATTAACTGGTATTCCTTGTTGTTGTTGTTAAGTACCGGGAAGTCTGTTCTGACTCACAGTGACCCTGCCCAGGGTTTCCAAGGCTGCAAATCTTTATGGGAACAGAAAGCCTCATCTTTCTCCCATAGAACAGCTCGTATTTTCAAACTGCCAACCTTGAGGTTAGCAGCCCAATTTGTAACCACTATGCTACCAGAGCTCCTTGGTCTTCCTTGTAGGCCTATGGATATTATCCTATCATAGACAGCATTGTACTTCAAAATATATCTTGATATCATCTCATCCCAGCTTTAATAGTTCATAAAAAGAGAAAACAACAAATGCTAACGAGGGTATGGAGAGATTGCAACATTACTGGTGAAACTGTAAAATGGTTCAACCACTGTGGAAAATGGTATGACGCTTTCTCAGAATGCTGGAAATAGAAATACCATATGGCCCAGAAATCCCACTACTTGGTATATATACACAAGAAAAGAATCAGGACATGAGTAGATATATACACCCCAATGTTCACTGCAGCACTATTCATAATAGAAAAAAAGATGGAGGTAGCATGAATGCCTATTAATGGAAGAATGTATAAACAAACTTTGGTACATATACACAGTGAAATATTATGCAATGATGAATAATAATGATGAATACACCAAACACCTCATAGCATGGATGAAACTGGAGGACATTATACTGAGTGAAATTAGTCAATCACAGAAGGACAAATATTGTATAAGACAACTATGAAAAAACTCAAGGAAAAAGTTTTTCACTCTCAAAGAAGCATTCTTTGATAGTAATTAGGAGAGGGTGGGAAGGAAGAGTAATTCACTGGCTAAAGGGTAGACAATGTTAACTCAGGTGATGGTGATGGCACTATGTAAGAAGGGAAAGGACAATGTACAAGAAGGGGGAGGTTTTCAGAATAATGATGAAGACAGGTGAAGACATAGAAACAAGGGCTAAAAGGGGATAGTGTTACATACATAATCTTGGCACAACAGTGTTCTTCAGGTAGATACATGGAAAGAGGCAAAGGCTGAATGAATATGGGAAGAAAAGTGGGAGTATAGCCACAAATATATAAGGATTTGAAAAAGGATATTTGAACATGGGTATTTACCTTTGCTGCAAATACAACTATGAATGTGGTAGAACATACATGGGGCAAATGATGAAAACTTCTTGTTGTTGTAAAGTGCCATCAAGTTGGTTTTGACTCTGCATAGGGTTTCCGAGGAGGGACTGGTGAGTTTGAACTGCCAATCTTGCAGTTCAAACTGATCTTGCAATTCCTTGCTTATCCTATAGCGCCACACCAGGACTCCATGAAAGCTTCTCAGATATTACCAAATATCTTAAGGCAATAAGTTCTGGGGGCTCAGAACCATAGTCTCAGAGGACAACATGGTCAACTGGCATAATGCATTCCACAAAGGCAATGATCTGCATCCTACTTTGGTGAGTAGCATCTGGGATCTTAAGTGTTCATATGAATGGCCGGATAAGGTGCAGCTATTGGTCTCTCCATATATGAAAGAAAGAAGAGTGTTGATAATTGAAGAGGCTTGGATTTAATTAGTCCAACTGACAAATGGAATGTGTGAAAATCAGTCTCCAAGACTCTGAAGCAGGAAAAACTAGACAGTGCCCAGTTACTACTAATAACTGCTCTTAAAGAGATCACATTAGAAAGTGGGAGAAAATATGGAACAAAACTCAAAATTGCATTTTAAAAAAAGACAAGCCTTACTGGTCAGAAAAGAGACAGGAGGAACCCAAGACTATGGGCTTCAGCTACTCTTCAGGTCTGGAAAGAACTCATCCATGTAGCCCTATTTTCAGCCAAGCAGTAAATATTTATATAGGAGTACAACAACACTAATAAGATATGCTCATCATGGACTGGTCAATCATTCATAATCAAAAGGGCAGCATTTACCTAAGGACAAAGTTGAGAAGAGATGGGAAGGTGGGTGTAATGGAAATTGGAAGCACAGGAAAGAAATGGGATAACTGTTGTTGCATGGACGAAATTGCAATCATTAAGATGAAACAAAGTGTATGATTTGTTGAATGTAAAACTGATAATCTTGTCATAAGCCTCCATTCAATTGACAATAAAAAGTTAAACAACTATATATATATCTTGAAATGCTCTTTTGGAAGATGAAAACAACGCCATTCCTCTTAAATTTGTTGATCCCAACATAGTAAACCATATAACTATCTGATTCACAATGGCCAATACCAGTCCATTTCAACTCTCTAATGCCTAGGATATTGGTCTTTATGTGTCCCATTTCATTACCTAGATTCATACTGTTTGCATTCAACGTTCCGATTACTAAGGTATGTTTGCAGCTGTTTCTCAATTTGAGTTATGCCCTATCAGCAAATGAAGGTCCCAAAAGCTTTGCTCCATTCACATCATTATGATCAACTCTACTTCAAACAGGTAGCTCTTCCCCAGTTGTATTTTGAGTGCCTTCCAACTTGAGGGGCTCATTTTCTGGCACTATATCTGACAATGCTCTGCTGCTATTCATATTGTTTTCATCTTCTGGCACTATATCTGACAATGTTTTCCTGCTATTCTTAAGGTGTCAGTGACTAAATATTCAGAAGTAATCTGCCTCTCTTTCTTCCTAGTTTGTCTTAGTCTGGAAGCTCCACTGAAACCTGTCCTCCATGCATGACCCTGCTGGTATTTACAATACTGGTGGCATAGCTCTCAGCATCACAACAACATACAAGCCACTATATGTAGATATATATTGTTGTTGTTAAGTGCTGTCAAGTCAGTTCTGACTCATAGCGACCCTGCACAGGGTTCCTGAGGCTGTAAATATTTATGGAAGCAGAAAGCCTCATCTTTATCCCACGTAACCTCTGATAGTTTCGAACTGCTGGCCTTTGTGGTTCATAGCCCAATCCATAACCACTACACTACCAGAGTTCCTTAGTACAACAATGTTTTGTGGGTAGATACATGGCTAGAGACACAGGCTGAATGGGTGAGAGGGTATCCCTCTCACCAGCCCCCATACCCATTAAGCCTGTGTCTGTAGCCATGTATCTATCAACCCACAAAACATTGTTCTACTAATGTGTTCCAAAAAATATATGTTTGGAAGAGAATAATTGTACATGGGTTTTATACCTTTCCTGAAAACACAACTATGAATATGGTGGAACGTTGTTGTTAAGTGCTGTCTAGTCAATTTCAACTCATAGTAACCCTATATACAGTTTCAGAGGCATTAAATCTTTGAGGAAACAGAAAACTTCATTTTTCTCCTATGGAGCAGCTGGTGGGTTCAAACTGTGGGCATTGTGGTTCACAGTCCAGTGTTTATTGCATCCAGGGGCAAAATGATGAAAATGTCTTAGATATTATCAAACATCTTAAGCCATGGGTTTCTGGTTCTGGGATCTTGGGACCATAGTTTAAGGGAATACCAAGATCAATTGGCATAACATAGTCCACAAAGACTATGTTTTACATCCTACTTTGGAGAGTAGCATCTAGGATCTTAAAAGTTCACAAGCAGCCATCTAAGGTGCAGCTATTGGTCTCTCATGTGCAGAAAAAAGAAGAGTGCTGAGAATCCATTAGAGTCCTGAGATGGTGCTGTAGGATAAGCACTGGTCCACAGGTCAGTGGTTCAAACTCACAAGCTGCTCTTCATAAACTATTTGCATTCCATGGGACCCACTCAATCACACTTAACAGCAACAATGGAATCAATTAGTCCAGTGGACTAATGGAACATGTGAACAGCAATCTCCACAACTCTGAGACCAGAACTAGAAGGAGCCCAGCTAACACTACCAACTGTTCTGAAAGACATCATATTAGAAGATCCCAGGTAGAGTAATGGAAAATAGAACAAACCTCAAAATTATTAAAAAGAAAAGAAAAACACTGGGCTTACTGGTCAGAAGAAGACTGGAGGAACTTGAGACTAGGCCTTTTGGCCACCCTTCAGGTCTGGAAAGGAAGTCACCAAAGTGGCCCAATTTTTAGCCAAGCAGTAGGTAGGTATATCGAGGGTACAACAACACTTGTAAGATATGCTCACTATGGAATGATCAATCATTCATAATCAAAAGGGCAACATTTACCTAAGGACAAAGTTGAGAAGGGATGGGAAAGTGGGTGGAAGGCAACTAGGAACCCCAGGGAGGAAGTGGGATAACTGATGTTGCATGGAGGGTTTTGCAATCATGGAGATGAGATAAAGTATAGGATTTGCTGAATGTAAAATTGATGATCTTGTCTGTAAACCTTCACTCAAGTCACAATAAAAAGTTTTAAAGAAATCATGTTGGGTTTATTGAGCCAATCTCCATTACACACACCTTCCCATCTCTTCTCAAATTCTGGGCAATTATAAAAGACAATCCATTTGCAGAAGCATGGTTGGAATAAATAATAATAGATTCAAGAGGATTAAAATCCATGATTCCTTTTCAGTTTAATTACTAGTTTGTGGACTGCAACATAGAACAAAGGATTGTCAATCATATTTTCTCTTAAGAATATTTTCTGCATTTGAATAAATATTTTACAACTTCTATTTTCAGAGTTATACAGAAGATGTTACTGCTAACTGTTATGTTCTTTGATGGTTTGATTTTCAGCTTCAACTCTTGTGTAGCTATTTCAGGCATATGATATTTAAAGGGTAAGTTTTAGGTGATTTGTCTATTTCCTGAGTGAAATAATAAAGCAAGTTCTGATGCTTTACTTTATTCATGGAAAACACAAAAGTGTTGGAATCGACTCACAGCAGCAGGTTTGGTTTGGTTTATTATAAGCAACATCTTCAAGTAATGTAACTTCTAGCCATTTGGAATGAGTTCCTGTGAGCATGTGAGCACTGGGGAAAAATGAAATAAGTGCAGGTGAACTATTAACAATTAGAAGACCATAACTAGCAACCTGGATTTCACACAATACTATTAAAAGCATTAGTGCTTTTAGCAGTTAGGGTAGGATGAAATATGATTAATTTTGTTTCACTTAGAAAAAAGTCCAGAAAGTAGATCCTATGTCCACTAAAGAACAATCGAGACTATAACCAATAACACTTTCAAATGAGAAGCCAGTCAAAATCAGTATATTAGATTGCAGTTATGAGACTATCAAATAACTTGGAAATAAGATCATTCCCATCATCATTTTTCAGGTTCCTTTTTTAATTGCAAATGCTCTAATAAATACAGACAGAAAGAAAAAAATTAACATTGTGTGGGATTAATATTGTATGGTAATTTTTTATTTAGTCTGAAGTCTTTTGAAATACTGACTTTCACCTATTCTGAGTCTTGATATAGATCAGTTAAAATCGAGTGAACAGTCTTCTTGTCTAATATGCCTTACCCTATAATAAGAATGGACTGTGTTTATAGTAGTTTATAAATAGTCATTAGTTTATAAATAGTCCCTTCTGTAGTTTATAAATAGTCCATATAAAATTGCTTATTACCTTTGTATACATACTAGTCTTGTTATTGAAAAATTATAATCCCTCACACTTCCACATCATTCTGTGTCTAGATGAACACTCTTAGCACTTAAATGTACATCATAGGAAAAATCAGCAAATACTAATGTTCAAACCCCAAGGGGGCAGCCTGCTCACAGATGAAAATATGACCATGCATATAGTTTTTGTTACATGGCACCAGGCCTAGAGAAGAAATCCAAATTCTGCATAAAAGATTTCACTCAAATTCAAATTCATAGTATACTCAGAAAAGTAAATAGAAATCCTGGCATTGTTTCAAACTAAAGTCCATTTTTGTTAAATCTGCATTTACTTAATAACACGTCACCAACTTTACAATCAGATGTGGAAGGAGAAAGCAAAGAAAGTTACTTTTAGGAGTCTAGCCAAGGGTCATTTGTTCATTTATGAGAATGTGTTCTTAGAAGGCCAAAGCCAAAACATGAAGATAGGCCATTATCTGGGCAATGGCCACAGGACCGAATTGCCCACAAAGTGAGTGCCATCAACCGCACAGGGTACTAGATGAGAGACAACATGTGGTTAACACAAGCCTATTACTATTATGAGAAGTGCTCCCGTGATCAGAGTACTTTATATTCAAAAAATGGCTTATTGATTGGTTTGGCTAGAGACTTGGCCAAGGGGACTAATGTATAAAATTTATCTGAAGTCTAATTTGTTTTTTAGAAAAGAGAGTCCAGTAAGGGGCAAACAGTAGCAGTAATTAGATCTAAAATGGAAATGCAATTTACTTGCTTCCTATTGTTTCCGTCTGTTGATTTGACATGCTGTGGTTGCTTTCATGTTGCTATGATGCTGGAAGCTTTGCTACTGCTATTTCAGATACCAGCAGGGCCGCTCATGGTGGACGGGTTTCAGCTAAACTTATAGACTAAGACAAACTAGGAGGAAACACCTAGTGATCTATTTCTGAAAGTTGGCCAATGAAACACTTGTGGATCACAACAGAACACTGGTCAACCAACTTTCTTTGAACATGTCATCAGGAGGTATCAATTGCTACAGGAGGACTGTATATTTGGTGGAGCACAGGACCAGTGACAATAAAGAAAACCTGGGAGATGGATTGCCACAGTGGCCAAAACAATGAACTGGAACATGCCAAGGGTCATGGTCTCCATCTGACATCAAGATCAGGCAATGTTTTTATCTCTTGTATATGAGGTCACCATGAGTTGGAATTGACTTGATGGCAGGTAATATCAACAACACCTCATTACAGCAACAACAACAATATCAACAATAACAACAAAAAGGAGAGATCTGAAATACCTCATTATTGACCAGATTCTGATTTTGCATTATTGTTGCTGTTGTTAAGTGCCATCGAGTCGGTTCTGACCCATAGCAACCCTGTATAGGGTTTCTGAGGAGCAGCTGGTGAACTTGAACCACCAACCTTGTGGCTAAAACCAACTATGCGGTCTAGCGCATCAACCCACAGCACCACACCAGGACTGATTTTGCATACCGACCCAAAATTATGACATATAAAACACACATTTTCTATGGAGCAACCATGTTTCTCTCAAATATATCTGGGTGCTCATATAAAGAGCAATATTTTTATTAACAATTAATGTATGATTGTAAAGAGTTTGAATGTTCAAAGTAATAACTATAATATGGTAAACAGTAATAGTCACTGTCATATTTTAAACCTATTCATGCACAAGAAAAAGTAAGTAATTTTCTAGAGTAAGAAATAATGTAAATTATCCTTAAACTCTAGAAATTCAGTTTACTCTTTCAAATTCTTCTATTAAAATTGGAGCACCAAGTTCCATATTTAATTGCCAATTCTTTAAAAAGGAAACTTTATTGAATCTTACTCTGGGTGAGAGGATAGTGACCACAGATGGAACATTATTAACATTTTCAGGGCATAAATACCCAACTTTCCAGAAAGAAATCACACTTACTCTTGTTAAAATAATGCAGTTTTTTTCTTGTGTATAGCCAATACTTAATAGGCAGTGTGACAGAGCAGTTAACAGCATGGACTCTGAAGTTAGATTCATGGGTTTTAATACCTTTCCTGCCTCTTAACTAGCTGTATAACCCTGATCTAGTTCCAAACCCTCTGGGCTTCGTCTTACCTGTAAAGGAGATAATAATTGTTCCTACTTTAAAATAAGGGCAAGTTTGTATTACATGAAACTAATTTTTGTTTGTCAAAGAAAAATGAAACCAAAAACTAACCATGAAATATCACCAACAAAATATCAATTCTTGATTCTCCATAATACCCCAAGGTAGGACATAGAAGGAAAGGGAAATGTTTCTGCAAAAATATGGCACCATCTCTCCAACACACTCTCCACTTCTCATCTGCATTTGATAACTCATTGCAATGATCACACAGAATTGAGACAACATATTCATAGTTATGGGGTTTATTAACAGGTTGTAATGCAGGATCATAAAATGCTCAGGACATAGTTCTTCCAGTCAAAATAGCCTCTCCTCAGCCATACCCATAGACAGGCTTCTCTGTACCTGGCCAATGATACAAAGCTTTTTAGGGCTGCTAATAAATGCTTATAGGGCATATCATTCTACTATAAGCCTCAGCCTGAAGGACGAGACTCTATTTCCATTGTCAGTAAACCTAGCTCCCCCAATTTAGTCCCTGGCAGCACCACACTTGGCAAGCAAGCCTCCTGCTCAAAGTCATTCAGCTTTATTTGCTCCACGGGCTGGGAAGCCCACTGCTCTGACTCACGTTCTGGCTCTTAGTTCTGCTGCTCCTCTGCTATCCCTCCAGTGTCACTGAGTCAAGGAAGCTCAAAGCACAGGGATCACAGGGTTCAAAGGACATGCTCCATTTCTGGCTCTCCTTTTTTAATGATAGAAAGTTCCCTCCTCCTGCTTCTGAGAGTGCTCATTTTATACCCACATTAGAGTTTCAAGGTTATATCATTACAGTGAACTGTACAATGAACTGATAGGATGATATGATTCAACTGTGGATATTTGTTTACAAACATCCACAGTTGAATCATATCATCCTATCAGTATAGTCTCCCACCTTCTCTTACCCAGATCCATCAATAAAAGTGTTGGTTGGTAGGAGTTGCAAAGACTAAGGCTAGAAGAGGCATACCAAATAATGGACTACCCCAAAGTTTCAAATCACAATAAGGAGCCCTGGTGGCATAGCAGTTAAGCTCAGCTGTTAACTGGAAAGTCAGTTCAAAGCCATCCTAGCAACTCTGAAAGAAAAAGCCTGATTATCTGCTATTGCAAAGACTAAAATAAAACAAAACCTACTGCTGTTGAATTGATTCCTACTCATAACAACCTTATAGGACAGAATTGAACTGCCCCATAGAGTTTCCAAGGGACTTTTAGATGTCTCCATTAAAATCATGGTAAAAGCAGTTATAAAACAGACAATAGTGGAGCACACAGGGGTGACACTAAGAAAACTTAGGGAAACAGATTGTCACATCCTTCCCCAACTTAACCACTGTGCTGCCAGGGTTCCTCCCCTAAAGATTTGTTGTTGTTGTGAAATGCCATTGAGTCGGTTCCAACTCATAGCAACCCTGTATAGGGTTTCTGAACACCTGGTAAGCTTGAGCTACCGACCTTGGTTCAAACAGCTTTGCAATCTGGCACATTAACCCACAGCGCCACACCAGGAGCCTAGAAAACTCTTTGGAGCAATTCTACTCTGTCACATGGATTCACTATTGGGGGCTAACAACAACACAAAAGTCACCCAAAAGCAGTGGGTATAGAAACTAACTTTTAGGAGAACTCAAATTCAGGGCCCTCTTAGAAACTTGGGAGCATACAAGACAGCAATTGTGTTTTATACTCTCAAATATGTCATAGAAGTACTAGCAGGAAACCCCGTAGTCTCAGCATTTCATGAATCTCTACCTGATAAGTAAGCCTGGTCTTTTTTATGATTTTGAGTTTTGTTCAACATTTTTCTCCTTCTCTATCCAAGATCGTCTAATGTGATCTTTTTTTTTAATGTTTTATTGTGAATTATGTGATAGGTTACATGGGAGAACATTAGTTTTACATTCATTCTATCGTATATCGTTTCATTGCCATGGTTACAATCCTCTCCAACCAAAGGGTATACACTACAAGTCTGCCCCCCCAGTCATCAGCACACAGCTCCTCTCCCTCTCTGTGTCTAAAGTCCCCAACTACTCCATCTCTCCATGTCATCATCTCTGCCTCCATCTCAGATAAACTGCTTCTCTGGGTAGGGTCCTGCACCCCTCTTCTCTCCCTTGATGGTCCCAGGGACCTCAGCTCCTAGGCTGAAAAGTTAAGCACTCCCCTCCTTGCTACAAAACATCTACCTTTACATTCCCAACCCTCACAATCAGTCCTGATAACAATTATTCACTATTGTATCACAAAAGACCCATCTGCATTTCATTTCATCAGCCTTGCCTAGACAGATTGGATACTACTCAGTGGAGATTCTATCTTCCTTCACACCCTCTGAATCTAGGTTCCTTCTTGAAAGCTTGTAAGCCAGTCACTTCTTGCCTTTGTAGCCCCACATTTTGGGTAGCCAATGTTCAAGTTGCCCATCCCTGTCTATTCAGTGTATGGAGAGGGTGGGAATGATCCTTGCTGTAAGGATTAAGTTACTGCATCCATAGGTGTAGGTCAGGTTCATCAGATTGTATCAGATTACTCTTTTTTTCCTCTTCTTTCTTCTTCTGGTTGAGCTCTGATCATCCAATCATTGAAGCCAGGTCAAGTGGGTATTATCTGCAAGTGTGGGTGTTCTTATGCATATGCCCTCTCTTCTTATCAGCTGGACGCTTCACTCTCCACTCTAGTCCTCTGTAGCTATGTCACTGACTCTGGGCCCAAGAGTCCCCAGGTCTTGCCACACTGCTGGCCAACCAGGTCTCCACCCGGGTTCACAGAAGTCTATTGAACATTGTAGGGCTTAGCTTGCAGCTTCATTGCTGTTTTTCCTTCAATTCCCCTTATCGGTGACTGTGGTCACCAATCAGAGCATTGTATTCCCATTGAGTCTTAGTCTTGGAAGGGGTTTACACTGAGGGAACCCGACCACTTGCCTTGATGTTTCCTGGGCTAGCAACTTGCTTGTTCTTGTAGTAACAGTCGGTCTGCCTATGTTGTTTTGTATTTTTCCTGTCGGTCTTTCTTTCAAGAAATATCTTCTGTTCTTCTAGCTGCGCCAGGCCGGTCTGCTTGTCCTTTCAGGTGGAAATTCCCATCTCTGAAGATCTGGATGTGTTTCAGGCTTCCACCTATAGTCTTATGTAATGCAGAGGCTCCACAAGAAGCCTCCTTGACTGGGCATGTTGTAGCCCCATTTTAGGTATTCCAATCAGTTATAGGCAGAAGACGGACTTACAAGCTTTCTATGGTGACATTTCTGACTATTCCTTTCTCTCCCCCTCCAGTATCTATTTTATAATACAATGCAAGGAAAACCAAGATTCAAAAGACAGCCAAGTATTTTAACATTATTCCCCCCTTTTGCCCATTCCAACCATGTCTCAATCTCTGTATCCCAGAGCCCTGTTGCTCCAAGGTTGTGCATACAACATTATTTACCTCTGTCCCACTTAGCCTATGCAAACCTGCCTAATTGTTTTCCCATCTGCTTTGTCCTTCCATTCACCTGTCCCTTCTTATATATTGCCCCCCTCCCCAGCACCCAAACTATCCTGTGTCTATTCCCTGCCCTGTGCTCCACCTTCCCCTCCCTCCCCTCACCCCACCCCCACATCCCAGCAACCAGTAAAGAATCCACCCCCCTTTAGTATGGGTTACTTTTCTTAGTCTTTTACAGTAGTGGTCCTATGCAGATTTTCTCTTTTTGTGACTGACTAATTTCACTCAACATAATGTCCTCAAGGTTCATCAATGTTAAGTGGTGGCTTGCAGCTTCCTTGTTATTTTTCAAGGTAGCATAATATTCCATTATGTGTATGTACCACAGTTTATTTACCCATTCTTCAGTTGATGGGCACTTTGGCTGCCTCCATCTTTTTACTATTGTAAATATTGCTGCTGTGAACATTGGTGTGCATATATCTTCTCGTGTTGTGGCTCGTATTTCTTGTAGGTAAATACCAAGTAGAGGAATTGCTGGATCATAAGGTATTTCTATTCGTAACCTTCTGAGGAAGTGCCATATTGTTTTCCAGAGAGGTTGGATCATTTTGCAGTCCCACCAGCAATGCAGGAGTGTCCCAGTGTCTCCACATCCCCACCAGCATTTATTGTCCTCTACTTATTTGATCTTTGCTGTTATTGTTGGTGTGAGATGATATCTCATTGTTGTTTTGATTTGCATCTCTCTAATGGCTAGTGATCATGAATATTTCTTCATATGTTTGTTGGCTGCCCAGATCTCTTCCTTGGTGAAGTGTCTGTTCATGTCCTGTGCCCATTTTAAAATTTTTTTTTTGTCTTTTTCTTGTAGAGGTGTTGTAGTTTCCTATATATTTTAGAAAGGAGGAGTCCCTTGTCTGATGTGTCATTGCAAAAGATTTTTTCCCATTCTGTGGGTTCCCTTTTTACTCTTCTGGTGAAGTCTTTTGATGAACATAAGCTTTTAATTTTTAGTATGTCCCACTCATCTATTTTGTCTACTTTTGTTTGTGTGGTTTTCAAAATGTTTTGTAGTCTGTCTAGTCCCTGAGTTAGTACCCTCACATTTGTACCATTTTTTTCATTGATGGCCTTCATAATTCTGGGATTTACATTTAGGTCTTTAATCCATGTTGAGTTGGTTTTTGTATAAGGGGTGAGGTGAAGGTCTTGTTCAATCTTTTGCATATCATTTTCCATCTAATATGATCTCTTCTAGGGCAGTTGCATTTAGTGGTAGCCAGGCACCATCTCATTTTTCTGGTCTCAAGGTCATGGAGGCTGATATTTATATGGCCCATTAGACCACTGGGCTCATTGTTTCCATGTGTCTTTGATTTTCTTCACTATTCCCTGCAGACAAGGAAAGATCAATTGTTGCACCTTAGATGGCTGCTATGAGCTTTTAAGACCCCAGTTACTACTCACCAAAATAGGATGCAAAACATTGTCTTTGTAGACTGTGTCATCCCTACCCAACCCCCACAATGATCCTGTGCCCTCAGGCCCAGTGACACATTCTCTCAAAGTGTTTGGTTATGTCTAAAATAATTTCAAGGCTTCATCCTCTGTATGTTCCACTACTGGTCTGTAGCTGCTTTTACCATGACTTTAATTCGGACAATAGTACGAAAGGGAAGTAAAATTCAGTCAGCACCAAAGAAGATTGGAAGACTATTTAAAAATATGTACTTTCCATCTAGTGTATGGTGTGGCGCTGTAGGTTAAGCACTTGACCATAAGGTCAGTTTGAACTACTAGGTCAGTGTCTTAAACTCACCAGCAACTCCTTGGAGTTGCTATACAGGGTTGCTATGAGTTGGAACCAACTCTATGGCATTTAACAACAGCAATTTCCATTTAATCCAGTCAAGTGTTGTTGTTGTTAAGTGCTGTCGAGTCAATTCCGACCCACAGCAACCTATACAGGGTTTCCGAGGAGCAGCTTATTAGGGATCACTTAAACCCATTGAGAAATCAAACTACCTGAGGGTGTGAACTGTGAGTTTCTTGTGTTCTTTGGAGTTGCTGGTAGAATCACCCTAGAGGCAGCAAAGATGTCACTCTGATGATTAAGATACACTTGACACAACCCATAGGCTTTTGAATTATCTTATGTGCATGTAAAAACGGAGCAATGAACAAAGAAGACAGAAGAATTGATGCATTTGATTTGTGGGGTTGGCAAAGAAGATTGAATACCATTAACTACCAGAACAAATGATCTGTCTTAGAAGAAATAAATCAGAAATGTTCCTCAGAAACAAGGATGGCATGAACTGTCTTGCTTACTTTGGACACATAAAGGATGGCCAATCCCCAGAAAACTGGTATCAAAAGTTGCTAAAATAAGGTATCAGCAAAAATTAGGAAAGCCCTCAATGAGATAACCTGACGCGGTATCCACAACAATGGACTCAAACATATCAAAGACCAAAAGATGGCACAAGACCAGGAACATTTTGTTCTGTTGTACACAAGGTCACCAAGAGTGAGAGCCAACTGGATGGCAAATAACAAAAACAAAAGCAATAGAATTATGTAGCTTTCTTACCCCAAGCCCAAATCTTGAATATCTGACCCATAAATTGGTCATAAACTGTCACCCCAATAAATTTCAATCCTCAGAAGTGATGATTTCTGTTGAGTTGATATCCATTCCTCAGCTTGTCTAAAAAGACAAAATGACTCCCTGACTGGTAAACCCAGCAAAGTGTAGAATTAAGCATTGTTGTTGCTGTTGTTAAGTGCTGTTGAGTCAAATCCAAGGAGCGGTTGGTGAGTTTGAACTGCTGACTATGTGGTTAAAACCAACCTTGCAGTCCAGTGCTTTATCCTATAGCACCATACCAGGACTCTGAATTAAGCATGTTGTTGTTAAGTGTCTTTGAGTTGGTTCCAACCCATAACGAGCCTGTATAGGATTTCTGAGGAGCCATTGGTGAGCTTGAACCACCTTGTAGTTCAAGGTCAGCAGTTCAAGCTCACCAGCTGCTCCTCAGAAACCCTATATAGGGTTGCTATGGGTTGGAACTGACTTGACGGCACTTACCAACAACAATACTACCAACTAGGGCCATGTTCTGGTGTGGCGCTATGGATTAACGTGCCAGACTGTAAAGCCTTTTGAACTGCAAGGTTGGCAGTTCAAGCTCACCAGTGGTTCCTCAGAAACCCTATACAGGGTCACTGTGGGTCGGAACTGACTCAATGGCACTTAACAACAACAACAAGAGGCATGGAAAGACATGGGGAAAAAGAGTTAAAGACAACAGAGGTAAGAGCAGGAGTTAAAGACAACAGAGGCACTTAACAACAACAGTAATGAGGATTTCCAGATCTGAGCTGCGGTGACCCTTCACAAGGCCCCAGCTGCTACCTAACTTCTAAAGAAAGAGAAGATCAACATCCGCTGTTGGATCCCTTCACCATCAAACCCCTGGATATAAATAGCATTCTCAACAACACCAGTGCTACCAAGGAGCCTCATAGTGGAGGACCATTATTACGAACGTGGTATAGGTGAGGCTGTATGCATGGCTGTTGTGGACAAGCGTGGCATCACCGTCAGCCACCTTACTATCAGCCAGATTGGGGGGGGG
>NW_006408683.1:6850915-6893910 GCF_000296735.1 Chrysochloris asiatica
GGGGAAGAGTCGACTGAGCCCTGAAACCCTGAAGATGTTTGGCATTGATTAGAACACCATTGTGCAACCTGTGAGGGGCCTTGTCACTAAGGCCTAGAGGAGTTGGGTATACGGTGGGGGTTTTATACATTCCTGAGAGTTGTTGACAAAGGTGCTCAAAGATGTACTGAGAGAAGTGGTAGATATGTTTGGAGAAAAATGCAAAAAAACAAAACAAAACAATAAGGCTTAAGATTAAATTAATAATTACAATAACATTCATTCACTATGGGAAAAACTCTTGGTCTACAGAACTTAAAGATATGTAAGACAAAAGCAGTGCATATTAAAAGACATAGCAAATATGTCAATAGTCTACATGGAAAATTCTTACATACCAATAAACCCAAGTTGCTAATGTAAAACACCCTCAAAAACAATAAAGAGTTGAACAAAGCCCAATGACCTCAAAGACCATGACCTTAGGAAAACTATTGGTACTTTTGTCCACTAAGGCATTGCAGCTTTAAGCCCAGATGAATGCTTCAGTTTCTTTAATCTGTAGCAAATATATCTAAGGTTTAACACCTGCGACTTTAATGGCATGCAGATTGGTGAGGAGAACAAGTTTCAGTCCATATTAGTGGGATTCCAATGTGTGTCCTTTAACTGAAGTCACCTCCAATACATAACAATTTGGAGTCAAATCAGGCATGCCTGGAAATCAAAAACCTTTCTCATTTATGAAAACTAGTAGGACATTTTTGAAAGACAATCTGAAGCTCAGGTAACACTTGATACCTCCTGAACCATCAAAAGCATTCAGTCAAAGATGCATGATTAGC
This sequence comes from Chrysochloris asiatica, assembly GCF_000296735.1. Classification (NCBI taxonomy): domain Eukaryota; kingdom Metazoa; phylum Chordata; class Mammalia; order Afrosoricida; family Chrysochloridae; genus Chrysochloris; species Chrysochloris asiatica. The sequence goes on from NW_006408683.1 coordinate 6,851,740, forward strand.
AAGATAATAGAATGGACCCATCCAGTCGGAGGTCTGTTTAAAACCTGAGAGGAATTTTTCCCCAGGGCAAACTCCTTTTTCTTTTTCTTTCTTTCTTTTTTTACCTACCAACAGACATAACTCAGTTTTTCAGAAGCAGAAGCAGAGTCTAACATAATGGAATCCCAGTCAAACCTTGTGTCAGCCATTTTATTTAAACTAAGTGTTCTAAGGTTTTGGTTGGCTTCACATATTTTTCCCTCCTCTTATCATGAATGTCTGTAGAAATTCTTTGATCAACATCATAAAAATCTTTTCTCCCATTCTGACACTATGTTTCTGTGATTTTTAAGTATAGGGCATGGCCATACTGGAAGAACCACATGGCTCCCAAAAAGGCTGACGCAAAGTTATATAGATCTCCTTTGAGAACCTAGATTGAAGATATGTAATTTTCTGCATAGCCAGGGGGAAGAGGTGACAATTTGATTGCAAACATTTAGATAGGCATTTCATACAACAATTGTCTTGAAGACCAATTAAAATAATTACTGATTTGTCCTAAACTAACATTCAGTAAGATTTTTTGGAGTCTGTTTCTCTAAACAGACTTAATTACTTCCATCTTACTAGTTTTCTGGACCATTGTTTGACTCAAAAATGGCTTTTAGGCACCAGTTTTTCAAGACTCAAGGTTTAACAAAGCTCTGATGGAGCCATGGTAGCATAGTGGATTATGAGCTGGACTACCCATAATCCACTATGCTACCATAACTGCAAATCAGCAGTTCGAATCCAGTCACTCACTGGGGAAAAGATGAAGCTTTCTGCTCCCATAAAACTTTACTGCCTCAGAAATTCTATACAGGGTTGCTATGAGTTGGAACCAACTCAGCAGCATCCCACCACCACCACCAAGGGAAATGATTTCTGAAAGCTACACCAACTTCCAGAAATCTAGACAGTAGCTAGGAGCTAGAACAGAAATATTCACAACAATATTAGGCCAATTGTCTAAAATAACCCACAAAACCAAGATCCTAAGGTCTTTGTAAAACAGAAACAAGCCTGTGAATCATTTATTTATATGTAAGCAGTGCCTCAAAAGCAACTAGATTCTGTGAAACTTCAGCTTGCATATATATTTGTTGTTAAATACTGTCAAGTTGGTTTCAATCCATAGCAACCCTGTATAGGGTTTCCAAGGAGCAGCTGGTGAGCTTAAACCACCAACCTTGTGGTTCAAACCAACTTTGCAGTTCAGCACATTAACTCACAGCACCACACCAGAGTCCAATATAGCAACATTCATCTATTTAGACAAAAAACTGTTCCTTTGGAGACTTATCAGGTAATCTTAATGCCATTCTTTTTGTGAAATCATAGCTTTATCTTCAGACGCTCCCCTAGGTATGGTATTTATAACTTTACTAAGCTGACCAACAAAAACATCTAACAGTTACAATATCTAAGACCATTTAAAGCTGGATTTTTTCCATTAATTAAGAACTAGATGTTTCAGTAAATAATATCATGATGCTGGCTATGAAAGTCTACAGGAAGACTTTTTTCATCTCTTAGTTTTTAAAAAAAGTTTTTTTTTTTCTGGTCTCAATTTTACTTTCCTTAAATATTTAGTATTATAACAAGGACCAATACAAATCTACAGGTAAAAACAACAAAACCCATTCATTAGATAACTTAGGAAGAAGGACAGAAAATGTTTTCCAGATAATAGAATCTTAAAACATCAGCAAAATTCCCACATAAAACCCATAATATGGCTGGATTGTACATGTAAAAATGGACAAAATGGCAAATGTTTTGTTGTAAATACATCCCTATAATAAAAAAAGGAGGGGGAGTGGAAATCCCATAGTAATATTTTAGTCTGGGTTCAATAATTCATTGCAATGGTCACAAGGAATTAAGGCACCACACTCACAGTTATAAGGTTTATCAAGAAGGTTAAAAGATTACAATTCAGGGTCACAAATGTTCAGGGCATAGTTCTTCCAGTCAGGACAGCTGTTCCTCATTGTGCCCTCAGGCAGGACTCTTTCTGCCCTGCCAATGTTCCGAAGCTCTTTTAGGGTTGTTGATAGATGCCCACAGGGCACAACACTCTACTATAAGCCTCAGCCTGAAGGCATTCAACTCTAGCTCCTACTCAGCAAACCTATATACCCTAATTAAATACCTAGAGGTACCCCACTGTACAAGGAGCCTTCTGCCCCAAGTTATTCTGCTTTACTTGCTCGGTGGGCTGGGAAGCTCACCACTCTGTCTCATGCTCTGGCTCTTGCTTCTGTCATTGTTGCTCTTTCTCTGGTGTCACAACTTTCTGCCACTGTGTCAAGTAGGTTCAAAGTACAGCAATCTAGGGATCCAAAGAATGTGCTCCACTTGTAGACTAATGGAGCTTGTGAGGATCATTCTCCATAACCATGAGACCAGAGGAACTAGATTGTGCCCAGCTACCACTGCCAACTGCTCTAAAAGGAATCACATTAGAAAGTCCTGGATGCAGTGGGAGAAAATATGGAACAAAACTCAAAATTAGAAAAAAAGACCAAGCTACTGGTCAGAAAGAAACTAGAGGAACTCAAGTCTATGGTTCTTGGTCACTTTCTAGGCCTAGAATTGAATTCACCTTCATGACTCAAATTTCAGCCAAGCAGTAGATAGGTATGTAGGTATATAGGGGGAACAACAATAGTGAAGTATGTACGCCATAAAATGATCAACAATTCAAAATCAAAAGGGCAGCATTTACCTAAGGACAAAATTCAGAAAAGTGGGAAAAGAAGGAGGAATGGAAACTAGAATCACAGGAGGAAGTGGGATAAGTGATGCTATGTTGTTATTAATTGCCATTGAGTCAGTTCCAACTCACAGCCATCCTAAGCACAACACTAAGACCCACTGCTCAGTCCTGCACCATCCTCACAATCATTGCTATGCTTGAGTCCATGCTGCTGTCCTTGTGACAAGCTATCACATGGAGGGTCTTCCGTTTTTTCAGTGACCCTCCACTTTACTAAGAATGATGCCCTTTGCTAGGGACTATTCCCTCCTGATAATATGTCTGTCATGAAGCACAATGCTGTCTGTGATACAATAATATCCATGTGCCTACAGGAAAGACCAGTTAATACCACTATTATTCAAATTTATGCACCAACTGCTAAAGCCAGTGAGGATGAAACAGAAGTCTACCAACTTCTTCAATCTGAAATTGATCAAACATGTCATCAAGATATATTGATAATCAGTAGTTGGAAAATATGGCCTTGGTGATAGAAATGATGCTGGAAATCAAATGATAGAATTCTGAAAAACCAATGATTTTTTCATTTCAAATATCTTTTTAAAATAACTTAAGAGATGACTATACACGTGGACCTCACCAGATGGAATGCATAGAAATAAAATTGACTACATCTGTAGAAAGATATGGTGGCAAAGCTCCATATCATCAGCCAAAACAAGGCCAGGGGCAGATTGTTGAACAGACCATCAATTGTTCATTTGCAAATTCAGACTGAAGCTGAAGAAAATGAAAACAAAATATCATCTTGAACATATCCCACCTGAATTTAGAGATCTTCTGAAGAACAGATTTGATACATTAGACACTAAAGACTGAAACCCAGGAGAGTTGTGGGATGACATCAAGAACATCATACAGGAAGAAAGCAGAAATGCATTAAGAAGTCAAGAAAGAGGGAAAAGATCAAAATGGATGTCAGAAGAGACACTGAAACTTGCTCTCTAGCATAGAGATGCTAAAGCAAATGGAAGAACTGAAGAGGTACAAGTGCTGAACAGAAAATTTCAAAGGTCAGCTCAAGAAGACAAAGTCAAATATTATAATGAAATGTGCAAATATCTGGAGTTAGAAAACAAAAAGAGAAGAACACCCTCAGCATTTCTCAAGCTAAGAGAACTGCACAAAAAAATCCAAGCCTTAACTTTCATTATTGAAGGAATCTCTAGGCAAATTATTAAATGATGCAGGAGCATCAAATGAAGGTGGAAGAAATACATGGAATCACTGTACCAAAAAGAAATGGTGATGTTCAACCATTTCAAGAGTCAGCATATGATCAAGAGCCAATGATACTGAAGGAAGAAGTCCAAGATGCATTGAAGGAATTGACAAAGAACAAGGCACTGGAAATTGATACAATAAAAATTGAAATCTTTCAAGAAAATGAGGCAGCACTGGAGGCGCTCACTCATCTATGCCAAGAAATTTGGAAGACAACTGCCAACTGGAACAGATCCGTATCTGTGCCCATTCAAAAGAGAAGTGACCCAATGGAATGCGGAAATCATCAGACAATATCTTTGATATCCCATGCAAGTAAAATTTAACTAAAGGTAATGCAGAAATGGCTGCAAGCATACATGCCAGAGAACTCCCAGATGTTCAAGTCAGACTCAGAAGAGGACGTGGAACAAGGGATATCATTGCTGAAGTCAGATGAATTTTGGCTGAGAGCAGAGAATGCCAGAAAGATGTTTATCTGTGCTTTATTGTCTATGCAAAGCCTTTTGAGTGTGTGGATCATGACAAGCTATGGACAACATTGCAAAGTATGTGTATTCTGGAACTCTTAATTGTGTTCATGAGGAACCTGTACTTACACCAAGAGGCAGTTGTTCAAACAGAACATGGGAATATTGAATGGTTTAAAATTAAGAAAGGTGTGCGACAGGGTTGTAATCTTTCACCATACTTTTTCAACCTGCATGCTGAGCAAATAATCTGAAAAGCTGGGTTATATGAAGAAAAATATGGTATCAGGATCGGAGGAAGACTCATTAACAACCTGCGACATGCAGATGATACAGCCTTGCTTGCTGAAAGTGAAGAGGACTTAAAATACTTACTGATGAAAATCAAAGACCACAGCCTTCAGTACGGATTGCATCTCAATGCAAAGAAAACAAAACTCTTCACCAATGGACCAATAAACAACATTCTTATCAACAAAGAAAAGATTGAAGTTGTTCAAATACTTCATTTTTCTTGAATCAACCAACAGTACTCATGGAAGCAGCAGCCAAGAAATCAAACTACATATTGCGTTAGGTAAATTTTCTGCATTAGACCCATTTAAAGGTTGAAGAGCAAAGATATCAGCTTGAGGATTAAGGTATGACTGACTCAAGCCATGGTATTTTCAATAACCCCATATGCATGCAAAAGTTGGACAGTGAATAAGGAAGACCATAGAAGAATTGATACATTTGAGTTATAGTGTTGGAGAAGAATACTGAAAGTGTCATGGGCTACCAAAAGAACCAACAGATCTGTGTTGGAAGGAGTACATCCAGAGGGTGACTTGGAGGCCAGGATGGCCAGACTTCGGACATATTGTCAGGAGGAACCAGTCACTAGAGAGGGATATCATGTTTGGTAAGGTGGAGTGTCAGAGGAAGACCAGCAAGATGGGTTGGCACAGTGGCAGCATCAATGGGCTCAAACGTGGCAACAATGGTAAGGTTAGTCCAGGACCAGGCAATATTTCATTCTGTTGTGCATAAGGTCACAATGAGTTGGTACTGACTCGATGGGACCTAACAGAAGAAGAAGAACAATCATTAAAAAAAAAAAAAGAAGAAGAAGAAGAAGAAAGCCTAAGATTTATGTGAGATACCATGTTGTTTTTAAGTGCCCTTGAGTCAATTCCGACTCATTCCAAACTAGTATAGGCTTTTAAAATTTTTTTAAACTTTGTGGGAGCAGAAAACCTCATGAATAATAATAATTACATGTTGTCAGAATTCCATAACAGGAAGAGGCAGTAAAAAACACAAAATAAGATTGTCGAAGGGTTTCTGGAAGAAAACTTCCCTAACATCATAAAAGACAAGAACATATGTGTAAGAAACGTTGTCCATACCAACAAATGCTCAAACAATCCAATCTGTACTCATTTTGGGGAGAGATAGGTTTTCTTTATTTGATTTTTCAAAATCAGATGCCCAGTGGACACAAGCAGAAAGGCCACATGGCCGGCCCACGAACAAGTTTTATTCCCCTGTCTCAAAAAAGCCCCTCTTGCAGTTCTCCTTCAATTGGGTATTGCAAGGTCACAATCTCTTCTCAAGGTTGCCTACTAGTCCTTAGTGGGAGCATTCTCATTTAAAGTTAGTTTCCCGATTTCTTCTTCGTGAACTTTCCTTATTTCCTTGATGGGTGTATTCTTATTTTAAAATTCTTAGCTAGTCAAACTAATTCTTCTCCTCCACTGAGCTCCTTTTGTTACTGAGCCTGCTACCTCTCAAGACTTCCCTTAGTCCTGCAGATGGACCAAGCCAACATTTATCACATAAGCATACAAAAAGCAGAATGAACCCCAAACAGGACAGACTCCCAAAGAAAATCACCAAGATATACCACAAGCAAACTTTCCAAAACCACAGATAAGGAAGGAATTCTGAGAGCAGCTCAGGAAAAATGAAAAACTACCTACAAAGAAAAATCAGTAAGACTCTGATTTCTTAGCAGAAGCCATGTAGGAAAGAAGACAAGGAATGACATATACAAAACTCTGAAAGAAAAAAAAATGCCAACTACAAACCATTTACAGCAAAGCTGTCCCTTACATGTTGTTGCTGTTTTTAAGTGCTGTTGAGTTGGTTCTGACTTATAGCAACCCTGTATACAGTTGCCAAGGATCAGCTGGTGAGTTCGAACCACTGACGTTGTGGTTCAAACTGACCTTGCAGTCCAGTGCCACATTAGGGTTCTGTCCCTCACATACAACAGCAAAATTAGGACATTTACAAATAAGCAGAAATTAAAGAAATTTGTAATAACCAGATCAACTTTACAAAAAATACTTCTTTGTACCGAGAGCCTGTAATAGCAGACAACAACCTGAGATTAACATACCTGAAAACACCACCCAGAATTCAATACAGATATAGAAGTATTTAAAGTAAAGCAAACCATGTTGCTGTAAGTGCCATCAGGTCATTTTTGACTCATAGCAACCCAAGAAGTGGCTGGTGAGATTGAACTGCCAATCCTGTGGATCAGATCGACTTTGGGGTCAAGTGCATTATTCTTCAGCACAACACCAGGACTCTAAGACCTTTAAGAAACCTTTACCTTCAGAGGTAGTAGAACAAGGTAGATAGGGGAACATGAAACAGGTTTGCATGGGCTAACGGGGACAGAGGTAAATAGTGATGTATGCTCAACTTTGAAATAACAGGGCTCTGGACACAGAGGGGAAATGTTAAGAGGGGAAATGTTAAGATGCTCGACTATCATTTGAATATTGCTTTCCCTTGGCTACTATTGTAAAATAGACACGAGTGGGCTAAAAAAAAAAGTCAGGAAACAATTACAGAAAGCTTTTAAGCCTGTCTTCAGCCTATAACTCATTGGAATACCTAAAAGGAGTTCTAGAACTTACCCAGTGATCCTCTTGCAGATCCTTTGTAGTGTATAGGACCTTAGGTGGAATCCTGAGCCCTATCCAGAACCTTCTGAGGTGGGACATTCACACTAGAAAGGACAAGCAGACCAGCCTGGAATAGCTAGAGTAACAGAAGATACATCTTCAAAGAAAGATCAGGAAAAATCCCAAACAAAAATGGCAGTATGATTGGCTACTACAAATATAGGCAAGTTGTTCACCAGGGAGCCATTAAGATCAGCAATCAAGTCCCTTCAGGAAAAACCTCCCTCCAAGACTGACACTCAAAGTGAACACATAAGCAAGCAGGTAAGCTTGTTGGTGGCCAAGTTGGTCTACTGGTGAGTGGAAAAGGGGGAAAGGCAGCAATGAATAAATGGGCTGAGTTCAACCACATTCCATAGACTCCCATTGACCTGTAGATGGGAGAGAAAAAAGGAAGGGTTGGTTGCTCTGAAGTGTGGTGAGACCTGGGGACTCCTGAACCCATGGGCAAGGCCATAGCCACAAAGGGCTAGAACTGAGAGTGAAGTGTCCAGCTAATATGAAGTGAGAGAAGAGACACACAAGAACACCCATACTTGCAGTTAGTACCCATTTGACCTAGCTTCGAGTGCTTGACTAGAGGAAGATAAAGAAATTTGAAAAAAGGAAACAAGTGTTGTAAATTGCTACAATTTGATGAACTTGAGCTATACTTATGGATGTAGTAGCTCAAAATACCAACTGAGAGGAAAGTAGTCTTTACATCAAGGATTAATCCTATCTCCTCTGTACACAGGGTTGATAGGGATGTGCAATTTAGAAATTGACTACCTAAAAGGGGGTGGGGAGGAGGGCCTAAAAAGACACAAAGTGACTAACTTACAAGTTTTCATGAAGGAGTTTAGTTTCAGAGTTTCGGGGGAAGGTAGAGTTCCCGTTGAATAGTTTTCATCATGTCTAGATGGGTCTGGTGAAAAGAGATGGGGATAAAATTCTTATGATTCAATAGCGAGTAATTGGTATCATGACTAATTGTGACAGTCCCAACTGTAAAGGGAGAAGTTTTGTAACAAAAACTAGGGAATAATTAATCTTACAGTCCAGAAACAGAGGACCCTAGGACCATCAAGGAAGAAGAATACAAGCAGAATGCAGGACCCTATCCAGAGAAGCAGCGACACCAGAGATGGAGGCAGAGATGAGGACATGGAGAGAGGGAGCAGCTGGGGACTCTGGACTCATGGAAAGAGAGGGACCAGATACTGATGGCCAGGAGGCAGGCTTGCAGAATGCACTTTGGTTGTTTACATTATTATATATTCCTGAGTGTTTTTGTGTGCATCCCCCTACCCACATAAAAACAAAAAACAGAGGGAATGGAAGCAAATACTGTTGAATGATGTTGCATGGAGGAAATTGTAATCATTGCAATGAAACAATGGTGTAAAGCCATTGTTCTCTCATATAAACTATCACTCAATTCACAATAAAAACTTAAGAAAAGAAAAAGAAAAAAACATTTACTTTCCTTTGATTATAGGTCCAAATTTTGTTTGCATATGTACAAACGCTTCTGCTCTTCTGTGAGTTGTTTCAGTACCCATCTCACACAAACTTTTTTCTTTCTGTCTTTGTACCACAAGAGACTTATCCCCATCTCCTTTCATTAGCCCCACCCAGACAGATTGGATACTACTCAGTGGAGATTCTACCTTCCTCCATACCCTCTGGATCTAGGCTCCCTCTTGAAAGCCTGTAAGCCAGTCACTTCTTGTCTTTGTAGCCCCCCCCTCCCCCATTTTTGGTAGCCAATGTCCAAGTTGCCCATCCCTGTCTACTCTGTGTATGGAGGGGGTGGAAATGATCCTCACTGTAAAGATTTGTTCCCTCTTTTGAGTTACTGAATCCATCCGTAGATGTAGGTCAAGTTCATCAAATTGTATCAGATTACTCTTTTTTTCCTCTTCATTCTTCTTCTAGTTGAACTCTGATCATCCAGTCATTGAAGCCAGGTCAAGTGAGTATTGTCTGCAAGTGTGGGTGTTCTTATGCATGTGCTCTCTCTTCTTATCAGCTGACGCTGCACTCTCCACTCTAGTCCTCTGTGGCTATGTCACTGACTCTAGGCCCAAGAGTCCCCAGGTCTTACCACACTGCTGGCCAACCAGGTCTCCACCTGGGTTTATAAGAGCTATTGCTGTTTTTCCCTCACTTCCCCTTATCAGTGACAAATGTGGTCACCAATCAGATTGCATGTCTGCTCATGTATTACCATTGAATATTAGTCTTGGAAGGGAGTTTGCCCTGAGGGGACCCGACCACTTGCCTTGATGTCTCCTGGGTGAGCAACTTTCTTGTTCTTATAGTATCACACAAACTTTTTGAAACCAAAGTATATTGAAGATTATTTCCTAGGCAGAGCTATGGCTAATTAGCAATGATTTGCCACATAATCCACTGTCACTCTTCTTTTTGACAGAATCATTTCATGTACACGCTCGATGTTGTCATCAGCCGTGGATGAATGGATAATTTTTTATTCACTCTCATACATAAATCAAATAGAACTGAAGAAAGAAATAGACAACTCTATAATAGTAGTTGTTGCTAAGTGCCATCAAGTCAGTTCAGACCCATGGTGACCCTGTGTAGGGTTTCCAAGGAGCTGCTGGTGGGCATGAACTGCCAACCTCGTGCTTCAAACCAACCTTGTAGTCCAGCACATTAACCCACAGCACCACACCAAGATTCCCTACAATAGTAGTAGTTGTGGTTGTTAAGTGCCATCAAGTCAGTTCTGACCCATAGCGACCCTGTATAGGGTTTCTGAGGAGCAGATGGTGAGCTGGAACCACCAACCTTGCAGTCTGGCGCATTAACCCACAGCACCACACCAGGATGATAGTAGTAGGAGATTTTAATACACCATTTTTGATGAAAGACAGAGCAACTAGAAAAGCCATCAACAAAATCTACCACATAAATAAAACAAATGAAAAATATCACATGGATACATATCAGTTGATACACAAAAAGCATTTGTCAAAAACCAACACTCATGATAAAAACACTCAATAAATTATGAATAAGAAGGATATTACTCAATATTATTAAGATCATATATGCAAGACTACAGACGAATTGGTGCATTTGAGCTATGGTGTTGGAGAAGAATACTAAAGGCGCCATGGACTGCTAGAAGAACAAACAAATCTGTTTTGGAAGAAGTATAGCCAGAATGCTCCTTAGAAGTCAGGAGGGAGAGACTTCATCTCTCATACTTTGGATATATTAACAGGAGGGAACAGTCCCTAGGAAAGGACATCATAGTAAAATGGAAGGTTCAGTGAAAAAGGGGAAGGCTCCCAATGAGCTGGTTTGGCACAGTGGTATCAGAAATGGGCTCAAGCTTCACAAAGATTGTAAAGATGATACAGGACTGACCAGTGTTTCTCTCTGTTGTGCATAATGTGTCTTAGAGTTGGAACCTATTCTACAGTACGTAACAACAACACAACAACATATAAAAGCAATAGTCAACATAACTCTCACCAGTGAGAAACTATAAGCATTCCTCTTGAGAATAGGAACTGAACAAGGATGTCCTTTATTACCACTCCTATTCAATATTTTGGAGTCCTGGTGTGGAGCTGGGGGTTAATATGCTGGACTGCAAGGGGGATTTGAACCACAAGGTTGGTAGTTCAAATTCACCAGCTACTCTTCAGGAATCCTATACAAGGTCTGTGTAGGTCAGAACCAACTTAACAGCACTTAACAACAACAACATTCAACATTTTATTGGAAGTCTTAGCCAGAGCTATAAGACAAGAAAGGGAAATTAAAGGCATCCAAATTGGCAAAGAAAAAGTAAAACTCTTTCTATTTGCATTATAAACACTCCTAGAGGTGCTAAAACACATTCTTCAGACATATGCAAGAGTTGCATCTTAGAATCTAATTTTTGTTTCTTATAAGTTCAACTGCTATTTTTTTTCTTACAGATATTTTAAGAGATTACCAAAGATAGTCTTACCTATACCTCAAGAAAACAATTGCTGGCAAACAGAAAAAAAAAGAAGTAACAGTTCTTATACTTAAAACAAAACAAAACAAACCAGCAAGACTTAATAAGAATCTTGGAGAGTCACCAAAACACAGGTTCAAAACCCAAGAGTGTTTACCCCTTACTGTCAACATGAGGCTGATGAATTTCTGAGGACTCATGGTATGGCATCTTGAATTGACCAGATATGGCTTTTTTATCCACTGTCTTAATTCCCACCAAGTAACTGGGTGGGACCATGCAAATAAAGTATACAGGACTCTAAGGCTGAAATTGGTTCATTTTGCTATCTAGCTAGGTTTAAAAGGAGCCATCTCAGAAACAGCAATGGAATATCCTAGGACCATGAAGAAAGAGGAGCATGAGTGGAATGTGAGATCCTTACCTAGAAAAGCAGTGACTGCAGAGGTAATGGCAGAGGTGGTGGCATGGAGAGACAGAGCAGCTGTGGGCTCTAGGCCCATGGACTGGGGCAGAGGCCAAGGGCCCACATGACTGAGAAGTCAAAGACAAGTGAGGTGTACCTGCAGTATGTCAGAGACTGGAGAATTGCTGCACCCTGCGTTATTTTTTATCCTGAATTGTGCCCTGATCCGTCCCCTAATAAACCCCATAATCATGAGTATTTTTATGAGTTCTGTGTGGCCACTGAATGGATTATCAAACCCAGGTGTGAAGCAGAGAGTGCTGTGGGAGGGATGGTTGGTGTCAGAATAGAGTGAAGAAGGTTGAAGTGTGGAAGTATGTCTGACCTCCACTTCATAACCATGGGCTGATTTTGAGTTTGATTCTCTTTCCCCCTTGTGAAGCTAGGGGAAGTGAGACATGGACTCCACATGGTTTTTACACATGGTCACAGGGATAATTATATACAATAGAAACCAAAGAACTCATCACAGAATCATGATTGGTGGCAGGTCAATTCATTACTGTCACAATTGGGACCACAGAAGCTGAAAAAGAACCATGATTGGGATATGTACACAATCGCAAATTTCAAAAGCTTATAGGATTGGTTCTGGAACTTGGACCACCTTGCTATGTGGTGGTCAGAGTATGATTCATACCACTTGCCCCTCAGGCAATCACCAGCACCCAATTTTTAACTTAAACAGATAGCAAGCAACTGTTTTCAGTAAATCATTAAAGACATGCCCAGGTAAGCTCTCAGGTTCTTTGTGTAAGCCTGAGGGCAAAACTATCCCTCCCTGGGCTTGCCCAAGAGTTGTCATCTCCTTTCAAATCCACTCTTCTTTTTTTTTTAAAGGTTTTTATTGTGGATTGAGTGAAAGTTTACAGGGCAGATCATCAGTTTTACATTCAACAAAGCATACACCCTGTTTCATTACAATGATTTTAATCCCTTCCATGTACCATCAGTTAACAGTATTTCTCTCTATTCACATTAGTTCTTTTTTTTTTTTTAAATGCTCAGGCATATATAATAATTTACACCACCAAAGGCACATTCTGCAAGTCTGCCTCCTGGTGGCCATCTCTTAGTCCCTCTTTTCCCATGACTCTAGAGTCCTCAGTTGCTCCCTCTCTCCATGTCCCCATCTCTGCCTCCATCTCCGGTATCACTTCTTCTCTGGATAAGGTCTTGCATTCCACTTGCGCTCTTCTCCCTTGATAGTCCTAGGGACCTTTGTTTCTGGATTGTAAGATTAACTACTCCTCCCTTTTTGTTACAGTACTTGTACCTTTACAATTGTGACAGTCGAGATTAGTCATGATAACAATTACTCACGATTGACTTGTAAAAACCGTATCCCCATATCTTTTAACCAGACCCATCTAGACAAGATGAAAACTATTCAGTGGGGGCTCTTTTTTCCCCCACATACTACTAAATTCCCCCTTGAAGTCTTCTAAGTCAGTCACTTCATGCCTTTATTGCCCCCTCATTTTAGGTAGCCAATGTCTGAGTTACCCATCCCTATCTACAGAGGGGATAGCATTGATACTTGATGTTCAAATCCACTCTTCTTGGGGGTCAAACTTTCCCTAAGTTTGCCTGGGAGGCATCATCATGGCCACATTGCTGATTTAATGGTCAGAAAGAACTCAAATGGAGTCTGAACTTAATATCAAGACTCAAAATGGAGTTAGGGCTCCCACTGTAGACTGCAATCTTACACAAACTAAGTCCTTTAGAATTTAAGTTCTAATACATTTGGAACTCACCCAGCAATACACAAGAATCAAGTCCTGATGATCTGCTTCTGGAAAGATTACAGTCAAGGAAACTCTGTGGAACAGTTTTACTCCGTCACGTGGAATCAGTGTGCGTCAGGATTGACTTGATGGCAATGGAGTTGATGTGTTGGGGAGTTTTAATTTTACCTGTGGTTCAAACCCACCATCCTCTTCTCAAAAACCGACTCAATGGGACTTAACAACAACAATTTTACCATGGCACTATTAGGTGAATTTGAGCCACCAGTTCAAGATTTAGTAAATGAAAAACGTTTGTGGCAGCAGGTATTTCGGAGGATGGAAAAGCTATTCCCAAAAGTGCCCCTTGCACATGTGCTTGGTGTTGTCCTCATAACCTTTTGTGGGTCTGGTCTCATCTACTCTCGGACATTCATTATCTCCAAATGTATGGCAGTGGTAATGGACGCTCTCAGAGGTTATGTGACATGCCCAAGTTTGCAGGACTCCAGACATCAGAACCCAAGATGAAATCTGTCTTCTGGCTCTTGGCTCTAGTATTTTTGCCATCATAAGCCACTATTTAGAAAAGAAACACAGACTCTAATGGAGAAACAGGGGTGTCCTATCCAACAAATTGAAGTAACCGTTAAGCAAATAATACATGGAAATCTTGAGGTAAAGCCTGAAAACACTTGTCATGGCTTCAGAGTTTCCATTCAGTGAATATAACTATTGTCTCTCAAAGCGACTCATCACTATGCCCAGCAAAGGACTGTCTGGTGAGTACAAGGAGGGCCAACGGTATTTAAATCACATTAAACATCTTAGACACTCCACCATATAAGGAGAATTCCTAATTAAAGTTTTGTTAAATGGCTGTCTTAACCATTGCTAATTGTTTTCAAAGCAAGGCTTCTTTAGAGTGATTCAAGGTCACCACTCTCACAGATTGAAAATCTGCTTTTGAGGAAAAAATGGGGCCCAGCACTGAGAAAAGGATATTTCACAGATGTTTAATGAAATAAGAGGTGGAAAAGAAAACAAAGCAATTAACCCATTCATTTTTTGTTTTTGTTTCAAATCAATTACAATTTGGAGGCAGAATAGAAGATTAATAAATCACACCCCATTTTCAGATGTCATTTTAGTCATCAAATCACATGTTCTTTGGGTTTCTTTACTAATAGTGAACACAGGAATTAGGCAAAAACAAAGAATTGCTGTGGTTACGGGGAGAACAGGGTGTTTTCCCCCATAGACTAATGTAGATTCTCATCACTTGAGTGACAAAAACAATAATTTTACATGTAGATATGCTAGATTTAGCAAATAAATACACAAAACACTCAGTAAAATTTGAATTCATGTAAATAATAAATCTTTTTCTAGCATAAATATTTCCCAAATATTGCATGGGAAATAATGCAAACATTTATTGCTTATCTGAAATAAAACTTTGACTGGATATCCTGTATTTTATCTGGCAACCATAGTTATATGTTAAGTATACAGATGTATGCCTAATATACCAGACTGGACTCCTGGTGTGGTGCAATGGGATAAAGCACTGGATTAAAAGGTTGGTTTGAACCACAAGGTTGGCAGTTCAAAATCACCAGTCGCTCCTTGGAAATGGTATACAGGTTTGCTATAAGTTGGAACCAACTTGATGGCATGTAACAACAACAATATATGAGACTAAGTCAACATTTGCCCCCAAATCATAGAAACCTTTACTAAATAAAAATAGCAAGATTGGAAGCTATTGTTGCTCAGCATATCCTCCATCTTGAATTATACACTTCTGAGGATAGTGTTTTCATCTTTCTAGCTGTTCCCTGAAGAAGTCTGTGTTCTTCAATTTATACCACACCAAAAAAGCAACTTTGGCATCCTTGAGGGAGTCAAATCTTGTTCCTTTTTAAAGTGTTCTTTGAGTATGGTAATAAAAAGAAGTCTGCAGAAGCAAGATCAGGGATGTAAGATGGATATGGTAAGGTTTCCCAACATAATTCAGAAAAGATGGCCTTTGCTACCCTTAAAGAATGAGCAGGTGCATTGTTGTGATGAAAAAGAAAATAACTTTCTGGACTTTTCCCCAACAACACAGTTTTCAATGAAAATTTCTTCAAAATAAGCCCACATGATTATTCTATGTCCTTCAAGAAAATCTTTGGAATCCAAAAATCACTTGCCATAACCTTCAGAGCTGCCTTGTCTGCCTTGAATTTAACTGACCAGCAGATCCCCTCAGAAGTCACTGTTTTGATTGGACATTTTTGAAGGCACCCTAACAAGACTAAGACAGAACTCATCTACAACCATTACTTTGGAATTAACTAGAACCCAAGTTGTTGTTGTGCTGTCAAGTTGGTTCCAACTCATAGTGACCTTGTATCAGGTTTCCAAAAAGTGGCTGGTGGATTTGAACCACCAGCCCTGAGGCTAGCAGTCCACTCTTTATCCAACAGTACCACACCAGGACTCTGGAACCCTAGTAGCAATATTTTTTCACTTACCTTCCTATGTTTTTAAAGTAGCATTAATAGTAAATACTGTCTTCTTTAGCTACCATTTTGCAATTGGATAAAGAGGTTTGTCTTAACCTTATAGATTTTCTGTTCTTTTTATGAGAGAAATAGGGGTATAGAACACAAAGTACAAGTCTGGTCCTGAATCTACCTCTTAAGTTTTATCTCTTACCAATCCACCTTGAGCTCTTGACTTTATTAACATCTCACCACTGACAGCTTCTCCAAACATCATATTGTTTCATGTCTTCATATCTTTGCTTATACAATTTCCTCTACCTGGAAGTACCTTCTGCCTTTCTTGACCCTTTAGGACTCAAAGAAGTTGGTCTAGAGGCCTCTCCTGTGGACTTTTTGTTTTACTTACTGCTTTATACTGAAGTGTATCTGGCTAGGTGACTGCTGCCACCAATAAAGCAGAAAACACCAACATGTGCCAAGTACTGTGCTACGTATAATGAGAAATAACAAATGAGGTTCCTGCCACAGTTACACAGAGGGTGGGGTCAAAGAGGGGCCATAATGCATTTGCTTTGTTATATCATCAAAGCACAACATATGCCTGGCATACAATATGTGTTTAAAAATGTTGTTAAGCTTCTGTTAAAGGTGATGGAAGAATTTGGAAATCAATATTGGTGATGTTTACACAATATGATGAATGTAAGTAAAAACCAAGCAAGAGAAACAAAACAATGAAAAAAGCAAAAACTGTTGAACAGACTAAATCTCACATGTAGGGCAAAGACAACCTATCCAGGTATTGAACTTCCTCCTAATATATGTATTTTGATGTGTGTTTTAAAGGAGGAAATGGAGGTTCACATAAACAATTAATCATGGGGTCTTAAAAGCTTCTGAACAGGAACCATCAAGACAAGCAATCAAGTACCTTCAGGGGAAACCCCTCCTCCAAGACTGAAACTCAAAGGGAACACATGAGCAGACAGGTAAGTTTACTGGTGACTACGTTGGTCTCCTGGTGAGTGGGAGACGGGGAAAGGCAGCAATGAAGATATGGGCTGAATTCGACCAAGTTCCATGGACTCCTGTTGACCTGGAGATGAGAGAGAGAAGAATACGTGTTGGTTGGTCCAAAGTATGGTGAGGCCTGGAAATTCCTGAACCCATGGACAAGGACATAACCACAGAGGGTTAGAGCTGAGAGTGAAGCATGCAGCTGATGTGAAGTGAGGGGAGAGGCATGAGAACACCCAAACTTGCAAATAATACCCATTTGACCTAGCTTCGATTGCTTGAAAATCAGAACTCATTTAGAGGAAGATAAAGAAAATTGATTGATAAAGAAAACAAGTATACATTGCTATAATTTGATGAACTTGAGCTATACTTCTGGATGTAGTAGCTCAAAATACCAACTGAGAAGGAAGTAGTCTTCACATCAAGGATCAATACTATCACCTCTGTACACAGGGTTGATAGGGATGGGCAACTCAACAATTGGCTACCAAAAATAGCGGTGTGTGTGGGTGTGTGCTATAAAGGCATGAAGTGACTGGCTTACAAGTTTTCAAGGGGGAGTTTAGTTTCAGAATGTGCAGAGGCAGAGATGAGGACATGGAGAGATAGAGCAGGTGAAGACTCTAGATTCATGGAATGAGAAAGGCTGTGTGCTGGTGGCCAGGAGGCAGGCTTGCAGAATATGTCCTTTGGTTGTTTAAATGATTATATATTCCTGAGTGTTTTTGAGTACATTAAAAAACTAAAAAAAAAAAATCCACAGAGGGAATAAAAGCAAATACTATTAAATGATGATGTATGGAGGGGATTGTAATCATTTCAATGAAATGAAATATTATAGGATGAGTATAAAACCAGTGTTCTCCCATATAAATTATCATTAAATTCACAATGAAAACTTAAAAAAAAAAAAAATTATCAGCCGTCTAAAGTGCAACACTTGGTCTCTTGCCATCTGGAGCAAAGAAAAGTAAAGAAAATAGAATATCCATGAAAACAATTAGTCCAGGAGGTTAATTGACCATGTGAACCTCAGCTTTCACAACCCTGAGAATAGAAGAACGCGATGGTACCCAGCTACCACCAGGAATCCCATTAGAAGGTCCTAGATAGAGGGAGAAAATGTAGAGTAAATTTTTAAAAAATGGATAGAGACTTGTGAAACCCCCAAGACTGTCCTTTAGTCATCCTTCAGGTCTAGAAATGAGAGAGTGGCTCAGTTCTCAGCCAAACAATAGATTAGTCTGGAAGGGCAACGATAACAACAGAAAGGTACTTAGAATAATCAGCCATTTGAAATTAAAAGGACAACATTTGCCCAAAGACAAAAGGCAGGAAGAGTTAAGAAAGAAGGAAAAATGGAAATGGGAAGACAAGGAGGAAGGGGGATAAGTTGTGCTACATTTTGGGGATTGCAACCAATGACATAAGCAAAATATGTATGAATTGCTGAATGGAAAACGGGTTTGCTATGTAAACCTTCATCCAATTTGCAATAAAAAGTTAGAACAAAGAAGACTTCTAGTGAGATGGCACACTTGGCAGGCATACTATTGTTGGTGTTGTTGTTGTTAAGTGCTGTCGAGTCGGTTTCGACCCATAGTGACCCTGAACAGGGTTTCCGAGGCTGTAAATCTTTACCGGAGTAGAAAACCTCATCTCTCTCCCAAGAAGCACCTGGTAGTTTCGAACTGCTGACCTTGTGGTTCGCAGCCTGATTCATATCCACTAGGCTACCAGAGCTCCTTAGGCATACTATATGAACCTACTAAAACAAAGATATAAGAGACCACATAAAACAGACACAAGTGAAAATCCTGGAACCTTGAACATCAGAAGAATAGAGAAATGGATTGAGTGCTTGCTTGACTAAGCTGAGCAGGAATGGTGAGAGAGGGAGACTGACGGATGAACACTTGCCCAGACATGGCATGACCATTTTGAACCTTTGTGAGCAGTGTTGGCAACAGAAGCTGGCCTGGCAGAACAGATTCACACATGCAGCTGGAAAGGCACCAGGGCCCCCGGTGTCCAAAGGTGTGGCCAGATCTCACCTTTATCTATCCCAAGCACAGTGACTGCTCTCCAGGAGTTGGAAACCGTTTGGTTGTGAACCATGCAAGTATGAGGCAGGGTCAAGCTGCACTACTTTGATGCGCTGTTTTGGTGCATGGATTCATGTGAGCTCCACTTGGTGGTGGTGGTGGTGGTGGTAGTGTGCCATGGAGTCAGTTCTGATTCATAGTGACCCTGTATAGGGTTTCCGAGGCTATAAATCTTTATGGGAGCAAAAAGCCTCATCACTCTCCTGCAGAACAGCTGCTAGTTTTGAACTGCTGACCTTGAGGTTAGCAGCCCGACTTGTAACCACTGTGCTACCAGAGCTCCTTGGGCTCAACTTAGAACATATAAAATTCATAGAGCCACCAGATCCGCATTTAACCAGTCACATTACCCCCCAGCTGCCCTGTGATCCTAACAGATGGTGAAACCAGCTCCATCAAGGGCCTCTACAAACTGCTTCCAGATTGAGTACCCTACATGGATAACACTGAGGCTGACAGGAACTCCATTTAGGACCAGGAACTCTGCTGTCTTCCCTGTGACATGCAACTCATGAAATAGTTGGCTTGCAGGAGCTCCCCAGAGTTTTCTCCTCTCAGGTTCCAAGAGCTGCACTGTTTTTTTGTTTTTTTCTGTTTGTTGTTTCATTGTTCTTGTTTGTTTATTCTTTCCCTCTTTCTCTTTCCATTCCTTTTAATTTTATCCTATCTGTACTTTTGTTTTTCATTTTTAGTTATTCTCTCTCATTTCCCCTCTTCTTTTTTCCCTTTTGATCTTTCTTTATTAACTTGCATCCTCTTTTCTTCTTCCCTCTCCCTGGCTTTTCTAAGGAGTAGTTTAACTTTTACTTCTTCCTTTTATTTTCTCTTGTATAGTTCCATTTTCCTGTCCTTCTTTTCCCATTCTCAAATTGTATTATTGTTGTATTCTTTTTTTTTCTGGTTCCTGCCTATTTTCACTTCTCTTTTATTCCTTTATTATTTTCTCTTTTTGTTGTTGGTTGGTTGCTTAGTTATTCTGGTTTTCTTCCTGTGTGTGTGTTAGATAGAGGTGGGGGTGTTTTATCTCTTTCCTACCCAACAGGAGACAACAACTGTAGCCACTGTAGCTCCACAAACTGGGCAAAGGCCATTACCAGGTCCTATACCACCTGATCAGCAACAGATTGCAGCTAATACCAGCGAAACCCACTCTAAACTGAGATGCACTAACAGCAAATGGAGAACAGTGCACACACTTTTATTCTTTAACTATACCCACAGGAGACAGTTGGTGAGAGCCTAAGAACACATCAACATATGAAAACACCACACTGTCCAAGAGACAACAGACAGTTGTAGCTCACACAGAGAAATAAAAGAGAATTACACAAATAAATGGCCAAGATGCAGATCCAGAAAACATTTCTGAGGAAGAAATGGTAATGAACAAACTGATAAAAAAATTCAAAAGAATGATATTTAGGTATCTACATAGGATTTACAGAAGCACTAGGAAAGCCAGGACAGCACAGAAAAAACCTTAGAAGAATTCAGGAAATCACTACAAGAACAAACAGACAAAATAAATGAAAGTTTAGAAACAGTAGAAAGCCTGCAATTAGAAATCCAGAAGATTAATACTAACATTTCATAAATGGGAAATACATTGAGAGGGCAAAGGAGTAGATTCAAGGTAACGGGAGCCTGAATTATTGAGCTTGAAGATAAATCTCTCAATACTGGTGTGCTAGAAGAATAATCAGAGAAAAGAATGAAAAAAATCAGAAGAAAGCATGAGTTATATGGAACACTAAATGGAGACCTGGTGTGGCACTGCGGGGTAATGCACCAGACTGCAAAGCCATTTGAACTGCAAGGTTAGCAGTTCAAGTTCACCAGCTGCTCCTCAGAAACCCTATCCAGGGTTGCTATGGGTCAGAACCGACTCAATGGCACTTCACAACAACAATGAAGAGAAATAGCTTACAGGTGATCAGAATTTCTAAACACAAAGAGACCATAGAAAGCACAGAGAAAATTGTCAAAGACTTGTTGAAAGAAAACTTCCCTAATGTCATAAAAGATGGGAAGATAAGACATATCATAATCAAACTTTCCAAAACTAAAGACAAAGAAAGAATTCTAAGAGCAACTGGGGAAAAAAGAAAGGTTACCTACAAAGGAGAACCAGTAAGACTAAGCTCTGATTTTTCAACAGAAACCATGCAGGCAAGAAGGCAATGAGATGACATATACAAAACTCTGAAAGAAAAAAAAATTGCCAACCAGAATCACATACCCAGCAAAGCTGTCCCTTAAATACAATGGTGAAATTAGGACATTTCCAGATAAACAGAAATTAAAGGAATTTGTAATAACAAGACCAACTTTACAAAAAATACTAAAAGATGCTCTTGGACTGAGAACTAACAACAGCAGACAACAACTTTAGATTAACATACATACATAACAGACAATACCACCCAAAACTCAGTTCAGATATGTTGTTGTTAAGTTCCATTGAGTCGGTTCTAACTCATAGAAATCCTGTATAGGGCTTTTGAGGAGCAGTTGATGAGATTGAACCAACAACCTTGTGGTTCAAACTGACCTTGCAGTCTAGCATTAACCCACAGTGCCACACCAGGACTCCAATTCAGATACAGAAGTATTTAAAGTAAGGCAAATCTATGTGGAAACAGAGTTACCAATTTATAATGAAGTCAACTACAAAGTAAAAAAGGAGAATAGTGTAGACACAAAACTTACAAATGGTGAGGAAGTCAAGCAGAATGCAAAATAAAAGAAACTGCTTTAAGTGGGGGTGGGGGGTGGGGAGGCAAATAATAACTTACAGAGGACTTCAAAGGAAATGAATACACCTTCATATTAAAAAAAAAATAGGAAAGGCAGAAAGATTTGCTAAATGTTAACACAACAGAGATGAAGAAAATGAAAAGAAAACCTCCAAACAAAATGAACTCAGTGCAGAACATTATGTGGCATAAAGAAACCAGCAGCATCACAATTAAAAAAAAAAAAAAAAAGCAAAATGACAACAATCCATTTATATCTATAAATGGACTGAATGCATCAGTCAAGAGACAGAGAGTAGTAGAATGGATAAGAAAATAGGATCCTTCAATATGTTGTTTACAAAAGACACGCCTTACACAGAAAGAAAGAAACAGACTAAAAATCAAAGGATGGAAAAATTACATCAAGCTAACGAAAATCAAACATGAGCAGAAGTGGCCATTTTAATGTCTGATAAAATAGACTTTAAGGCAAAAAGTAGCATAAGAGACAATTAAGGACATTATATCATTATTAAGGGTAAATTGAACAAGAGGACATAACCATAATAAATATCTATGCTCCCAATTAAAGAGCCTCAAAATGCATAAATCACACTCTAATAGAATTGAAGAAAGAAATAGACAACTCTACAATAATAGTAGGATATTTTAATACACCACATTTGATGAAGGACAGAATAACTAGAAAGAAACTTAACAATCACAGAGGAAAACCAAACAACACAAACACCCAACTTAACTTTATAGATATATACCGAGCACTCAACCCAACAACCGCACAATGTACATTCTTTTCCAGTGGACAAGATACATTATCCAGAATAGACCATATGTTAGGTCACAAAGCAAATCTCAATACATTTTAAATCATCAAAATACTAAAAACCATCTTTTCAGATCACAATACTATAAAATTAGAAATCAACAATATGAAGATCAAGGGGGAAAAAATCAAATACATGGAAATTAAGCAATACCCTGATTAAAAGTCACCGTGTAATAGATCAAACTAAAAATGAAATTTAAAAATTCCTTGAGTCAAATGAGAATGAAAACAAAATCTTTGGTACACATCAAAAGCAATGCTCAGAGAGCAAATTATAGCAATAAATGCACACATCCAAAAAGAAGAAAGAACCAAGATCAACACCTAACCAAACATACCCAACAATTATAACAAGAGCATCAAAGTAAGCCTACTGCCACCAGAAGAAAAGAAATAATAAAGACTAGAACAGAAATATATGAAATGGAAAAACAATAGGTAGAATCAAGACATGAAATTAGTTATTTGAAAGGCTTGATAAAATTGACAAACCACTGACAAATCCAGCAAAAGAGGTGATATGAATAACACAAGTAAATGATATGGGTAATGACATTACAAAATCAGTGCAATTAAAAAGATAATAATAGAATACTATGAAGAATTCTAACCAATTTGAAAACCTGGAAGAAATGGACAAATTTCTAGAAACACACAACCTACCTACACGTACACAGGCTGAAGTAGAAAATTGTAACAGGTCTATCACAAGGGAAGATATTGATCAAGTCATTTAAAATCTCTCACCTAAAGTGTCTGGTGTTGTGCTGTGAGTTAATGCACTGGACTGCAAGATTCAGCTTGAACCACAATGTCAGTGGTTCGCTATATAGGTTCGCTATGAGTTGGAACTGGATCCATGGCACTTACTAATAAAAACAACTAAAAAAAAGTTCAGGCCCAGATGACTTTACTGGTGAATTCTACCACACATTCAGAGAAGAGCTGAAACCAATTCTACTCAAGCTATTACATAATATAGAAAAGGATGGGAAACTCCCAAATTCATTTTATGAAGTAAGCATAACTCTGATATCAAAACTAGGCAAAGACATTATGGCGAAAGAAAACTATGGACCAATTTCCCTCATGAACATAGATGCAAAAATTCTCAACAAAATCCTAGCCTGTAGAACCCAACAATATATCAAAAAAAAAAGAAAGAAAGAAAAAATGCATCATGATCAAATGGGATATATACCAGGTGTGCAGGATTGGTTCAATATTAGAAAAAAATCAACATAATCCATCACATAAATAAATAAAAGGGAAAAAAATCACATGATCATACCAATTGATATAGAAATGACATTTGATAAAATACAATACTCATTCCTGATAAAAACACTCAACAGAACTAGGAACAGAAGGGAAATTCCTCAACATACTTCAGGTCATATATACAAAACCAACAGCCAACATCACACTTAATGGTGAGAAACTGAAGTCATTCCTCTTTAGAACAGGTATCAGACAAGGATGCCCTTTATCACCACTCCATTTCAATATTGTGCTGGAAGTCTAAGAGCTATAAGGCAAGAAAAGGAAATTAAAGGCAATATAATTCTATAGTTGTTGTTGTTGTTGTCAGTTGCCATCGAGTCAGAACCGACTCATAGCGACCCCATGCACAGCAGAACGAAACAATGTCCGATCCTGGGCCAACCCCACCACCGCTGCCACACTTGATGCCATCAATGATGCCACCTGGCCAATCCATCTCGTTGGGGGTTTTCCTCTTTTTCTCTGACCCTCCATCTTACCCAGCATGACATCCTTCTCCAGTGACTGTTCCCTCCTGACAATATGTCCAAAGTATAAGAGACAAAGCTTAGCCATCCTGGCCTCCAAGGACCACTCTGGCTGCACTTCTTCCAAAATAGATCTATTGGTTCTTTTGGCAATCCATGGCACTTTTAGTATTCTCCTCCAACACCACAACTCAAAGGCATCAATTCTTCTACGGTCTTCCTTATTCACTGTCTAGCTTTCGCACCCATATGAGGTTATTGAATATAGCATGGCTTGGGTCAGGTGCA
The DNA here is from genome assembly GCF_000296735.1 of Chrysochloris asiatica. Lineage (NCBI taxonomy): Eukaryota > Metazoa > Chordata > Mammalia > Afrosoricida > Chrysochloridae > Chrysochloris > Chrysochloris asiatica. Next base: position 6,876,613 of record NW_006408683.1, read on the forward strand.
CCTTAGTCCTCAAGCTGACATCTTTGCTCTTCAATACTTTAAAAAGCTTCTGTGCAGCAGATTTGCCCAATGCAATATGTCGTCTGATCTCTTGACTGCTGCTTCCACAAGTGTTGATAGTTGATCCAAGAAGAATGAAGTCCTTGACAACTTCAATCTTTTCTCTGTTGATAAGAATGTTGTTTATTGGTCCAGTGGTGTGGATTTTTGTTTTCCTGACATTGAGATGCAACCCATACCGAAGGCTGTGTTCTTTGATCTTCATCAGTAAATGTTTCAAGTCCTCTTCACTTTCAGCAAGCAAAGTTGTATCATCTGTATATCGCAGGTTGTTAATGAGTCTTCCTCCAATCCTGACGCCACGTTTTTCTTCAGCAGAACCGCTGAGATAAAGGTGTGGACATTATTTTCTTTTGGTAGCTGTTCATTGGTCCCTTGCTATCTGAGCAACTCCATTCTGATCCTATAGTTAGAAAATACAAAAGACTCCACAAGATAATTGTTAAAACTCATTAATAGATGTGGCAAAGTGGCAGGGTAGATCACCCTTTCAATCATGCAAAAATCAATTCTATTCCTTTACACTAATAAAGAGAGCTCTGGAAAGGAAATCAGGAAAACAATACCATTTATAATATCCACCCAAAAGATGAAGGGAATAAATCTAACCAGAGAAGCAAAAGACCTATACATAGAAAATTACAAAACCCTACCACAAGAAACCAAAAAAAGACCTGCAGAAATGGAAGGATATACCCTGCTTGTGGATAGGAAAACAACACTGTGAAAATGTCAACACTACTCAAAGCAGTCTATTAATGCAATTTCAATCCAAAATCCAACATCATTATTTAAAGAGATGGGAAAGCTAATCACTAACTTTAGATGGAAAGGAAAGAGACCCCGGATAAGCAAAGCATTATTTTAAAAGAAGAACAAAGTAGGAGGCCTCTCACTTCCTGATCTCAAAACCTACTACACAGTCACAGTAGTCAAAACAGCCTGGTGCTGGTACAAGGAAAGATGCATAGATCAATGAAACAGAATTGAGAACCCAGAAGTAAATACATCCACCTTTTGTCAGTTGATCTTTGACAAGGAGCCAAAATGCATCAAATGGGGAAGAGATAATCTCTTTAACAAATGGTGCTGGCAAAATTGGAAATTCATTTGCAGAAATATGAAACAAGATCTTTATCTCATACCATCTACAAAAAACAACCTCAGTGTGGATTAAAGACCTAAGTGTAAAACCTCGAATTTAGGAGCTCTGGTACTTGGCATCAATACACTATCAAACATAACTGAAAATGCACAGAAGACAAAATAGATGGCTGGGACCTCCTAAAAATTAGACATTTATATGCATCAAAGGATTTCACCAAAAGAGTGAAAAGAGAACTCACAAATTGGAAAAAAAAAAAAATGCTTGGCAATGACATATCTGACAAAGAACTGTCCAAAATTCGTAGAACACTTCCATGACTCAACAAGAAGACGAATAATCCAATTTAAAAACCAGCAGAGGACATGAACTGACACTTCACCAAAGATGACATTCAAGCTCTCTCATCCTCGCTGCCAAGATGACAAAGAAAAGGAGAAACTGTAGTCGTGCCAAAAGGGCCACAGCCATGTGCAGCCTGTTCACTATACAAACTGCACCCTCTGCATGCCAAAAACAAGGTCATTAAGAAGTTCCCAATTCGAAACATTAGTAGAAGCCACAGCCAACAGGGATATTTCTGAATTGTCTTCCACCTATATGTGCTTCCCAAGCTGTATATAAACTACACTGTCGTGTGAGCTCTGCCATTCACAGCAAGGTGGTCAGGAACCCAGAAGGACCAAACACCCCTGCAGGTACTGCCCCATGATCCTCACCAAAGCCCATGTAAAGATTTTCAACCTTAAAGCTTGAAGAAAAACTAACCTGCAAGAAAATAAAATGAATTATACTAAAATAAACAAATAAATAAATAAAAGGAGGCATTCAGTCAGTCAACAAACATATGAAGAAATGTTCACAGTCATTAGCTACTGGAGAGATGCAAATCAAAACAACAATGAGATATTATCTTACTCTAGCTTTAATAGCAAAGATCCAAAAACTAAAATAACAAGTGCTGGTGAGGGTGTGCAGAGACTGGGACCTTCCTAAATTGCTGGTGGAACTATAAGATGGTGCAACCACTATGGAAGACGTATGACGCTTCCTCAGAAAGCTGGAAATAGAAATACCATGTGACACAGCAATCTCTCTACTTACCCTCAAGAAATAAGAGCTATAACATGAACAGATATATGGCACAACTGTGTTCATTGCAGCAAAAAGATGGTGACAGCTTAAATGTCCATCAACAGAAGAATGGTTAAATAAATTTGGTACATACACACACAATGGAGAATAACAAAGAACCTGTAAAACACCTCACAACATAGATGAACCTGGATGGCATCATGCTGAATGAAATTAGTCAGTCACAAAAGGACCAATATTGCATGAGATTGCTGTTGTAAAAAGTTAAGAAAAAATTTTCTTGCTGAATGAAACATTCTATGGTGGTTGCAGGGTGGGTGATTGGTGGCGCATAGGGAAAAAAAGAATTAAGTGAATGGAGGTAAATACTGTTAGCTGATGGTACATGGAGCGGATTGCAATCACTGTAATAGCATGAAATGTATAACTGATGATTTGTTCTGTGAACCTTTACTCAATTCACAATAAAAGTTTAAAAAGAATGCCAGAAAAAGTTAAAACAAAGAAACTAAAAAGTTGTCATAATAATCCTCTTTCTAGTTATTCATACCTTTCTAAAATTTCAGCATGTAGGCTAATGTTTTCCCCATGTGCTATCAGTCTGTAACTCCCACATTATTTTTAATTTAGTAAAAATTAAATCCTCATTATTTTCATCTTTAAAATAAAATACAAAATATAAAGTCTTTTTCTGAGTCTTAAAAAGTAGCATTTTTCTTACAAACTTTATTTGCATTTTTACAAGGCGGTTCAGTAGGGTAAGCACTTGACTGTGAACTACAGGTCAGCTCTTCAAACCCACCAGCTGCTCCAAGGGAGAAAGATGAGACTTTCTGTTCCCCCAAAGAATAATAGCCTTGGAAACCCTATGGAAGATCGCTATGCACTGGAACCAAGTCAATGGCATTTAACAACAAGAATAATTTTGTTTTACATTTTACCTTTCAACAGCCCAAAGCCCCAGTGCTAAATGATGTTTTCCTCCAAGAAGCATATAATTTCATATTCAATCAGCACAGCATTTTCAGACTTAGACCAATTAGGTTTCTAGATGGAACTAGCGCCTTTCTAAATATGATCCTTGTCACCTAACAAGAACCACAGAATGGAATGAAAAGGCCCACATAAAGGTTGGGGAACCAATCCAGTAACATGAGCACACTTGGTTGCTAAATTTGAAAGTACCATTAGTACTTGCTGTGTTTTACATTAATTAATATTCCTGCATCAAGAGATATTTCCAAACTTGGACTTCTGCATTGATTAAAATTTTCTCTTAATTTTTGTTGGCTCTGGCACCAGGCTAACTACATCAAATAATAAAAGTTACCATTTGAAAAGTCAATAGGAGTAGTTTTTAGAAAACCAGTGGCCAAACTGATTCACCATTTTGACCTTCTTCTCAGGGAGGGATGAGGGTAATGCTAGCTTGTTGTAGTACCACTTGTCTGGGGGGTAAGTGCAGACAGCTTACACTCAGGAGTCCCAACTACATGGTCAGGGAAGTTAAAAGATGTCTGGGATGACAGCAGTAAAGGAAGTGACTCAAGGCTAGAGTAGGCCCTGAGTTAACTTGGTATATTCAAAGTTGCCATAGAAACCATGTCTCAATGTCCTCACTTCTGCAGAATTAATTTTCTGTTTAAATGTTAATATGCCTTCTTACATTTAATCATATATGGAATATAAAATAGATGAATGTGGGAAAGGAAAACACCCTCTAATGTCTGAACTACTTAAGACATCGAATAATTCTCTAATACTAAGTCACCCTTTTAAACCAATAACCAAGAAATGAGCATGGATCAGCAACACTGGGAGCCATTTAGGAGTCTTGATGCTTTGATGTCTAGTGCCGCACTATGAAAGGCATGGCAGTAATTCAGCTAACCCAGCTCATACTTGAAGCCAAATGAAATGCTAAGTTGCTTTTCAATAGCAAACTTCACTGAGGAAATGCCAGCTTGCCGCAGTGACAAGTTCCAGCTACTGTTTTTCACATTCTGAATTTTATCACCGAGTGTCTGCAAGAAAACATTTGGAAGTTCTTTAAAAATTATTGCATTATCAATTAATCTATAGTATGTTTAAAATAAATATTTCTATTAAATGCAACAAAACCCAGCATTTGTATTGCTTCACCTAAATTATCATCATCATTGCAAAGCAGATGCGGTATGTAAGGCTAGGCGAACAATCGGCACTGTAATTTGCCCAGTAACATTGTTTTAGATCTAATTAGTGCTTATGCAGATCCTTTACAAAAATGTGAAAACTGCACCAGGATGTAATTGTTTAATGAATTTAGTGCAAGGCACATCTGCATAAATTCCATTTTAGCTGGGAGAACTAAGTTCAACTGCTATTTGCTCCAGAGCCAAAACATTGTGAATTGTGCCCACTGTGCTTTAGCCCTGCTCGGCTGGCTTTGATATTTCAAATAAATAGTACAAAGTTAAAGCCTCCAGCTGCAGACCAACCCATCTGTAGATGCTTGTTATATTTGGCAGTATTGTACAATTATTTTGCTTTCCTGCTTGGGGGAAAAAAAAAAGAAGGGGAAAAAACTAAGTTTTGTTAGCAAAAAAAAAAAAAAGTTAAAATATTCATCACCCAACAAAAGTCAAGTTTTGAACACAAGTACAGTTTACCTAGCAGTGAGTTTTTTTACCTAGTAGTGAGTTTTAAACACCTGTTCACATCCTTTGAGCCTACTATGTAAACTACAACAATACCATTTTTCCTGTTCTTTTCATGGTACAATATCTGTTAAAATCACAGAAAAAAAAAAAATAGAATTGGACACAATTCTATTTTTACTAAAATTGGAATTTGAAACCTTTTAGTGTTTCAGTGATGTTACTAGTTACTTTTTGTGATAAGCATTTAAATTTTAAAAAATCTGTAATTTCTGCCCCCAAAATGAGTTAATGTTGGATGTTTATGTGATTGACTGGAAGGTAACACTTCTCTTGGTTTGGGGTTTTAGGGTTTCTGGTTTGCCTACTACTGTATGGGTGCAGTGCAAACGAACTGCCAAACCAAAAATGTTTCTTCGATCAAACTGTTTCTGTAAATGGATGGAGTCATTGGGTGGTTAATATGTTCAACTACCAAATGAAATGTTGGAGGTTATAGTTTACCCAGAGGTGCCTTGGAAGAAAGCCTTGGTGATCTGCTTCTAAAAAATCAGCTATGGAAAACCCTATGGAGCACAGTTCGACACAGATAGGGTCACTATTAGGCAAGGTTGACTCCACAGCACTTTGATTTGTATAAATGAATGGTGAGAAAATGCTTGAGGATGGGCAGTTAAGAACTGTATGGAATGATAAGCTATAAACATTCTTCATCGTTCATCCAAATGTTCCAATTTAGTTCTGAAAAAAACAAACCAATCCCACTGTTGTAAAGTTGCCTCCTATTTGTGGTGACCCTATAGGACACAGTAGACTTGCCCCATAGGATTTCCAAAGCTATAAATTTTTATAGAAGCAGGCTGTCTCATCTCTCCTATAGAGCAGCCAGTGGGTTCAAACTTCCAACTTTTTGTTTAGTAACACAATGCTTAACCCACTGTGCCACCATAGCCTCTTAATTTAGGCTGAAATAACCCTTAATAGCTTGCAGTTGATATTCCAATTGAACCAGATATTATTGTTCTATTTCTGTTGGTATCTAGTATAGGTACATTCTTAGCGTGTCTAAACTTTTGTCCCCCAGGAAACTGCCCCCAGGTGCTGAAATATGCTGTGGGATCCTCCTGTGAGGGTCTAAAAGAAGCAGGACTGGTTGAAAGGAGACATTGAGCTACAGTACAATTGCAAGAAAGACCCCGAGTACCTCCAAATGTCAGGGTACTCTGGAACTGGGACGTCCCTTTAGATCTGAATTGAGCTAAGGCCAGGGGCTGAATCTTTTCATCTCCATATCCAGCAGGCACTGGATGTAGCTGCCCCAGTGAAGGGCATAATTGGGGATGATAGCTCCTTTGGCTAGGGCCAATCCTTCTGGTGTGGCACTGTGGAATAAAGCACTGGACCTCAAAGGCGGTTTGAACCATGAGGTGAGTGGTTCAAATTCACCAGCCGCTCCTTGGAAACCCTATACAGGGTCACTATAGTTCAAAGTTTAATGAGACACTTACTCTGGCCCCAGTACAATCTTTCTTCTCCTTGGAACCCAAATCTCTGAACCCTCAGAACCCAGTGTCATAGGGAAGAGGCACACACATTTCATAAGTGAGTCACTGGGAGTGAAGATGAGGCCTCATTCCTTCTTTTCACTCTTTGGTGCCTAGGCTCATATGTTCTGACTTCTGGGGATACACTATCATAATTGTCATTGATTTAGGGTCCTAGGAGATGGTGTCCCATGCTTGCAGGGTATCATCTTCAAGCCAGGACTTCAGATGTCTTCTAGGTGGTGAATATATGATAGGACTAGCAGATCCCATGGTCAAACGTTTCCTGCTGCACCTCCTTTGCTGTATAGTGAATTTCATTATCCAATATGAAGTTGTATAGAATGCTGTCAGTGGATCAAATATTCTGTAAGCCTTCAGATAGTGGTGCTAACTAAGGCCCAATAGGCAAGAAAAGTAGATCCATGCCTGGAGTATGCGTCAATTCTAATCAAGATGAATCACTTTCTCTTTGGGGTGGAGGGGATACAATGAAATTAACTTCCCACTAAGTGGCTATTTCATCTTTTGGAGGGATGATGCTATATTTGGGGCTCAGGTTTACCTCTGTGCCTTGAAGGTTGGACATTCAGCAGTGATAATGACTAGTTCAGCCTTGACGTTAAAGGAATCCACACTGTGAATCCATACATAGCTTCTATCCTTGATGTATTCATTATCACTTTTATGCACTAATTGTACCAGTACTTGGGAAGCCAATAGCAGAGACTGACTAATATCAACTGGTGAATCCTTTCATCTGTTTGGTTGTTTACTACCTCTTCTGGAGTAGATGCTCTAAGGTGGGCATAAAAGGTGACACAAAGATCTTCATTCTTCGTGCCTACTCTCATAAGTCTAGTCACCTGCCTCTTCTCAGACTCCTTGTGCCCTGCATAGTTATAGGTATGAACTGAAGGAGGGGAGCTGGCTGACAGTGGTGAATGATATGAGAGTCTGACCCATCTGCTTATGCAACTTTCTGTGCTCACTTGCCTTGCTCAGGCCATAACCTAGGTGAACCACTTCTATCTTATATTGGATGCCTCCTATGTCTGGCTGACCTTGTGACTTGATGGATCTAAAGAACCCAAAATATCATGAGCAGTTCTGGCCACATGGTCACTTAATGTCACATGGTTAGGTACTCCATCTCTGCCAAGGCCCATTATCATGTCAGGAGCTCTTTTATCAATGGTATATAAATCTATGCTGCAGATGGCATGGCTCCACTCCAGAGTCCTACAGGACTACATTGTGAATCTTCTACTTGGCTTACCATAAAATACACATGGCATCTTTTCTCACCACAAATACCTCTAATAACATAGGGTCTGCTACACATATAGTTCAAGAAGCAGGCTACTTGCATCACACCCTAGACCTAATGCATGGCCTTTTTATGCTATGGTCCCACTCAAAATTGACAACCTTCCATGTCACTTGATAAATGTGCCAGAGTAGTATTTCCAAGTTGGAGAATGCTACATCTAGAACTCAAGAAGTCTTACTAGGTGAGGAGTTATTATTTTAATTTAAAAGGCAATAGTTTTTCCTTTGGAAAATATTCTGTGATGAACTCCTGAATCTTTGCAGGGTTTATATCCACCCTCTGAAGCACATGACTTTCTAGTGCACCATCTAATGTACTTGCTATACTTTGCTCATCTGACCTTATTTAGATGATTCCATCAAATTAATGGACCAAAATGATGCTCTGCAAATGTGTAGTCAATTCAGTTTCCCTTTGGACAACAGGTGTGTTAATGCATACTGTTGTTCACTCCATTTTACTATAAACTAATCTGGTGTACTTTTCTGATATGGATGGAAAACTAACACATTTGTTAGATTAAGACCACATACCATGTACTTGAGGATATGTTCCTCTATATTGACAAAGAAAATAATACCATATCTGGCACAAGAGCAGGAATTGGGGCTATCACTTGGTTGAGTTTGCGGTTGTACACATCTTCCAGAATCTGGTAGTTGTGGAGCCCAGACTGGAAGACTGAATGGAGGATATGATTAGAACCCCTATTCCTGGATACTTTAGTGGCGACCTGCATGGAGAGATTAAACCTGAGTAGCGGTGACAGGAGATGAGAAATAAAAGAAAGACACAAGACACAATTGAAAATAATTAAAGTTGAGACCAGGTGGGATGCAGCACTCTGATGGAGATACTGCAGCTCTGATGTACATTCAGCACATTTATTATATATACAAATCAAAGGAGAGAACTGGGGGCAGGGAAAAGATTGCAAAAAACTTTTGGTATAAGTGGGACTTTATCAGAAGAATGTAGCTGCTAGGGAAACGGAGATAGGGCAGTGAGATGTTTTTGCAAGACTTGAGCGCAAGGCCATGACTGTGTACAAGGAAAGACTTTGCAAATTTCTTGTTCCCTGAGGCAGGCTTTGCAAGTTCAAGGGGCAGCTTGACCTGGGAGTAGTCTGATTTTCTGGACCACAACTGTTTAGTTGCAATCCTTTGGTTAAACTGCCCCCAAGTCTGAGACCTTCAGTTTAGTTGTTCCCAACACTATAGGTCTTTATTTGTTGTTCCTATCAAATGAGCTCTAACTCATGGTAAATTTATGTTTAACAGAACAAAACATTGCCCTCTCATGCACTATCTTCATGACCATTGTATGTTTGAGTTCATTGTTGGATCCTAGTGCCAATCCATCTCATTGAGGGTTTCTCATTTTCATTGACTCTCCACTTTACCAAACATGATGTACTTTTCTAGTGATTGATCTTTCCCAACGACATCTCCAAAGTAAGCAAAACAAAGTCACCCCATCCTTATTTCTAAGGAACGTTCTGCTTGTATTTGATTTGCTTTTCTTATGGCAGTTCATAATATGCTCAATATTCTTTGCCAGCATCACAGTTTGTATGAAGCAATTTCTATTCTGTCTTCCTTTTTTTTAACTATCCAACTTTGATAATGAGGTGATTTAAAAACTGGCTTGGGCCAGGTCCACCTTAATAATCAAAATGATGTCTTTGCTTTTTAAAACTTTACAAGATGTAATATTGTTTTTCATGTACTGTTTTGGTGAAGCAGGGGGAGCAGTGTCAGAGGCATCCCATTTAGCTTTCCCTACTCTAATAGTTGTGACTCCTTACAGCAAGGAGTCAATGTGAGCCTTTGCTACCTACTAAGTACGTCCATTCCAATGATATATTCAGAAACTAAGGAATGACCAAAATGGATGTTAGAAGAGACTTTGAAACTTGCTCTCCAGCATAGAGATCCTCACCACTGGAGCAATAATCAACATTCATATAAATGAAAAACAGATTGAAGGATTGAAGTTGTCAAAGACTTCATTTTGCTCAGATCAAACATCAACACTCATGAAAACAGCAGTAAAGAAATCAAATGATGTGTTGCACTGGGCAATTCTGCTACACAAGATCTCTTTAGAGTGTTGAAGAGCAAAGATGTCAGTTTGAGGACTGAAGTGCACCTGATGCAAGCCATGGTATTTTCTGTAACCTCATATGCATATGTGGTGCTGCGGTTTAATGAGCTGGACTGCAATGCTGGTTTGAAATGCAAGCTTGGTGGTTTAAGCTCACCAGCCATTCCTCAAAAACCCTATAGAGGGCCACTATGAGTCAGAACTGACTCGAGTACTTAACAACAACAACATGCGCATGTGAAAGTTGGACAGTGAATAAGGAAGACCATAGAAGAATTGGTGTATTTGAGTTATGGTGTTGGAGGAGAATATTAAGAGTACCATAGACTGCCAAAAGAGCAAACAGATCTGTGTTGGAAGAAGTACAGCCAGACTGCTCCTTGGAAACCTGGGTGGCCAGAGTTCATCTCTCATACTTTGGCCATATTATCAGGAGGGACTAATCCCTGGAGAAGGATATCATATTTGGTTAAATGGAGGGTCGGAGAAAAAGAGACAAACCCCCAATGAGATGGATTGTCACAGTGGTGACAGCAACAGACTCAGGCCTAGCAACGATTGTGAGGTTAGCGTGGGACTGGACAATGTTTCACTCTGTTGTGCCTAAGGTTTCTATGAGTCAGAGCTGACTTGACAATACCTAACAACAAAAACAAGTTTTGATGATTAAGCTCATATGGCCTCTAGTATTTTGGTATTTTATCAATCACAGCACTATCAGGGAACCCAGTTCTATAACAACACTGTCTTAGTTTCTTAGTACACAAATACAAATGGGTGGCTTTAAAAAACAGAAATTTATTTTCTCACAGTTTTAGGGGCTAGAAGTTACAATCAGGGCAGCAGCACGATGGGAGGGGTCTTCCTTGTTAGTACTCCAGCTGTTCCTGGACTTGTTGATGGATCCTCACATTGTCTCTTCTCCCTTTGTATGTCTCTGTGTCTATTCTGTTGTTTAAAAGGCACTACTCAGAAAGAATTCCTGGTGTGGCACTGTAGGATAAGCACTAGACCACTAATCATAAGGTCAGTGCTTCAAATCTACCAGTCACTCCTCAGAAGCCTGACTCAATAGTACTTAACAACTTCAGAAGGGATTAGGGTTAGAACCCACCTTACTAGTACAAACTAATTAACACAACAAAGGAAATTCTCTTTCCAAACAGAGTCATATTTATAGATACAGGGGTCAGGATTTCAGCATAACTCTTTGAAGAACAAAATTAAATCCAAATCAAAAACAATAACTATAAGGTTGATGGTTCAAACCTACCAGCTACTCCTTTGAAACCCTATATAGGGTCACTGTGAATCAGAATCAACAACACTTAACAACAACAACAATTACTTCATAATCTATTAGAATCCATGCTACTACAAGCAGAAAATCTAGCATCATAACTTAATAACAATTATCACCATTTGGAGAAACGGAAATTGAGAGGATGCAGTATAGTCATAGGTCTGAGGCATTGGGGAAATGTTCAAGGTCTTTGATGGAGGATCTGTTCTACGCACATGTCATCTACATTTGTCTGATGGAAAGCAGGGGGAAATGCTTATGCCTAATCAGAGCTCCATAAGAGTCTGGAGAATGGAGTGCAGATATGAAAGCACTGTAAACAAGTGCCTCCAAACTAACCCAAAGCAGGGAACTGAGCCAAGCAGCTTGCCCTATTCAGTTTGAGAGACAAGTGGAGTTCTAGTGAGCAAGAGAGCCACTAACCTGCCACTGAAAAGAAAAGAGAAAAATAATATGCCTGCTGCTTAATATAGCATCCTTAAGGTTTAATCTTCAAAATGACTTGGACAAGCTAGGGAAATTGACACATAGAAAGAAGATAGAGTTTAATAGGGACCAGAAAGGTATATTCAAATTGGAGAAACAGACATAGATACAATATAAGTAGGAAAGCAATTAGCTTTACTTTAGCGTATGAAACAGCATTTCCAGGTGCCTAATCCTGGTGTGGAGTCCTGGTGTGGCACTGTGGGTTAATGCGCCTGGCTGCAAATCTGTTTGAACTATAAGGTCAGTGGTTCAAGCTCACCAGTCGCTCCTTGGAAACACTATACAGGATCGCTATGGGTCAGAACTGACTCAATGGCTCTTAACAACAACAACAATAATCCTGGTGTGGCGCTGTGGGCTAGTAAGTCAGACTGTAAAGTCATTTGAACTGCAAGGTTGGTGGTTCAAGCTTACTAGCTGCTCCTTGGAAACCCTATACAGGGTCACTATGGGTCGAAATCGACTCGACAGCACTTAACAACAAAAACAATCCTGGTATGTGGCACTGTGGGTTAATGGTCCAGACTCCAAAGCCATTTGAATTGCAAGGTCAGCAGTTCAAGCTCACCAGCTGCTCCTCGGAAACCGTATACAGGGTCGCTATGGATCAGAATCGACTCGATGAGATTGAACAAGGTTGACATTTCAAAACCTCCAGCCACTCCTCAGGAACCCTATACAGGGTCACTATAAATCAGAACTGACTCTATGGCACTTAACCACAATCACTCCTGAGGAGTCCTGGTATGGTGCTGTAGGGTAAGTACTATACTGCATAGTCTGTGGGTCAAACCCACCAGCGGCTCCTTGGAAACCTTATACAGGGTCACTATGTGTCAGAACTGATTTGAAGGCACTTACCAACAACAATCTCTTCTTAAAGAAAGGCTTGGTTTTATAATTTCCAAAATCAGTCATTGAAATTGCTATGAAATATAGGGTCTCTATGAGTTGGAACCAATTCAACAGTATTTAACAACAACAGCAACAATATAAAGTATAGTATTTGTAGCACCCAGGCCCCCTCAAAAAGAGGCCTTACATATCAGAAACATAATTACTAAAATTTTGATATTTCAAAATATATAAAACAAAATTTTTCCTGAACTTCCAGCAAGATGGTGGACTCAGCAGACACACTACATAGACCCTCTACAACAAAGACACAAGAGACCAAATGAAACAGACACAGATGAAAATCCTGGAAGCCTGCACTTCAGAGAAAAGGGTAGAGAAGTGGATTGAGTGCTTTCTGGGAGGAGAAGTTGAGGAGAGATGGTTAGAGAGGAGAAGACTGATAGCTGAATAGCCAGCCAGATGCCACGCGACCATCTTGTGAGTGTCTTGAGCAGCAGAAGGAGGCCCAGCAGAGCAGATTAACACACCCAACATGAATGGTGCAATTCCTTCTTTTTCCTCATGTTACTCTGGTGACCAGAAGTGTGGCCAGCTCCCACCCTCATCTACCCCCAACACTAACCCTGCCCTCTGGGAGTTCAGAGCCTCTTGATTGGGAGCCATACCACTGTGAGTTGGCGACCGGCTGCCCCACTTTGGTGCCTGGATTCAGGCAGGCTTGGCTCTAGACCTACAGAATCTGCAGAGCCACTAGACCGGTATTTAACCAGTCACACTACCCCAAACTTCCCTGTGGTCCTAATAGACACTGAAACCAGTTCCATCAAGGGTCTTCACAAACTACTTCCAAATTGAGTGCACGGAACATTAATAATACCTAAGCTGATAAGAACTTCATTTAGGGCCAGGAACTCTGCTGTAAGATGCCTCCTACACCCACCTTGTAAGCTCTATGGCTTGCTGAAGCCCTCCAGTAATTTTTTTCCTTTCTGGGTCTAACAGCTGCACTATTTTTTTGTTTGGGTGTTTGTGTTTAGTTTTTTCCTTTTGTTGTTTCATTGTTTTTGTTTGTTTATTCTTTCTCCTCCTTCTTTTCTTTGCATTCCTTTAAATTTTATCCTTTCTATCTCTTCTCCCCCACCTCCACCTTCTTTCCTTCTGCTTCTCATATCCACTACTCTTTTATTTTCCCTTTTGATCTTTCATTACTCTTCTCTTCTCTCTCTCTTTTATCATCTTTGTCTCTGGTTTTTCTAAGTGTGGATGTTAAATTTCTTTTATTTCCTCTCTTATTTTTCTCATCTATTGCTCCATTTCTCTATCCTTCTTTTGTCTTTATAGTTATTATATCCTTTTTTTTAGTTTTTGCCAATTTTCATTTCTTTATTATTTTTTCTTTCCATGGTTGATTACTTGTTTGTTTATTATATTTTGTTTTCTTGTGTGTTTGTGAGGGTTTTCTCTTTCTCACCTGACAAGAAAGTGCAATCTTTCCCTATATAGCCCAGCCACAATTGTATCCTTTGCAGCTCCATCCACTTGGCAAGAGCCAATACCAGCTCCTGTACCACTGGATCAATGATAGACAGCAGCCAGCACCAGCCAAATCCACCCTAAACTGAGCTACATGAACAGCGAACGAGAATGGTGTACCCACTTCCATTCTCTAGCTATACTTACAGGAGACAGTTGGTGGAAGAACAAATCAATGTATAATCATCAATTTAAATACAAATATGTTGTTGTTGTTGTTAAGTGCTGTCGAGTCAACTCGGACCCATAGAGACCCTGTATAGGATTTCCAAGGAGCAGCTGGTGAGCTTGAACCACTGACCTTGCAGTTCAAACAGCTTTGCAGCCTGGTGCATTAACCCACAGTGCCACAGCAGGACTCAACACCAAAAGGCCACAGAGACAAAAATTTTAGCTCACACAAAGAAACAAAAGTGGCTAAAAGGAATGACCAAGATGCAGAGCCAGAAAATATTTCTGAGGAATAAAAGATAATGGAACTAACTGAAGATAATTCAAGAGAATAATATTTAGCTACCTTCAAATGATTGACAGAGAGATCAAAGAAAATCAGAAGAATCCAGAAAAAAAAACAAAAACACTTTAGAATAGTTCAGGAAAACATTGTAATAATAAAGATAAAATAAATGCAATGTTTGAAGCAATAGAAAGCCTGCAATTAGAAATCTAGAAGGTTAATACTATGATTTCAGAAATGAACAATACATTGAAAGGACAAAGGAGCAGATTCAAACCACTGGAAGTCTTAATTACTGAGTTTGAAGATATGTCTTCTACATACATACATACCAGTATGTAGAAGAACAATCAGAAAAAGGAATTTAAAATCTAAATAAAGCCCAAGAGTTATGAAGCAGAACAGCTTACAGGTGATCAGATTTCTACAACAAGAAGCGATAATAAAAAGCACAGAGAAAATTGTCAAGGATTTGTAGGAAGGAAACTGCTCTAACACCATGAAAGACAAGAAGAAAAGTATACAAGAAGTTGAATAAACCCCAAACAGGAAAAATCCCCTCCCCGCCAAAAAATCACCAAAACATATCATAATCAAATTTTCTAAAACTAAAGATGAGGGGAAAAAATCCCGAGAACTCAGGAAAAATGCAATGTTACCTAAAAAGTGGAGCTATAAGACAAAGTTCTCATTTCTCAGCAGAAACCATTCAAGCAAGGAGGCAATGAGATTACATATACAAAACTCTAAAAGGAAAAAATTGCCAACCAGAATCACATGCCCAGCAAAGCTACCCCTCAAATACAATGGCAAAATCAGGACATTTCCAGATAAATGGTAATTAAAGGGATTTATAATGACCAGGCCAACTTTATTAAAAATGCTAAAGGGTGTTCCATGGAGTGATAACCAACAATAGAAGACAACAACTTGAGATTACAATACACGACAGCACCACCCAGAACTCAATACAGATATACAAATAAAGTAAAAGAAAACTACAAAACTGAAAATAGGGACCCAGGCATATCAATGTGTAATGAAGTCAGCTACAAAGTAAAAAGAGTAATACAGAACTTCCAAATGGCAAGAAAGTCAAGTAGATCTCAAGATAAAACACACTGTTTTAAATAGGGGGAGAATTAATAAATTACATGTTAACCTCAAAGAAAATTAATATACCTGTACAAAAGATTTAGTAAATATTAACACACAAAAAAAATAAAAATGAAAAGAAAATCCACAAATAAAATGAACTCAGAGCAGAAAATTATGTGGAACAAGAAACCAGCAGCACCGCACTCAAACACACACACACACAGCACAATGACAGCAATCAATTCATACCTATTAGTAATTAAGCTGAATATAAATGGATTAAATGCACCAGTCAAGAGATTTACAGAGCAGACCGGACAGGAAAACAGAATATTTCAATATGCTGTATGTAAGAGACACATCAAAAAGATGGAGACAGCCTAAATGCCAATTGCAGAAGAATGGTTAAACAAACCTTGGTAAATATACACACTCTGAAATACTATGCAATGTTGAAGAGTAACAATGAATCTGTGAAACACCTCACCACATGGATGAGCCTGGAGGACACTTTTGTTGTTGTTAAGTGCTGTCGAGTCGGTTCTGACTCATAGCAACCTTGTATAGGGTTTCTGAGGTGGGTTTGATCTGCCAACCTTGTGGTTTACAGTCCACTGCTGATCCTACAGCTCCATACTAGGAGTCATTATGCTGAGTGAAATTAGTCAACCACAAAATGACAAATATTGTATAAGGCCAATGTTGCAAAAAGTTTTCCTTAATAAAAGACACAATCTATGATGGCTATAGTGGAGAGAGGGCAAGGTAGAAGGGGAAATTATTCACACATCAGAGAATAGACAAATGTTAGCATGGATGACAGGACAGGCACTATTTAACAAGAAGAAAGTTAGCAGAGGAAAGATGAAGGTAGTGGTAGACACCAGGAGGAATGCAAGAGTTCAAGTGAATAGAGGTAAATACTGTTAGCTGTTGGTATATTGAGGGGATTGCAATCATGTTAATGAAGGAAAGTATATGATTTGTTGAATGTAAAAGCGATGATCTGCTCTGTAAACTTTCATTCAATTCACAATAAAAAGTTAAAAGTAAGAAAGAAAACCCTGTGGAGGACAATTCAACTCTGAAATACATGAGGTTGCCATGATTCCAAAGTAGTTGTTTGGAATCTGTTCTTGGAGACTTGGTTCAGATGTCCCAACCATGAGCAGAAACCCAAAATTCATTGCCATCTAATGGATTCCAATTAATGGTGATCCCATGTGTTACAGAAAGCAATTCCCACCATGAAACTCAGGATTAACTCAGGTTCATATGGGCTCTCATGGTCATCTCATTGCCTTGTCAATGATTAGTTCCGAAGAGACATGTCACCGGATTCTGGCCAGTGACCTCCAGGGGATATCTCCTAGAGGCTTCTGAGAAAAATATCTTTATACTTACAAGGAAGCATAATGAAAGAACAGTTCCTCTCCTTCTGTGGAACTAATTGAGGTCAGAGCCAACATGTGAAATGTGCAGAGCAAGAAGATGGAAAAACCTTGTGTCCTGATGATCTGCTGAATTAAGCAACTCTGAACATGTCTTAAAATATTTACTGATGAAGATCAAAGAGCACAGCTTTCGCTATGGATTGCATCTCAATGTAAAGAAAACATAAATCCTCGCCACTGGACCAATAAACAACATTCTTATCAATGGAGAAAAGATTGAAGTT
>NW_006408683.1:6895441-6897122 GCF_000296735.1 Chrysochloris asiatica
AGTCGGCAGTTCAAGCTCACCAACTGCTCCTCGGAAACTCTATACAGGGTTACTATGGGTCAGAACTGACTTGGCGACACTTAACAACACAACATGGATAGATAGATCGATCAATAGATAGATAGATGGATGATAAGTAAATAGATAGATAGATAGATAGATAGATCTATATTTATAAAACACAAACACATGCCAATACAACACTCTATTCATTTTTGAGAATTAAAAAAAAGAGTAATTTAAACACAGAGAAGCCAGCATAAATGAAGAAAAGGTATATGCCAAGTAGAGATCTCCAAGGAATGCCAAGAAGAATGCTAGAGAAACTGAGACAAAGATGTTTCTCTGGAGTAATCAGACTCTCCTAGAGCTGGTACTCTGAATTTCGACTTCTAGTCTCCTAAACTGTAAGAAAATAAATTTGTTTGTTAAAGCCACACACTGTGGCACTTCTGTTACATGAGAACTCAGAAACTAAAACAGATGTAAAGGGAGGAACACAAACAGAAACTTGTACATTACTGTTACTGCAAAACTGTTTTAAATAGCCAAAAAGTAGAAATAACAAAAATGTCCACCAACAGATAAATGGGTGAACAACATGAGGTCTATGCATACAATGGAATATTACTCTTTCATAAAGAGATATGACGTCCCGATGCATGTCACACATCAATGAACCTTTAAAACATGATTTTGGGCAAGATAAATCAGTTGCAAAAGAACAATCATTGTATAATCTCACTTATATGAGATAAGCAAATATATAGAAATTTAAGATTATGAGTGGTTGGTTACCAGGAATAGAAGTGGGGAGAGGAGGCTTTTGCTCAGGGGGCATTGTGGTTATGCTATGGTGGTAGAACTATTTGGAAAAGGATAGTAAGAATGGTTGAACAAGTTGAGGATTTTATTCAGTGTTACTGAGTTGTACACGTGGAAACTAGTGAGGTGGTAAAGGAGCTCTGGTAGTGTAGTGGTTACAAATCGGACTGTGAACCACAAAATCAGCAGTTCGAAACTAGCAGCTGTTCTGCGGGAGAAAGATGAGGCTTTCTGCTCCCCTAAAGATTTATAGCCTCAGAAACCCTGTACAGGGTCGCTATGAGTCGGAAGCGACTCCACGGCACATAACCATCACCATATGTTTTGCTATGTACATTCATTGGTAATACGTTAGCTATTATACCCTGAATGCTATTATACAGTGGATAGTACAAATGCTTAAGGGCTTGACTGCTAAACAAAACGCTGGAGGTTTGTGTCAACCCAGAAGCACCTCTGAAAAAAGGTCTACCTGTAAATGTCTGGCAATGGTTAGAGTTTTGTGTCAAGTTGAGTAAGCCAGGATTTCCAGAGGTTTAGCCATTGGGATGTGCTTATTCCCATGGTGATGAAACCAAATATAGACATAGTTAAGTCTCTGATGAGCAGCAATGAGTAGGCAATCAATTGAAGCGATGCTTCCTTGTGGGTGTGGCCTGTTATTAGACACCTGGGACTCTCGCTTCCGCTAGAACCTGGGACTCTCTAATTGTAAGCTCTTTCTTTGATAACAAACTTCTCTCTATAAGTATACATGGAGTCCTGGTGTAGTACTTGGGTTAATGTGCTCGACTGCAAAGTCATTTGAACTGTAAGGTCCACAGTTCAGACTCACCAGCTGCTCCTCGGAAACCCT
>NW_006408683.1:6899177-6900827 GCF_000296735.1 Chrysochloris asiatica
GGAAACCCTATACAGCGTCACTATGAGTCAGAACAGATTCCACAGCACACCACCACCACCACAGAGCCCCAAGGCCATATAAATGGGGTTACTCCAAGGGAGAAGAAAATATTGTTTTAAAGGGTTTTTGTGTTTGACTGCCTACATATATTGGTTTCTCCTGCCTATTATTGTAAAATAGACATACATATGTGATAGGAATGTTGGGAATTATGATTACAGAGTTTGTAAGCTCACATTCAGCCTATACTTGATTAAATTTGCTAAAAGGGGAGTTTGAATTTTCCAGGAAAAAAATAGACTTTCTTGACTTAAGCCTTTGTAGAGTATGGGGCTTTAGGTGGAATCCTAAAGCATTCAGAGTTGGGACATTTGCATTTGAAAAGACAAGCAGACCCACCCAGAACTGCTGGGAGAACAGGAGATTCTTGACTGAAAGAAAGCAGAGAAAAATGGGGACAGTTTGGCTTTTTGAGTTTAGGAGGCATCAAGGCAAGGAATCTTGGTCCATCAGAGAAAACCCCCATCTGGTACTGAAAATTAAAGGGAACCGGTGACCCATATGCTCACTGGTGACCACCTGGGTCTACTTGTGAGTAGAATTGGGAGAAATGCAGCAATGAAGACACAGGCTGAATTTGGACATGTTCTATTGGCACTCATCAATCTTGAGGCTAGAAGGAAGGATGATTGTTCTGAAGTTTAGAGAGTTGTGGAAACTCCTGAACCCATGGATACTGCCTAGCCCATGGGGGCTAGGGCTGAGAGTGAAGGGGTCTGTTGTTTGGAAGTACAGGGAGGTGTGTGTGAACTTCCCAACTTGCAGCTGGTACCTATTTGATCTAGCTTAGATAGCTAGGACTGAGATGACTAGAATGTGAGTAGATGATGATAAAGATGTTTGATACGTCATCAAATTGGTACAATTTGATGGACTGGACTTTTGCTTATGGATGCAGTTGCTCAAAATTCCAACCGGAATGAAAGATTCTTCAGATCAAGGAACATGTTTGTCTCCTAAGTGTATTGGATTGATTGTTGTTGTTGTTAAGTGCCATTGAGTTGATTCTGACCCATAGCAACCCTGTATAGGGTTTCCAAGGAGCAGCTGTTAAGCTTGAACCACCGACCTTGCAATTCAAACGACTTTGCAGACTAACACATTAGTCCACAGAGCCACACGGTAAGGGCAATTTAGACATTGTTTATCAAAAATGGGGGCATTATCACAGAATGAAGGAGGAGTCCTGGTGTGATGCCTTGAGTCGGAATCATCTCGACAGCGCTTAACAACAACAAATAAAGGAACAAAGTGGCTGACTAACAAGATTTCATTGGCATGCTTAATATTAGAATGAGATTCCACGAAGAATACCCACTGACAAGTTTTCTATTTTCCAGGTGGGTCTGGTGAGAAGGAGTGGGGAATGATGCTGATAGGATTTTATGATTTCAATCATGAGTAATCATTAGTAGGATTCATTGTGATTGTCAAAACTGTAATTGTAGAAGATGTGAAACTAAAAAAAAAAGGGGGGCGGCAGTAGTTATCTTGCACTTTATGAATGATCCCAAGGCAATCATATTTAGGAAGAGTATGAGTAGAAAGTGGGATCCCTACCTGGTAAGGCATTGACAATGATAGCCTGG
>NW_006408683.1:6901992-6904394 GCF_000296735.1 Chrysochloris asiatica
GGTTTCACTGGTTTTGCTTCTCTAGAAAACTCCACTTCTGAAAGGTCCCAACCAATGAAAACCTTGTGAAGCAGTTCTAGCTGCACACATGGGAATCACCACGAGTTCGAATAGATATGTTAGCAACTGATAGTGCTGGTGATATTACACATGAAATTTTAAGAAAATCACACTGAAATTTAGGTTTTTGGCTTCTCTTAAAAGTGTAAGATCTGGCAATTCAGATGTTGAATTCTCTTATGAACACTCAGTTGTAGCTAAATGGTGGCAACCTTCTCCTTAGACAAGGGTCTCCAGTTTCTCAGATTTCTCACCCACTCCTTTTATTTCCCTTCTATCGCTCAAGCCTACTCACTCATTTAGCATTTTGAACTTACGCCTCCAGTTAGATGGAAAGGAGGAGGTGAAGGATCGGAATGAAAATAATGAGAGATAAAAGAAAGAAGTACCAACAGAATTGACTAAAGGAACTATGATTGCAAGTCTGCAGAAAACAGAGTCTTTTAGAAAAGTAAATCTATTGGATACATAAGGCAAAGGTTTTTGAGGGGGAAAATAATTGGGAATCCCAACAGCTATCTTTCTACACTGTTTAAACATAGGTAATATAGGGAATGAACTAGATGTGCTTTATATCCAAGAGTTGTGTAAAGTACACATTTATAAATTTTAATTAAGACATTAGTGTCTAAGTAACTCAGGAACAGCAATTTCTCCAATTTTGTGATATTATTATTCAAAGTTTTTTAATTGCTCTGAGACCATGTTTCTACATACTTTTACCAGTAGATTCAAGTCATCAGGTTTATTTCAATTTCTAAAAAAATAAAAAATAAAGAATCCACTTGGTGTGGCCCTTCTTACTGCTATCCTTACCACCAAAACAAGTGACCAAATTCAACTGGTATCAGAATTGCAAAAGAAAGACAGCAAAAGAAAGAAATGAGCTTATACAAAGATATCTATATAAATAACCAAATTTGACGTAAAATATTCCACATATTACTCCAAAGCTCTTACTATTTGAGAATAAAATTATTGCAAATGAACTGGAACTATATGTGGCCAGAGAGGCTGACAACAAATCAGCAAGAAACTGCTTATTCAGCCTCTTCAAACAAAAATGAATTGTTTTGATGAATGAGAATTCTTTAAAGAATTACCATATGACATGCCAGTAATTTTTTCAATATCAAACAGAGAAAGTTTTCATTTGTCTTTGGTTTGGCTACAGCTACCTAAAAATAATAGAAGGTCATAGCTGCCCAAGACAACACCTCTCATTATAGCTTTCAAGAGGCAGGCATGCCTACACTAGACTAAAAGTGAAGGGATGGGATAGCTCATACTTTCTTCAAACTTTCAACTATAAGCAGTCCCATGGTTCTGAACATCCAACTTATCTACAACCCTCAGTTACAAACCACCCCCATAAAGTCTATTGTATTAAAAAATGGTTCATACAATGGTTCATCATAACAAATGGGTGCTACTTTGGGATGCACATCAAAACATTATTATTATTATATGAAGCACAGTGGCTTCATACTACAAGCAATGGACTTTTAACCACAGGGTTGGAGGTTCAAGCTCCTCGGTCACTCAGCAAGAGAAAGATGAGGCTTTTGGCACCCACAAACATTTATGGCCTCAGAAACCCTGTACAGGGTCACTATGAGTCAGAACCAACTTGGTGGTACACAACCACCAGTACCACCACTTTCCCTTAAATATTTTTTCCAGTCTCATGACTTTAAATATCACACATATATAATGCACATCGGTCATTTTATATTACTGTGATGTTTTGTGTGTTGCTGTGATTGTGGAAGCTATGCCACGGGTATTTTGAATGACAAAAGGGTCACCCACAGTCAGCAGGTTTCAGATGAGCTTCCAAATGAAGACAGACTAGGAAGAAAGAGAGATGGACTACTTCTGAATATTTAGTCACTGAAAATATGAATAGTAGTGGAACACTGTCAGCATCAGGTTATTGAATATTGAAACATGATGAAGAACACCAGAATATTGTCAGATATACTGCTGGAAGATGATCCCCTCAAGTTGGAAGGTACTCAAAATAAGACTAGGGAAGAGCTGCCTGCTCAAAACAGAGAAGACTATGATGACGCAAATGGAGTAAACCCTGAGGGACCTTCATCTGCTGATGGTGCACAGCTCAAAATGAAGAGAAACTGCTGTTAACATCCATTAATAACTGGGGCATGAAATGTAGGAAGTATGAACCTAGGAACATTGGAAATTGTCAAAACTTAAATGAAATTAAATGTCAAAAATTAAATGAAATGCATAAACATTTCAGCATGAGCTGAAATGGATTGGCCATTTTGAATCTGACAATCAATAGTTTACCATGCCACGAATGACAAACTGAAGAG
>NW_006408683.1:6909879-6911596 GCF_000296735.1 Chrysochloris asiatica
GTATAGGAGCTGGTACTGGTTCTTCCACAGTGGCTGGAGTCACAGAGGGTAAGGCTGTGATTGAGATGTATGGGCACAGTTGATGTTTCATGTTAGGTGGGAAAGAGAAAAACCCTCTCCCTCACATACACAAGAAAACAAACTATAACAAACAAACAAGGACCCAACAATGACAAGAAAAAGTAATAAAGAGAAAAAATAAGTTAAAACAGGAGCAACCAGAAAAAAAGAATTTAATATTATAAGGACAAAGGGGACAAAGAAATAGAGCCATAAAAAATAAAGATAAGAAAGAAAATCAAAGGAAGAAAAATTTTTAAATACTTAAGAATAAAAAGAGTAAAGAGGGACTGTGAAATGGAACTACGGAAGTGAAAAACAAAAGAGGAAACAAGGAGGCAGGCTTGCAGAATGTGCCCTTTTGTTTAAATTATTGTATAGTCCTAAGTGTTTTTGTGTACACCCCCCAAAATAAACAAAAACAAACAAAAAAACAGAGGGGATAGAAGCAAATACTGTTTAATGATGATGCACAGAGGATATTGTAATCATTGCAATGAAATGATGGGAAAACCCATGTTCGCCCATGTAAACTATTGCTCAATTCACAATAAGAACCTAAATTAAAGGGGGGAAAAAAACACTTTGAAAAATCAGAGAGGGAAGATAGAAAAAGTAGTAAATAAAGATCAAAAGGGGAAAAAAGAAGAAAGAAACAGAAGAAAAGGAGAAAGAAAAAAAATAAACAGAAACCAAGAAACATCAAAAGGCAATAAAGAAAACTAAAACAACAACAAAAAGCAGTGTAGTTGTTGTACCTGGGAAGGAGAGAACTCTGGAGGCCCCTGCAAGCCAAGTAGCTCACGTAGTGGATGTAGGAGGGCTGTCACAGGGGAGTTCTTGGCCTCAGATGGAGACTTATTGGTCTCAGTGTTATCTATATTCAGGGAACTCAATCCAGAAGTTGTTTGTGGAGGCCTTTGATAGAGCTGCCTTCAGTGTCTGTTAGGACCACAGAGTAGCTGAGGGGAGGGTGACTGGTTAAATGCTAGTCTGGTGGCTTTGTGGTTCGGTAGGTCTGGAGGTGAGCCTATCTGATCTAAGCACCAAAATGGTGCAACCAGACCTGCCTAACACTGGTATAGCTCCCAACCACATAGCTCTGAATTCCTGAACAGCAAGGCCTTCATGGGTAGAGGAGGTGGGGTGAATGAAGGTGGGAGCTGGCCACACCTCTGGTCTCCTGGGGAGTGTGGGGATAAAGAAGGAATCAAACATGACCCAGCACCTGTGGGAATCTACTCTCCTAGGCCTTCTTCTGTTGCCAAAGTTGCCCACAAGATGGTTGAGCACAGAATTAATCATTGAAACATGGAATCTACGAAGTATGTATCTAGTAAAATTGTTGTGGCTGTGGTTGTAAAGTGCCATTGAGTCAGTTCTGACCCATAGCGACCTGTATAGGATTTTTGAGGAGCAGCTGGTGAGCTTGAACCACCAACCTTGCAGTTCAAATGACTTTGCAGTCCAGTGCATTAGCCCACACCAGGACTCCTTTTGAGTGTGCTGGTCATGTTCATATACATTGCTCATTTGTAACCCAGAGGTTCAAGCTGCAAGCTGCATTCAGAAGTGGACATGGAAATTGGGATTTCATTGCTGACATCAGATGGATATTAGCTGAAAGCAGAGACTACCAGAATTATGTTTACCTGTG
>NW_006408683.1:6912491-6918887 GCF_000296735.1 Chrysochloris asiatica
GGTCAGTGAAAAGTGAAGCCCTCCAATGAGATGGATTGGCCCAGTGGCAGCTGGAATGGGCTCAAGCATGGTAGCAATTGTGAGGATGACGCAGGAAGGGGTGGTGTTTCGTTCTGTTATATGTAGGTTCACTATGGGATGGAACTGACTGAACGGCACCTAATAACAATAACCTTTGTTATAAAGGGTCTATGTAGTGTGTCTGCCTAGTCTACCATCTTGTCAGAAGTCATCTCTTCAATGTTTTTTAAACATAGAAAGGTGCAGTTCATACTAAGCCAAACATTTGACTAAGTGGTGCTGTGGATTAATGTGCCAGACTTGCAAAACTGTTTGAACTACAAAGTCAGCGATTCAAGCTCACCAGTAGTTCCTCGGAAACCCTATACAGGGTTGCTATGAGCCAGAACCAACTAACGGCACTTCCAACAACAGCAACTATTCTGACTAAAGTACAAATTGGACAAAAAGACAGACTTAGGAATGGAACTCATTCATAATCAGGGGACTTCCTATACCAACCTTGTCCCTGTCTTTTCCACATAGATATGATGGTGATGTTTTATTAATTCAATTGATAACATTTTGATAGCAGCAGAGTCACATCCACATTTCATGCATCATCAGTGCAACTCTTCGGTGGCCACATTAGAAATTCCACGTACATAAGTCAAGGATATTGTTATTAGTAAGATCCCAACTGATGGTCACCTCAGGCACAGCAAAGCACAGTGCTGCCCTATCCTGGGCTTTCTTCATTATTCAGTGCTACTGTAACAGAAATACCACAAGTGAATGGATAACTTTCATGAATATACATTTATTTTCTCACAGTTTGTTGTTGTTAAACGCTGCTGAGTCAGTTCTGACTCACTGCAACCCTGCATAGGGTTTCCAAGGTTTTAAATCTTTGTAGGAGCAAAAAACCTCATCTTTCTCCCAAGGTAGGCTCAAACCACCAAGCTTGTGCTTATCCTGTAGAGCCACCACTGCTCCCACAGTCTAGGAGGCTAGAAGTCTGAATTCAGGGTACTGACTCTAAGAAGAGGGTCTCTTTCTGTTGTCTCAGCTGGTAGCCCACAATCTTTGAATTCCTGGGTGCGTAGACTGGTCCACCTACGTTGTCTTCAGAGAGTGTTGGTCTTCTCCCTGTCTGTTTCTTCTGTGCCTAATTTGCTGTTTTATAGGCCACAAGACTTTTTATGCCTCATTAACATAACAAAGAAAAGTCTAGTCCCAAATAACTTTACTTCCACAGGTGCATTGTTGTTGTATGTTCTTGAATATTTTCTAACTCATAGATTCCTGTTATGGCACTGTAGGATAAGCACTAGACTATAAACCCTAAGGTCGGCAGTTCAAACCCACTAGCTGCTCCTCAGAAACCCCTGTACAGGGTCACTATGTCACAAGTCGGAACAAATTTGACGGCACTTAACAACAACAGCAGTGATCTTTTTTTAAAAAAAAAAAATTAACAACAATGATCTTTAAGACAGAATAAAACTGCCCCATAGGGTCTCCTAGGCTGTAATAAGAGAACAGATCACTGACCATTTCTACCAAGAATCAGCTGGTGGGTTCGAACCACTGACCTTTTTGATTAGCATCTCAGCACTTTGCCATTGTGCCACCAGGCCTCTTTATCCATAAGTATAGAAGTTAGAATTTATAACTCATATTATGGGGGATATAATTCAATCCATAACATGTGCCATCCCTATGATCGTTTGCGGATTGAGTCATTTTGATCCATAGGATCTTCACTGGCTGATTTTGAGAAGTAGGTTGCCAGACCTTTCTTCCTAGTTCATCTTAGTCTGGAAGCTCTGCTGAATCCTGTTCAGCATCATAGCAACACACAAGCCTCCACTGGTGGCTATGCTTGAAGTGTATTTGGAGGGGAATTAAACTCAGGTCTCCCACAAAGAAAATGAGCATTTTACCAATGAGCCACCACTGCCTCAAATCGGGGAGGTTGTTGTTGTTGTTAAGTACCGTGGAGTTGGTTCCAACTCACAGGGACCCTGTATAGGGTTTCCGAGGCTATAAATCTTTACGGGAACAGAAAGTCTCATCTTTCTCCCACAGAACAACTGGTAGTTTCGAACTGTCAACCTTGAGGTTAGCAGCCTGATTCATAACCACTACACTACCAGAGCTCCTTCACTTCAGGGATAACATACAAAAAACTTAGGAAATGTCAGAGGTGGTTGCAGGAGCCAGAATTGCAAGGAGGACAGGAAATCTCCCAATAGACATAGCAAAGAAAGGGAATGGCAGGGCACCATGAAAATCCAAGGTATGGAGCCCAAAGGCACTGTGCAGCCTACAGAGCCCAGCAGGAGCTCTCTGAGGCCTCAGATGAGTCAGAATTCAGTTAGCAGCAAATACAGGATAGGGCAGACTCCCAGTGAGCATTCTTCTCAGGCCTAACTTTTTAAAAGCTTCGCCTGAACCTTCCCTCAGAGTTCAAATGGACATCTGTGATTTTTGCTGCCCTCTCCTCACTCTTAGTACTCCCGGTTTCTGTGTGAATGACTGGCCTCACCAGAGCACCACAGGCGATGGTTACAAGGATAGCAGAGTGGTCATGCTGTCCAAGTCAGACCAATGAGAACACATGGGACTCAGTTCCAAGACTTTCTGGAACTGCTGGGGAGGAGAAACTCTTCCTGCTGGGTGTCCTGAGGAGGCATGGCTTAGTAGGGTGGTAATGGCTCATAGCCATGTACCTCTATGAGTGAGTACTTCCCAGAAACAGGGCTGATCCCAGCCATTCAAATCCACCAGGTGCTCCTCAAAAACCCTGTATAGGGTTACTATGAGTTGAAACAGACTCAAGAGCAGTTAACAATTGGGTTTGCTTCTCTAGAAAACCCAGCCTAAGACAATATCCAAAATGATTGCCCAAACTTACAAGACCTCCCACTGCCTGGTTTCGTCCTGTCAGGTGAAGGTGAGATATGGAAAGCACACATAGTATCTGGTGTGGGCTTTGTTGTACCTCACCTTCAATCCTTAACATATTGGATTCCCAGTCTTCCCTTGATATCTGTCTCAGTCTCCTGGTGTCACTGTAACAAAAAATACAAGTAGTGATTTGAAAGAACAGAAATTTATTATCTTTCAGTTCTAAAGGTTAGAAGTTAGAATTTAGGGTATCAACTCATGGGGGAAGATCCTTCTTCATCTATTTCAGCTTCTAATGTTGTTGTTAAGTGCCATCGAGTCAGTTATGTACAGGGTCTCTATATAGGGTTTCTGAGGAGTCACTGGTGAGCCTGAACTGCCGACCTTTGTGGTTCAAATTGACCTTGAAGTCCAGCACATTAACCCATAGTGCCACACCAGGACTCCACAACTTCTAATTGCTGCTGGCAATCCTTGACATTCCTGGGCTTCTAGACAGATGTATCTGCCTCTGTACTCATCTGATATATTCTACCTCTGTCTGGTTTGTACTTTTTATAAGACACCACTCAGAAGTGATTGGAGTCTTGGTGTGGCACTGAGGGATAAAACGCTGGATCACAAGGTCAGTTTGAACCTCAAGGTCAGCAGTTCAAATTCACCAGCTCCTCCTTGGAAACCCTATATAGAGTCATTATGAGTTGGAACCGACTCAAAGGCACTTAATAGCAACAACTCAGAAGTGATTAAGCTTAGGACTCACCCTACACTGGTTTTGATTCATTAGCATAACAACAAAAAACTCTATTTCCAAACAGGGTCACATTCACAGGTCTATGGGCTAGGACCTCTACTTTGGAGAGGATACAATTCAATCCACAACATTGTTTCACCTCAAATCTCAGTTCAGGTCCTGTCAGTGATTCTCCATCCTCAGACGTCCTTCTGAATCCTTTGCCACACTTACCTCACTTTAAATTACTATTTCAGTATCTATATGCTCTCTAAAAGCTAAGGTGTTTTTTTTTTTTTTTTAACTTGTCCCTGTTTTTTCCACATGGATATAAGTGGTAGCAATTTTATGAGTCCAATGGATAGAATTTGTTCTCTCATATCCTAGTGTGGCACTGTAGGATGAACACTGGACCACAAGGCCGGTTTGAACCACAAGATCAGCAGTTCAAAACTCACAAGCCATTCCTGGAAACCCTACATAGGCTCACTATGAGTCAGAACCAACTCGATGACACTTAGCAACAACAATATCTTCATTACCTAGTATGTAATAATTGCTCAATAAATATTTGTTGAACAAATAAATAAAAACAAATTTAAATGACTTGCAAAATTTAATAAATCTACACATAAGAAATTAAAACCTATATCATTTTAAAAGATCCAGGGAAGACTGTCATCTTTCAAATCAGTTACAATTGTGGGATTTTCCCATAAATTTTCTCTTCATAAGAGAAATGACACTGCACTTGTCCCAAGATTTGTTGCAACTTTGAGGCCACAGTAATCTTAGTGTTGGATGGATATCAGAGGTGAAGCTTGGTGGGAAGAGTCAGCATTTTCCTGAGAAAAAAGCTTTGATTCACACTCAGGTACAATTGACAAGCCTTCAGTTCCTGAGTCTTGTTTTTGCCAAGGCCTTTGGCTACCTGTGGTTCTTTATCATAAGATGCCTCCTAAAATGATTGAATGTTGTTGACAAAATCTTTTTGGTACAGTGACAGTGTATTTCTTTGATGGTTTCTGCAACACTCCAGTTTTTGCATATAGAATCCTTTAGTATTATGACTCGAGTTTTAATATTCTCTTCAGGTCTTTCACTGTGAAAAATGCCAATTGTGTTCTACCCTTTTGTTTTCTAACTCCGGGCTGACACACTACTCATATGTCAGTTTGTCATATTATGATGATTTGTGTGTGGCTGTGATGCTGGAAACTATACCACCAGTTTTTTAAATACCAGCAGGATCACCCATGGTAGACACGTTTCAGGGGAGCTTCCAGACTGAAATAGACTAGGAAGGAAAGACAAAGCACTTCTGTTTGCTTAGTCACTGAAAACCTATGAATAGCAGCAGAATACTGCCAGATAGAAGTGCCAGAAGTTGAACCACACAGATTGGAAGGCACTCAAAACACGATTGGTGAAGAGCTGTCTCCTCAGTGTAGAGTTAACCTTAATGATGTGAATACAGCAAAGTTTTCAAGACCTTCATTTATTGATGTAGCACAACTCAAAATAAGAAGAAACTACTGCAAACATCCATTAATAATTAGAATATGAAAAGTACAAGTATGAATCTAGGAAAATTATAAGTTGTCAAAAAGGAAATGACACCAAAACAATAAGGGCAGTCCAACTGTTCCCACAAGAACAAGCAAGTTGCTTGCCCAGGAGACATCAAGGAAAGTAGTTAGGTCCTCTCAGTGCAAATCCTCTTGCAAGACTATGATGCAATGGAAATACATGCTCTGATTGGCGACCATGCACGTCACCCATAAAGAGAAGTGACCGAAGAACGCCAATGAAGCGGCGAGCTAAGCTCTGTATCGTTCAGCAGACTACTGTGAACCCCGGGTGGAGACCTGGTCAGCCAGCAGCGAGGCAAGACCTGGGAATTCATGGGCTCAGAGTCAGTGACACAGCCACAGAGGACACCCACACTTGCAGATGATACCCACTTGACCTGGTTTCAATGACTGGATGAACAGAGCTCAACCGGAAGAAGAAAAAAGAGGAAGAAAAAAAAAAGTGCCATCTGATACAACTTGATAAACTTGACCTGCACCTATAAATGCAGTAGCTCGGAAGAGGAAACAAATCCCTGCTCCAAGAATTATTCCCACCCCCTCCGCACAAAGAGTAGATAGGGATGGACAACTTAAACATTGGCTACCAAAAATGGGGGGAGGGATACAAAAGTAAGAAGTGACTGGCTTACAAACTTTCAAGAGGGAACCTAGATCCACAGGGTGGGGAGGATGGTAGAGTGTCCAGTGAGTAGTATCCAACCTATCTAGGAAGGGCTGATAAAAAGAAATGCAGATGGATCTCTTGTGATGCAATGGTGAATAATTGCATTGTGAGGACTGGAAATGTAAAGATGGATATTTTATAGCAAGGAGGGGAATGACTAACCTTTCAGTTTAGGAGCAGAGGGCCCTGGGACCATCAATGGAGAAAAGTGGAGAGCGGGACCCTACTCAGAGAAGCAGTGAGGCCCTGAGATGGAGACAGAGAGGATGATGTGAAGAGATGGAGTGGCTGGGGACTTGAGATCCAGAGAGGGAAAGGGGCTATGTGCTGAGGACCGGGGGTAGGGGGGCAGGCTTGCAGGGTATACCCTTTGGTTGGGTGATGATGCATGGACGGGATGGTAACTATGGCAATGAAACGATGTATGATAGAATGAAGGTAAAACTAATGTTCCCCCATGTAAAATATCACACAATACACAATAATATATA
>NW_006408683.1:6918987-6925658 GCF_000296735.1 Chrysochloris asiatica
TAAATGAAATGACACACAAAAAGATCTATATTCTTGGCATTAGTGAGCTAAAATGGACTGGTGTTGGCCATTTTGAATTTGACAATCACATGGTTTACTATCCTGGGAAAGACAAATTGAAGAGGAATGGCACCGTATTCATGGTCAAAAAGAGCATTTCAAGATCTATCTTCAAGTACAGTGCTGTCTGTGATAGAATAATATCCACACATCTACAAGGAAGACGAGTTAATATCACTGCTATTAAAATTTGCACACCAACCACTAAAGCCAGTGATGATAAATTTGAAGAATTCTACCAACTTCTTCAGTCTGAAATTTATCAAAGATATAATCTATATGCATTGATTATTACTGGCTATTGGAATGCAAAGGTATGAAACAAAGAGGAAGGATCAATAGTTGAAAAATATGGCCTTAGTGATAGACAAGATGCTGGAGATCACATGATAGAATTTTGAAAGACCAACAACTTATTCATTGCAAATACCTTGTTAAACAACATAAAATCTACTATACAGGTGGACCTCACCACATGGTACACAGGAGTCAAATTGACTACATCTGTGAGAAGAAATCATGGAAACATTCAATATCAGCAGCCCAAACAAGGCAGACTATGA
Source organism: Chrysochloris asiatica (assembly GCF_000296735.1). Taxonomy (NCBI): domain Eukaryota; kingdom Metazoa; phylum Chordata; class Mammalia; order Afrosoricida; family Chrysochloridae; genus Chrysochloris; species Chrysochloris asiatica. Next base: position 6,919,611 of record NW_006408683.1, read on the forward strand.
AACAGATTATCAACTGTGCAGATGCAAGTTCAGGCTGAAGTTGAAAAAAATTAAAACAATATCATACATAAGAAGCAAAATATGACCTTTAATATATTCCTCCTAAATTTAAAGACATCTCAAGAACAGATTTAATGCATCAGACACTTACTGTTATGAAGTGCCATTGAGTTGGTTCCAAGTCATAGCAACCCTGTATATATAGGATTTCCAAGAAGAGGCTGATTGGTTTGAACCCCTGACCTTGCAATTAACAGTACAGTGTTTATCTTAGACTCTAATGACCAAAAACCAGAAGAGTTGTGAGGTGACGTCATAAACATCATACATGAAGAAAGTAATAGGTCATTAAAAAGACAGGAAAGAAAGCAAAGACCAAACTGGATAGCAGAAGAGACTCTGAAACTTGCTCTTGAGCATAGAGAAGCTAAAGCAACTGGAAGAAATTATTAAATAAAAGAACTAAACAGAAATTTCAAAGGACAGCTTGAGGAGACATCAAATATTATAATGAAACGTACAAAGGCCTGGAGCTAAAGGGAAGAACATGCCCAGCATTTCTCAAGCTAAAAGAACCGAAGAAAACAATTCAAATCTTGTCTCAAAATATTTAAGGATTCTATGGGGAAAATGTTGAAATGCAGAAAGCTGGAATATGGAAAGAATACACTGAGTCACGGTACCAAAAAGAATTAGTCAGTGCTCAACCATTTCAAAAGGGAGCATATGATCAAAATCAGACGATATTGAAAGAAGAAGTCCAAGCTACACTGAAGGCATTGGCAATAAACAAGTCACCAGGAATTGATGGAATACAAATTGAATTGTTTCAACAAACAAAAAAAAGAAACTGGATTATATGAAGAAGAGCATGACTTCAGAATTAGAAGAAGACTCATTAACAACCTGTGATGTGCAGTTGACACAACCTTGCTTAAACACTTACTGATGAAGATCAAATACTACGGCCTTCAGTATACATTGCTCCTCCAATGTAAAGGAAAAAACACCTCACAGTTGGATCAATAAATAGCATCATGATAAATGGAAAAAAGATTGAAGTTGTTAAATACTTCATTTTGCTCAGATCAAGCACCAACACTCATGGAAGGAGCAGTCAAGAAATCAAATAATGTATTGCATAGGTAAATCTGCTGCAAAAGTAGATCTTAAAGTGTTGAAGAGCAAAGGTAGCAATTTGAGAATGAAGGTGTGCCTGACCCAAGCTATGGTATTTTCAATCTCCTCATATACATATGAAAGTTGTACTATGAATAAGGAAGACCATAGAAGAATCAATGCACTTGAATTATGATGTTGGTGAAGAATACTGAAAGTACCATGGACTGGCAGAAGACCATACAAACCTGGCTTGGAAAAAGTACAACCAGAATGCTCCTCAGAAGCAAGGATGGTGAGATTTCATCTCTTGTACTTTGGGCATGTTGTCAGGAGGGACCAATCCTAGAGAAGGCCATTATGCTTGGTTGGTATACTCCCAACAAGATGGATTGACACAGTGGCAGCAACAATGGTCTCAAACATAACAGTAATTGTGAGGACGGTGTAGGACTGGACAGTGCTTCATTCTGTTGAGCAAGGTGTTGCTGTGAGTTGGAACCTAACAGCAACAACAATAATTCTTTACCTGTGTAAAGAGTAAAGAAGAAAGGGAACAAAGAGTAGAAGACAATACAATTCCACACACTATAAAATCAGACAGAATCTATTTTGGTACTATACTAGTTGGGTAGTCAAGGACAAGCTACCAAATATTTCTGAAACTTAGTTTCCTTTTCTGTAAGCAACCCATCCTCCTTCCCATAGCCACTCTAGCATCATGTCTTACCAATTTTACCACATAAATATCACCCATTTAGTAGGATAATTGTGAAGATTAAATGAGATCATGTCTGGCCCAGTACACAGTGGCTAGCCAGAAAATGGGACTTCTACCTCCTGCATCACTTGCTCCCCCATACAGTTTTACGATATTGTTCAGAAAAACCCAAGGTATCAAATGCAATATCTGGATTAAATACTTTTGTATTTCTGAGTCCTAAAGTGACAGAAATCCCTTACCTCCTTAATTTACACTGCAAAATTCTGTAAACATAATTTGTACTTTTATTTCAATAGTTTCGTATGATTCATTAACCCACTAGACAGAAGGAATTAATTTCTTTTTCTCTAAAATTGTGCACAAAGGACATCCAGGAAGATGCCTTTATAGCTTTCAGGATTTACCTCAGCAACTTGCTTGCCTGGTAGGGAGTTTAAGCTGTCTTTTCAAGTGAAAAAGTGAGAGAAAGAAAAGTGACCTCCCTATAAAATTTAGAATCAATACTACCCAATAGCTTCAAATGGTCTGCTAGCCTTCTCCTCTGAAATATTAAAGCAAGTGGCTCCATTGTCTGCCTCTGCTGAACTCCCTCCCAGCTTCGGGATGTGCAACCTCCTGGGAACAGGTCATATATCTCTCAGACTTTCAAGAGTGGACTATGCAGTTTGTGGACTAGCCAATGCTTTGGTTTTACTCTGTCATTCTTTCTGTGGGAGCCATTTCTTCTTTACCTCTTCAAAAAAATAGGTGAAGTGTTTTGCTCAGCGTGAACTCAGTAAATATCATTGACCGAATGAATAATGTCTTCTATCTGGCTTTTGGACATTTGTCTGCTCATAAGCTCCAGAGGGTTAGTAAATAAATAAAGGAAAGGAAACTTAAAATAGTCACTGCTTGTTAGCCAACGGTGACACATGTATGAGAGTGGTGGCTCTATGTAGGGAGAAGGGAATATGAATGCTGGAAAGATTGGGGCTAAACCATCCAGGATATTCCCTTCCCATCATTGCTGGAGTGACACTTGATAGTTTCATGTCTCTCCCAGTTATTTTACCCAATGATCTTCCTGTACTGAACAACCACTAGTTGAGGACACATTTTTCTTTAGCACAGGACTCTAAGAGAAGAGTGCAAATTGAGACAACAAAACTTTGGTAGTTTAGGGGCAACAAAGAGCAGAAGTAGCCAAAAGGAAATGAATTGATTAAAAACATCACAATTCTCAACTAATTTTCTTCCATTGTTTTTTACCTTCAGTGAACAGTACCAACAACCAGCTAGTTGCTCAAGTGTGAGTCCTGATACCTCCTCTTCCCTCAGTCAACACCCACATCCAATCTTATATCTTATCCATCATGTCTTATCAATTCAACCACTTAAGTATTTCTTACATCTGTTCCATTTTCATTACTTCCACAACACCCTTGTCCAAGCCACCATCATTTTCATCTGGAAACTGTGATAGCTGCCCATCTGTCCTACCTGCAGTTATGTGGACTGCCCACCCCCTTCCATCCCCACACACACTGCAACACTGGCCTTTCAACATGCCGTCTTATCATGGTATACCTCTTACTAAACTGTTTAATGGCTTCCACTTGCTTTTTAGATTAAAAAAAAACATTTAACTTGTCTTAAACAGTCTGGTCTCTGCCTACCTCTTCAATCTCACCATTTGCACAGTACTTTGGTATTGCTTTGGAGTTCTGGTGTGGCACTGTGGATTAATGTGCTGGATTGCAAGGTGAGTTTGAACCACAAGGTGAATGGCTCAAGCTCACCAGCAGCTCCTTGGAAACCCTATACAGGATCACTATGAGTCAGAATTGACTCGACGGCATAACAACATCAACAACAACATGGTGTTGCTATGAGTTGGAGTTGACTCAGTGGTAGTGGGTTTGATTTTCATGTATTTTAGGTACATGGGTTAGAATCAACTTGACTTCAGAGAGTTTGGTTTTTTGGAGCCACATAGGAGGCCCTAAGTGGCAAAAATTGTGTTCACTTGGCTACTAACCAAAAGGTTGGCAGTTTAAATGCATCCACTGGAAACTTGGTGATCTACTTCTTAAGATTATAGCCATTATTCAGGATTTAGTCTTGTAGCATATCAAGGTCAATTGGCATGAAGTATTCCACAATAGCAATGTTCTACATTTACTTTGGTGAGTAGCAACTGAGGTCTTAAAAGCTTCTGAACTTTTAAGGTGCAACTATTGTTCTCTCCCTGTCTAGAGTAAAATGAGTGAGGAAAATCAAATATGAAAGAAAAACATTAGCCCAAAGAACTAATGGACTATGCAAAACCCTAGCTCCATGATTTTGAGACTAGAAGATACCTAGCTAGAACTACTGAGACTTCTGAAAAGGATCTCAATAGGAGGTCCTAGGTAGAGTGGAAGAAAAATGTGGAACAAAACTCAAAATCATAAAAAGACCAGGCTTACTCATCTAATAGAAACTGGTACAATCCATAGCCCTTGTTGTTGTTGTTGTAGCTAAGTGCCATTGAGTCAGTACTGACTCATAGCAATCCAGTCCTGAGCCAACCTCACAATTGTTGCCATGCTTGAGCCCAATGATGCTGCCACTTTGCCAATCCATCTCGCTGGGGGTCTTCCTCTTTTTCTCTGACCTTCCGCCTTACCAAACATGATATCTTTCTCTAGTGACTGGTCCCTCTTGACAATATGTCTGGAGAAAGAGAGTTGAAGTTTGGCCAACCTGGTCTCCAAGGAGCACTCTGGCTGCACTTCTTTCAACACACATCTGTTGATTCTTTTGGCAGCCCATAGCACTTTCAATATTCTCCTCCAACACCATAACTCATCTTCTATTGTCTTCCTTATTCACTGTCCAGCTTTCAAAGGCATATGAGGTTATTGAAAATACCATGGCCTTGTTCAAGCACACCTTAGTCTTCAAGTTGACATCTTTGCTCTTCAACACTGTAAAAAGGTCTGGTGCAGCAGATTTGCCTAATGCAATACATCATTTGACTTCTTGTCTGCTGCTTCCATGAGTGTTGTTGGTTGATCCAAAAAGAATGAAGTCCTTGACAAATTCAATCTTTTCTCCATTGATAAGAATGTTCTTTGTTGGTCTAGTGGTGAAGATTTTTGTTTTCTTTACATTGAGATGTAATCTATACAGAAGGCATGCTCTTTGATATTCATTGGTAAATTTTTGAAGTCTTTTTCACTTTCAGTAAGCAAGGTTGTATCATCTGCATATCTCAGGTTGTTAATGAGTCTTCCTCTAATCCTGATGCCACGTTTTTCTTCATAGAACCCAGCTTTTCAGATTATTTGCTTAGCATACAAGTTGAATAAATATGGTGAAAGAATACAACCCTGTCACACACCATTCTTAATTTTAAACCATTCAGTGTTCCCATGTTCTGTTTGAACAACTACCTCTTTGTCCATGTACAGATTCCTCGTGAGCACAATTAAGTGTTCAGGAATATTCATACTTTTTGCAATGTTGTCGATAGCTTGTCATGATCCACACAATCAAAGGCTTTTGCATAATTAATAAAGCACAGATAAACACATTTCTGGTATTCTCTGCTTTCAGCTAAGATCATTCAGACATCAGCAATGATATCCCTCATTCCACGTCCTCTTCTGAATCCAGTTTGAACCTCTGGAAGTTCTCTATCAATGTATGTTTACAGCCGTCTTACCTTTAGTAAAATTTTACTTGCATGGGATATCAAAGATATTGTCTGAGCCAACAAGAACAGACAACAACCAGAGATTGACGTATGTGGCAGCACCTCCCAGAACTAAATCAACAAAAGGAAAAGTTGAGAACAGAACAAACTCAGAGAATCTGGAAAGTCAGTCTATGATCAAAACAATTACAATGTAAAAGATGGGAAACACATAGGAACAGAGATGCAGATGTTCACATAGGAACAGAGATCCAGATGGTCAGGTAGATTACAGGATAAAATAGACTGCACTAAATGGACAATAAGGTAACCTCAAAGAAAATTAACACTTCACAACATACCAAAAAAATAACAATCCAAGAAGAACATAGAAGCATTAAAACTATGAGGGGAGGAGAACAAACAAGATGGCGGAACGGGTGGACAAGTAGCAGAGAGCTCCGCCAACAACAACACAGAATACCCAACCAAGCAGGCTCAGGGGATGGTCCCAGAACTCTGAACCACATATAAAGGAATACTT
>NW_006408683.1:6939998-6941637 GCF_000296735.1 Chrysochloris asiatica
TAGAAGCCAGAACTAGTGAGCTATAAAATAAATCTCTCAACACTATTAAGATAGAAGAGCAAACACAAAAATAGATTTTAAAAAAATCTGAAGAAGGCCTAAGATTCATGTTGGAGAACATGAAGAGGAATAACTTAAGAATTATCAGCCTTCCATAACAGGAAGAACCTTACAAATCCACAGAGGAGACAATTGAAGAGCTTCTGCAAAAAAAATTGTCCTGACATCCTGAAAAGCAAAAAGATAAGCATTCAAGAAGCTCAATGAACCCAGGAAGGATAGACCCTAAAAGACAATCACTAAGATAAAAGACAATCAAAGATAAGGACACAATCCTGAAAGCAGCTAGGGGAAAGAGAAGGGTAACATACAAAGCCAAGCAAATCAGATTAAGCTCAGATCTCTCAACAGAAACCATGTAGGCAAAAAGGCAATGGGGAGACATATATAGAACCCTGAAAAAAAATATCTTCCAACCAAGAATCCTATACCCAGCAATGCTGTCAATCAAATATGATGGTGTAATCAAAACATTCCAGGATAAACAGAAGCTAAGGGATTTTGCCAAAACCAACACTGCTATGAAAAACATCCTAAAGGAAGTTCTGTGGACTGAGAACCAACAAGAAGCGACAACAACCAGGGAATGACGTACATGGCAGCATCACCCTGGACTCAATCAACAAATGAAATAGTCAAGAACAGAATATAAGAACAGAGGATTTGGGAGGTTAGTCTATGACCAAACAATTACAATGTGAAAGAAGGTAAACACAGAGGAACAGAGATCCGGGTGGTGGGAAGGTCAGGTAGATTACAGGATAAAATAGACTGTCTTAAATGGAGGGAAGAGTTAATGGTAACCACAACAGTGGGGTTGGGGTAGGGGGTTTAGTTTGGGTGTTGGGGAGGGCAATACAAGGGGGAAGAGGCAGAAGAACAAGATAGATAGGGGAACACTGAGACAGGTTTGCATGGTCTAAGTGGGACAGATGTAAATAGTGATGTATGCTCAACCTTGGAACAACAGGACTCTGTGATACAGAGATCTAGGCATAGTTTGAAGAGGGGAAATAATACTAAAATCCTTGACTGCCTTATGAATATTAGTTTCCCTTGCCTACTATTGTAAAATAGACACCTGAGTGGGATAGAAAGGAATGTTGGGAAACATGATTGCAGAAAACTTGTAAGCCCACCTTCAGCCTATAATTGATTAGAATACCTAAAAAGGGTTCTAGAACTTGCCCAGTGAAATAGACCTCTTGCACAGCTTTTGTAGAGTATAGGACATTAGATGGAATCCTGAGTCCCATCCAGAACCTTATGAGGTGCAACATTCCCACTAGCAAGGACAAGCAGACCAGCCTGGAACAGCTAGTGCAAGAGAAAGTACATCTTCAAAGAATGATCATTAGGAAAAACCCAAAACAAAAATGTCAGCATGACTGGCTACTATCAGAATAAGCAAGCTGTTCGCCAGGAAGCCATCAAGGCAAGCAATCAAGTTCCTTCACGGCAAACTTCCCTCTAAGACAAAATAGACTTGGACATATTAAAAATTAAAAATGTATGTGCATCAAAAGACTTCACCAAAAGAATAAAAAGGAAAACCACAGAATGGGAAAAAATAGTTTGC
>NW_006408683.1:6942197-6945258 GCF_000296735.1 Chrysochloris asiatica
CCATCAATTGAAGAATGGAAAAACAAACTGTGGTACATACACACAATGGAATATTATGCTACCTCAAAGAACAACAAGGAAGCTGCAAGCCACCACTTAACATGGATGAACCTTGAGGACATTATGTTGAGTGAAATTAGTCAGTCACAAAAGGAGAAATACTGCATAGGACCATTACTGTAAGACTAAGAAAAAGATCCCATACTAAAAAGGGGGGATTCTTTGCTGGTTACCGGGATGGGGGTGGTGAGGTGAGAAGAAGGAGGGGAAGGTGGAGCACAGGGTAGGGTATAGACACAGGATAGTTTGGGTGCTAGAAATGGGGGTAATATATAAGAAAGGGGAGGGGAATGAAAGAACAAATTGTACGGGAACACCATTAGGCAGGTTTGCATGGGCTAAGTGGAACAGAGGTAAATAATTATGTATGCACACCTTGGAACAACAAGGCTCTGGGATATAGAAATTGAGACATGTTTGGAATGGGGTAAAGGGGGGAAATAATGTTAAGATGCTTGGCTGTCTTTTGAATCTTGGTTTCCCTGGCATACCATTGTAAAATAGACACTTGAGGGGGAGAAAAAGGAATAGCTAGAAATATCACCATAGAAAGCTTGTAAGTCCATCTTATGCCTATAACTGATTGGAATACCTAAAATGGGGCTACAACGTGCCCAGTGAAGGAGGCTTCCTGTGGAGCCTCTGCATTACATAAGACCAGAGGTAGAATCCTGAACCCCATCCAGAATCTTCTGAGGTGGGAAATTTCTACTTGAAAGGACAAGCAGACCATCCTGGAGTGGCTAGAAGAACAGAAGATAGTTTTTGAAAGAAAGGCCAACAGGAAAAAATACAAAGCAATAATGGCAGTTTGACTGATTACTACAAGAACAAGCAAATTGCTCGCCTAGGAGACATCAAGGCAAGTGGTCAGTTTCCCTAGGGGCAAACCCCCTTTCAAGACTAAAACTCAATGGGAACACGTGAGCAGACATGTGCTCTGATTGGTGACCACGTTCGTCACCGATAAGGGGAAGTGAGGGAAAAACAGCAATGAAGCTGCAAGCTAAGCCCTACAACATTCAATAGACTCCCAGGACCCGGGTGGAAACCTGGTTGACCAGCAATGTGGCAAGACCTGGGGACTCTTGGGCCCAGAGCAAGTGACATAGCCACAGAGGACTAGAGTGGAAAGTGAAGCGTCCAGCTGATAAGAAGAGAGGACATATGCACAAGGACAACCAAACTTGTAAATAATACCCGCTTGACCTGGCTTCAATGACTGGATGATCAGAGCTCAACTAGAAGAAGAAAGAAGAGGAAAAAAAGAGTAATCTAATACAATTTAATGAACTTTACTTACACCTTTGGATGCAGTACCTCGAAAGAGGGAGCAAATCTTTATAGTGTGGATCCTCCACATACAGAGTAGACAGGGATGGGCAACTTGGACATTGGTTTCCCGAAATGGGGTGGGGGGCGCTACAAAGGCAAGAAGCTAGTGGCTTACAAGCTTAAAGAGGGAACCTAGATCCAGACTGTGCAGAGGAAGGTAGAATCTCCACTGAGTACTATCCAATCTGTCTTAGCAGGGCTGATGAAAGGAGATGAGGATAAGTCTCGTGGTACACAGTGAATATATGATATCAGGACTTACTGTGAGGGTTGGAAATGTAAAGGCAGATATTTTGTAGCAAAGGGAGGGGAGTGATTGACTTTGAAGTCCAGGAGCAGAGGTCCCTGGAACCATCAAGGGAGAAGAGCAGAGTGCAGGACTCTACCCAGAGAAACAATGATGCCAGAGATGGAAGCAGAGATGATGATGTGCAGAGATGGAGCAGTTGGGGACTCTAGACTCAGAGAAGGGCTGTGTGCTGATGACAGGGGTGAGCAGGCTTGTAGGATATACCCTTTGGTTGTTGGTTGGTGATGCATGGAGGGGAGTGTAACAATGGCAATGAAATGATATAAGATAGGCAGAATGTAAAGCTAATGTTCTCCCACGTAAACTATCACATAATTCGCAATAAAACATTATAAAAAAAAAAAAAAAAAGATATTGTCCGATGATTTCCGCATTCTGTTGGGTCACCTCTCTTTGGAATGGGCACAAATATGGATCTCTTCCAATCAGTTGGCCAGATAGTTGTCTTCCAAATTTCTTGGCATGGATGAGTGATTCCCTCCAGAACCGCCTCACTTTCTTGAAAGATTTCAAATTTATTCCATCAATTCCTGGTGCCTGTTCTTTGCCAATTCCTTCAATGCATCTTCCTTAGTATCACTGGCTGTCAATACCCTTGATACCCTTCAAGCTTGGAATTGAACTCAACTTTCAGCCCAGCAATGTTGTTATTGTTGTTGTTAGGTGCCATCGAGTCAGTACTGACTCATAGCGACCTTATGCACAGCAAAGCCAAACACTGCCCAATCCTGGGCCAGCCTCACTATCGTTGCCACGCCTGAGCCCACTGTTGTTACCACTTTGCCAATCCATCTTGCTGGGGGTCTTCCTCTTTTTCTAAGACCCTCCGCTCTACCAAACATGATACCCTTCTCCAGCAACTGGTCATCCTAGCAATAGAAAGGCCTATAGGGTGAACAAAAACATCAGGGAGGTATATACTCCTTAGAACAATCAACAATACAACATGAAAAGTGCAACACCTTTGCCCAGGGATAAAGCTCAGAAGGCAAGAAGAGATAGGAAAGGATGAATGGAAACTGGCAACATAAGGAAGAAGTGGGAAGAGTGCTATTACATTGTGAAGATTGCAATCAATGTCACAAAACAAAATGTGCATGAATTGTTGAAAGGAAAACCAATCTACTCTGTGAAGTTTCCCCAAATCACAATAAAAAGTGTTATATATATGTGTGTGTGTGTTTGTGTGCATATATATGCATATATATGCTTATATACATATGTCCGAAGAAACACTGAAACTTTCTCTCCAGTGTAGAGATGCTGAAGCATGTCGAAGAAATGAGGAGGTACAGCACTGAACAGAAAATTTCAAACATCAGTTCGAGAAGATAAAGCCAAATATTACAACAAAAT
>NW_006408683.1:6946335-6952815 GCF_000296735.1 Chrysochloris asiatica
CAGCAGTCAAGAAATCAAATGACGTATTACATTAGGCAAATCTGCTGCACAAGACCTTTTTAAAGTGTTGAAAAGCAAAGATGTCAGCTTGAAAACTAAGGTGCGCCTGACCCAAGCCATGGTATTTTCAATAACCTCATATGCATGTGAAAGTTGGACAGAAAATAAGGAAGGATGTAGAAGAACTGATGCATTTGAGTTATGGTGTTGGAGGAGAATATTGAAAGTGTCATGGGCTGCTCATAGAACCAACAGATCTGTGTTGGAAGAAGTGCAACCAGAGTACTGCTTGGAGGCCAGGATGGCCAAACTTCATCTGTCATACTTAGGAAACGTTGTCAAGAGGGACTAGTTGCTGGAGAAGGATATCATGTTTGGTAAGGTGGAGGGTCAGAGAAAAAGAGGAAGACCCCCAGCCAGATGGATTCGTAAAGTGGCAGCATCAATGGGCTCAAGCATGGCAACAATAGTGAGGTTGGCCCAGGATCGGGCAGTGTTTCATTGTGCTGTGCATAAGGTTGCTATGAGTTGGCACCAAGTCAATGGCACCTAACAACAACAACAAATATATATATGTATAAATCCTAAAGAGTAGATCTACTCTGCGAAACATGGGGTCACTATGAGTCAGATTCATCTCAGTGGCAATGGATTTGGTTTTGGTTTTAAGTACATTGTTGTTGTTGTTGTTGCTAAGTTCTGTAGAGTCAGTTCTGACCCATAAGGACCTTGTACAGGGTCTCTGAGAAGCAACTCGTGAGCTTGAACCACCAACCTTGGTTCAAACCAACTTTGCTGTCCAGCGCATTAACCCATAGTGCTACACCAGGACTCCTTAAGTTACAGGAGACCCTCAATATTTGTTGAGTGGTGACTATACCACATCTAGCTGCTGACTGAGTGAATAAATAGATGAATGAATATGCCCTTGTCATTGTTAAGTGTCATTAAGTTGGTTCCCACTCACAGTGACCTTTGTATAAGGCTTTTGAGGAGTGACTGGTGGGTTTGAACCACCGACCTGTGGTTAGCAGTCCAGTGCTTATTCAACAGCACCAAACTAAGACCTCACCTTCCCCTTGTTGTTGTTGTTAAGTGCCACTGAGTCAATTCTGACTCATAGCGACCCTGTATATCATTTCTGAGGTTTCTGAGAAGCTGGTGGGTTTGAACTGCCGACCATGTGGTTAGCAATCCAGTGCTGATCCACAGCACCACACCTTAGGACTTCACAAAATAATCTCTCTAGATACTGTTGGCATGTTGGTAACTTGAAGAGGTCTTCATATCATGGCAATACACACAAGACTCTAAAAGTTTAAGTTCTACTTTGGCCCGGTGTTCTGGATCTCAGTCTCCAAGTAACCATCTTCAACCTTCCCAAGCCTAGCTCCTGGCTTGGTTTTTACAACGTCCCTTTTCTGCCACGTCCCACTCTACACCTGACAACCATTCTATCATCTCATTCATTTATTTGATGCATAATCTTGCTTCTTAGGTCCTTCTCAAGACTTCAACTGTCTTCTGAACATGTTTTCATTTCTCTATTATAGATCAATTCATTCAAGGTGTACTGTTGGGAATGTGTTGCCAATGTTGACCATCCCTTGGGGTTCTCCTTTCCTTTTTCCTATGTGGGGTCTAGTTTGTCCTATAACACAAGAGGCTCCTAACCAAGCCCCTAAACCTTTCAGACTTCTGGGTTCTCAACCCTAGATTATACCATTGCACCTACCACAGGTATTTGCCTATGAGCGCCCTCTGCTGGAGGGTAGTGATGGTTCAGTGGTAGAATTCTATACTGCTAACCACAAGGTCAGAGTCCTGGTGTGGCACTGTGGGTTAATGCATCAGACTGCAAAGCCGTTTGAACTGCAAGGTCGGTGGTTCAAGCTCACCAGCTGCTCCTTGGAAATGCTATACAAGGTCAATATGAGTTGAAACCGATGCCACAGAACTTAATAGCAACAACAACACACAGGAGACTCAGGTTCAATTCCTGGCCAATGTACCTCAAGTGCAGCTACTACCACCCATCTGCCAGTGGAGGTTTGTGTGTTGCTATGATGTTGTAAAGGTTTCACTGGAGTTCCCAGATGAAGACAGACTAGGAAGTAAGGCTTAGAAAGCTACTTCGGCAAATCAGCCGGTGAAAAGCCTGTGGATCACAATGGTCTGACCCCAAACCAAGCATAGGGATAGCTCAGAATTGGGCAACATTTTGTTCCATTATGTATGGGTCATGAATTGAGAGTCGATTAACAAGCAGCTAACAGTAACAGCTGTTGACTCTTTGCTCTCAACTTCCTGTATTCCCAGGCCAGGGTGTCACCTTTTTCTATATCAGACTGAAAAGGGTAGTCTAAATAGTTACCCATCTAATGCAGTATTTCTAGAATCATCTGGGTATTAGTGAACAAAAGTTTCATGGATAATGTAGTCCAAATTTTAGGACAGGTACAGAATTTTAGTAGTACATCAAAACAATGACTCATCAGCCTAGATGCCCATTTTCATAGGATGCATGATCAGTCTATACTTTAAAACTCTGGGTATTTTTCACCTAAAAGAATGTCTTATGAGTATCTTAGCACAGGATCTGGCACAGTTGGCACTTATTAAATGTGTTTTGAATGAAGAAATGATTCCAATTTATCTTCTTTCACCAAAAAGTACTCTCTCCAGTATTTATTTTAATGTCTTTGAAATCATGATGGACAGTTGTATGGACAACCAGGTTTTGAAATCATCTCTTTTCATTTATTAAAGTACACTTAAAATCTCATGGCTTGCACATTTTATCCTGAATGCCCTCCTAATCAAATGTTAGAACATCCTTGATTTAAACCAAATTAATATCTCTTTCATAGTTGAAAGTCACGTAAAGGTTAAGACTGAAAAACAGCAAACTAGCAAGGACTTCTGACTCCCCTGAATCTCACTTTGGATAGGGGCACCACGGAAGAGACACCAAGGACCACAAAGCCAAACTGGGCAACGAGAGTGGGGGAATGTGGGCTAGAATGGGGGAGAGCCAAAGCCATAGGATTCCTTCCTTCCATTGGCAACCTTTGCCCTCACTTGCATTTCCCCTTGGAGATAATTTTGTGCGACAATACTAGCCCAGCACCACTTGGAGCTGAAAAGGAAACCTCAGGGCAGTATCAGTGTCTGTTGGAAAAGAAGGCGACAGTAGTGAGTGCAGGCAGACGGGCTGGAATTGGAGCATCTTCTCCCCGCCATCTACAATCACCTTTCCTGGGACAGAAGTCTGGGAGACTCCCTGGGGAACACAATGTCTAGAGCAAGGAAGACAGGGAGTGGTTGAGTATGAGTGTAATGTTGTTGTTGTTGTTATGTGCCGTGGAGTCGGTTCCGACTCATAACTATACTGTACAGGGTTTCCAAGGCTGTAAATCTTTAAGGGAGCAGAAAGCTTCATTTTTCTCCCGCGGAACAGCTGGTAGTTTCGAATTGCTAATCTTGCGTCCCGCAGCCCGATTCATAACCACTACGCTACCAGAGCTCAGGGGTTAATCACCTTGAGGAGCACCCCCACCCCAAAAAGAAAACTAGTCTGGAAAGTACAAGGAAGACTTTCACCCCCACCTCCTCCCCAGCCCCAACACAAACATTGGTAGATAACGTGGTTGAGAGTCCCATTGGAACTCACAGAGAAAAATAACAAAACAGTCTATAAGAAAGTAAAAGTAATAGAAAAGACAAAACAAGAATTTTAAGTGAGCATAATAACTAGCCCCCATAATAAAGGAGCTCTGGTAGCGTAGTGGTTATGAGTCGGGCTGTGAACCGAAAGATCAGCAGTTCGGAACTACCAGTTGTTCCGCGGGAGAAAGATGAGGCGTTCTGCTCCGGTAAAGATATACAGCCTAGGAAATCCTGTACAGGGTCGCTATGAGTCGGAACCGACTCCACGGCACTTAACAACAACAACATAATTAAGGAGGATATTGTATATTATATACCTAGGGAGCTCTGGTAGCATAGCGATTACCAATTGGGCTGCTAATCTCAAGGTCAACAATATGAAACTACCAGCCATTCTGTGGGAAAAACATGAGGCTTTCTGCTCCCGTAAAGATTTATAGTCTCGGAAACACGGTACAGAATCATTGTGTGTGGAACCAACTCCACAGCACATAGCAAGGAGCCATTACATACCTTCAAGAGAAATGAGTAACTAGAAAGATTAATCTAGATATGTTGTTGTTGTTGTTAAGTGCCGTCGAGTCGGTTCCGACCCATAGCGACCCTGTACAGGGTTTCCGAGGGTATAAATCTTATGTATGTGGAAAATATAAATGTCCAAGTAAGGGGTTCAGTGAGTAGGTTAAATAGCAGCGTGAATACACTGTTGAAAGATTTAGTGATCTGGTAGATTGAGCCAAGGAATTCTCACAGAAAGCATCAGGAAAGGAAAGAATAAGAGGTAAGTGACATTACAAACAACAGTACAACTATCCCTGCCTATATAGTGATAATTGCTGTCAGTTGCTTTTGAGTTGGCCCTCAACACATGGCAACGTCGAACACAAATGCTACTCTGATTAGTCAAAGATTGAATCCTTCTGATCTGTAGGTCTTTATTGGCATCATAGTAACACACAAGCCTTCACTGACAGACAGATGAGAGCTACATATGAGGTACCTTGTCTAGGAATTAAATCTTGCTCTCCTGCATGGAAGGCAACAAGTTTACTGCTTATTGTTGTTGTTGTTGTGAAGTGCTGGCAAGTTTGTACCAACTCATAGAGACCCTGTATAGGGCTTCCAAGGAACAGCTGATGGGTTTGAATTGCTGACCTTGTGGTTCACAGTCCAATGCTGATTCTACAGCGCCACACCAGGAGTCCAAGGTTAGGTGGTTGTTGTTGTAAAGTGCCATCATGTCACTTCCAACTCATAGCAACCCTGTATAGGGTTTCCAAGGAGTGGCTGGTGAGTTTGGCCCACCGACCCTGTGGTTCACACCGACCTTGCTGTATTCTACAGCACCATACCAGGCAATGCCAATCATCACCAAGTTGATTCCAACTCACCGCAATCCTATAGGCAGAGTAGAACTGTACTGTAAGGTTTCTAAGACAGTTAAGAGCTGCTCTGCTAACCTCAAGGTTAGCAGTTTGGATCCACCAGCCGCTTTGCCAGAGAAAGAGGAGGCTTTTTACTCCCATCAAGATTTACAGCCTCAGAAACCCTATGAGTCACTATGAGTCAGAATCAACTCAATGGCACACCACCAATCTTTACTGAGTCCTCATGTGGCACTGTAGGATAAGCAGTGTACCACAAGGTCACTTGGAACTGCAAGGTCAGCGGTTCAAACTCACCAGCCACTCCTTGGAAACCCTATCAGAGTCGCTATGAGTCAAACCAACTCGACAGCACTTCAACAACAATCTTTATGGAAGCAGACTGATACATCTTTCAAACTGACAACCTTTAAGTTGGCAGTCAAGCACTTAACCACTGTGCCACTAAGACTCTATCTGCATATTGTTGTTAACTGCCCTCAAGTCCCCAAAGTAAATAGGGAGAAAATATTTGGAGAAATAATTTTCCAGAATTAGAAGCAGATGTTTCAGATTGAAATTTCTCATCTAGTGCTAAATGAGTTCAAAAAGGGTAGAAAAAAGCATACACTTTATAGAGAAATTAAAGAACATCAGTGCTAAAGAGAAAACTGTAAAGGCTTCAAGAGGGAATATGCAAATCACCTTTAAAACAGCAAGAATCCGATTTAGATCAGGAGTCTTGATTGTTGCTTTGTTAAGTGTTTTGGTTTGAGTAGGTTTAAAACACACTGGATTTTTATTTTTTTATTTTCTGATACTAAAAAAATAGATGTTGTTGTCGTTAAGTGGCATCAAGTTGGTTCCAATTTATAGTAATCCTGTATAGGGTTTCCAGGAGCACCTGGTGAGCTTGCAATACAAATAATCTTATGATTCTAATGACCTTGCACTTCTGTGCTTATCCTATAGTGCCACATCAGGACTTCTAGCAATCCTGTATAGGGTTTCCAAGGAGTGGCTGGTGGGTTTGAACTTCTGGCCTTGCAATTAGCAGTACAAAGCTTATCCTACAGAGCCACACTAGGACTCTTCAAGTATATGTTTTTTGTTGTTGTTGTTAAGTACTGTCAAGTTGGTTCAGACTCACAACTACCCTGTATAGGGTTTCCAAGTAGCAACTTGTGGATTTGAACTGCTGACCTTGTGGTTAATAGTCCAGTGTTTATCCTACAGTGCCACACCAGAAGCCTCAAGTATACTAGACCTTAGAAAATGTATGTCAAAGATTTATGCACCTTGGACTTCTTCCTTCAGTACCATTGGGTCTTGGTCATATATCTCATGAAATGGTTGAACAGTGACCATTTCTTTTTGGTACAGTGACTCTGTTGTATTCCTTCCATCTTCTTTTGATGCTTTCTGAATCATTCAATATTTTGCCCAT
>NW_006408683.1:6953505-6957527 GCF_000296735.1 Chrysochloris asiatica
TCTTTTACATCATTTCTTCCATTTGCTTTAACATCTCTATACTGGAGAGCAAGTTTCAGAGTCTCTTCTGACATCCATTTTAATCTTTTTTCTTCTTTCTCATCTTCTTAATGAACTTTTTCTTTCTTCTGTATGATGTTCTTGATGTCATCCCACAACTCTTCTGGTCTTCAGTCATTAGAGTCTAATTCATCAGATATGTTCTTGAGATGATCACTAAATTCAGATGGAATATGTTCAAGATCATATTTTGGCTCTCATGGACTTGTTTTATTTTTCTCCAGCTTTAGCCTGAAGTTGTATATAAACAATTGATGATCTGTCGGTTTGAGGACTAAGGTGTGCCTGACCCAAGCCATGGTATTTTCAGTAACCTCATATACATGTGATAGTTGGGAAATGAATAAGGAAGGCTGTATAAGAATGATGCATTTGAGATATGGTGTTGGAGGAGAATCTTAAAAGTACCATGGAACGCCAAAAGAACAAAACAAATCTGTATTGAAGAAGTACACAGAATGCTCCTTAGAAGCCAGGATGGCCAGACTTCATCTCTCAATCTTTGGACATATTGTCAGGAGAAACCAGTCCCTTCAAACATATTATCAGAAAGACATCATGATTGATAAAGTGGAGAGTCAGGAAAAAAGAGGATGACCCCCAACAAGATGGATTGGCACAGTGGGCTGTGAGTCAGTACCAACTCAATGGTACCTAGCAAAAACAACAGCAACAACTCATGCCTATCGATAATTACACTGAATGCACATGGATTAAATACACTGTCAAGAGACAGAGTATAGCAGAATGGATGAGAAAATAAGATCCTTCAATATGCTGTCTATAAGAGACACATCAGAAAGATGGAGACAGCCTAAATACTCATCAAAAGAAGAAAGGTTAAAAAACTTTGGTACATACACACAATGGAATACTATGCAATATTGAAGAATAATGATAAATCTGTGAAACACCACACAACATAGATGAATCCAGAGGACATTATGCTGAGTGAAATTAGTTAGTCACAAAAGGACAAATATTGTATGAGACCACTGTTGTAAAAAGTTAAGAAAAGGTTTTCTTGAGAAAAGAAACATTCTATAATGATTACTGAGGGTAAGGGAAAATTATTCACAGGTAGCCACCTGTTGATATGGGTAACAGGAAAGGCAATATAAAACAAGAGGGAGATTGGCAGAGGAAAGATGAAGGTAGTGGAAGGCACTGGGAGGAATGCAATAGTTAAAGTGAGCAGAGCAAATACTGCTAACTGATGGTACAAGGAGATTGCAGACATTGTAATGAAAACAAGTGTATTTGTTCATTGTAAAACTGATGATCTGTTCTGTAAATCTTTACTCAATTTACAATAAAAAGTTTTTCTTAAAACCCTCAAAATAATAAGAATAAAAGACTAGTCTTGGGACTCCCAGTTTTGGAGGTGGCAGAAGCAAAGTCAGGTAGGACAGGCTCCATGAGTAAGGAGCTGAAAACCCAGAGAAGCTGCTTTCACGGAATAGCCCCAGAGCTCTGGATCAAGCAGAAGGAGCAGGGCATCAGTTTCCCACACCCACCAGTGGAAAAAATCATGGTATAAAGGAAATATTGTGATTTAGGAATCGATTGAGACATGGGAATCCCTCTGTGGCCACCCCGCCTGGGCTGAGTTCAGAGGGCAGGGCCACAGCCCTACTGGCACAGTGAACTGGCGCTAAAACTGGCACAGGGACATTTACAAAAGGGAGTGTGGGGTGATTCTACACATTTTTTTCCCCTCTTTCCTGTCATGCCTTCTCTGCCCAGTCTGGATGCCTTCAGGTGGGTGGGCATGCACCCCCAAAAGAGTCCAGCATTGAGCCCACAGTTTTCCCATGCACAGAGAGGAAGAGCCCCATTGGTCCCACAGGCAGATTCTTTGGTGGCTGCTTATGATGTCTGACTATGGGTCCCAGCTCTAAAATTAACTTGTGCCAGACCCTTTACTTCTGCCTACCATCAAGAAAAAAGATCTGGCTTGACAGACAAACCATGTGAACAATCTGTAAAATCCCAACATAAAACTCAACTATTTCGAGAATTACGCTGTGCACACGCAGACACCTAACTGACTTTCAGAGACAAAAATAGTAGACAATCTTTCTCCCATTACTTCTCAGTATGTATCTACACACCTCTGTGATGGCAACAAGAGGAGGGCCTGAGCAAGAGGACACCCCCACCCACTGCTAGAGGTTGCTATGGTGCACACACACTACCTGCATAGCAAAGGCAACTGGCCAGTCGACCACAGTTTTATCTTTGTTTTAGAGTGGTGGTTTTTGTCTCTGCTTTTATGTTGCTTCTGTTTTGGGTCCTTGTGATCACACTTTTTTCCTAGAGGTTGGAGCTTTTCATCCCTACGTTGGTGGTGGGATTGCAAAGTGGTCCAACCAGTCTGGAAAGCAATATGGCACTTCCTTAGAAGGTTGGAAACAGAAATACCTTACGATCCAACAATTCCTCTACTTGGTATTTACCCACAAGAAAGAAATACGAGCCATAACACGAGTAGATATATGCACACCAATGTTCATAGCACTATTTACAATAGCAAAAAGATGGAGACAGCCTAAGTGCCCATCAATTGAAGAATGGGTAAACAAACTGTTGTACATACACACAATGGTATACTATGCAACCTTGAAGAACAGCAAGGTAAGCCACTGCATAACATGGATGAACCTTGAGGACATTATGCTGAGTGAAATTAGTCAGTCACAAAAGGAGAAATACAGCACTGGACCATTATTGTTAAAGATTAAGAAAAAGAACCCACCCTAAAAGAGGGAAAAAAATTTTTTAAATTATATATCTTTTTGCTGATCACCAGGATGTATGGGATGAGAGGAGGGGACGGTGAGAGGGGAAGATAAAGCATAGGATGTGGAATAGACACAGGATAGCTTGGTGCTGGGGGGACAGAGGGGCAATACATGAGAAGGGGGAGGAGAATGGAAGAACAAGGAGGATGAGAGAACTATTAGGCAGGTTTGCATGGGCTAAGTGGGACGGAGGTAAATGATGATGTATGCATAACCTTGAAACAACAGGGCTCTGGAATACAGGGATTGAGGAATGTTTTGAATGGGTAAAAGAGGGGAATAATGTTAAAATGCTTGGCTGTCTTTTGAATCTTGGTCTCCCTTGCCTACCATTGTAAAATAGACACTTGAGGGGAGAGAAAGGAATAGTCAGAAACATCATAACAGAAAGCTTGTAAGACCATCTTCAGCCTATAATTGATTGGAAAACCTTAAAGGAGGCTAGAAGTTGCCCAGTGAAAGAGGCTTCCTGTGGAGCCTTTACATTGCATAAGACCATTGGTGGAATCCTGAACCCCATCCAGAATCGTCTGAGGTGGGCAATTTCCACTTGAAAGGACAAGTAGAAGAGCCTGGAGTGGCTAGAAGAACAGCAGATACTTGGTGAAAGAAAGACCAGCAGGAAAAAGAAAAAACAATAACGGCAGGCTGATTGTTTACTACAAGAACAAGCAAGTTGTTTGCCTGGGAGGCATCAAGGTAAGTGTTCGGGTCCCCTCAGAGCAAACTCCCTTCCAAGACTAAGACTCAAGGGGAATACACAAGTAGCATGTGGTCTGGCTGGTGAACACGTTGGTCACCAATAAGGGGAAGAGGGGGAAAAAGAGCAATGAAATTGGGAGCTAAGTCCAACCACATTCAATATACTCCTGTGAACCCCGGTGGAGACCTGGTTTGCCAGCAGTATGGCAAGACCCAGAGACTCCTGAGCCCAGAGGCAATGACATGGCCATAGAGGACTAGAGCAGAGAGTGAAGCATCCAGCTGATATGACATGAAGGGAAAGGCACAAGAACACCCATAGTTGCAGATAATACCCACTTGACCTGGCTTCAATGGCTGAATGATCAGAACTTGACTAGAAGAAGAAAGAAGAGGAAAAAAAAAAAGAGTAACCTGGTACAATTTGATGAACTTTACCTATACTTATGGATTTGG
>NW_006408683.1:6958462-6978416 GCF_000296735.1 Chrysochloris asiatica
TTGTAATCATTGCAATGAAACAAAATAAAATAGGATGAATGTAAAACTGATGTTCTCCCATGTAAACCCACATAATTCTCAATACAAATTTTAAAATAATATAATCATAATCATAATAAAATGACTACTCTTACTGGTCTAATAGAGACTGGAGGAGCTCCTAAGACTATGACCCTTCAAGCCTAGAACTGAACTCTGTGGCTCAACTGTCAGTCAAACAGAAGACAGACCTATAAGGTAAATAGTAACACAATGGAGGTATACACTCCTTAGAACAAGCAAACTTAAGAAATCAAAAGGGAGCATTTCCCAGGAATAAAGCTGAAAAGATAAGAAGGAATAGGAAAGGAGGATGGTAAACCCAGGGAAGAAGTGGGAGGAGCGCTTGTGTGGGGATGGCAATTCATGTCACAAAACAAAATGCATAGGCATTGGTGAATGAAAACCAATTTGCTCTGTAAACTTTCACCTAAATCATAATAGAATAATAATAAACAGAAGATAACAAATGTTAATGAGTGTTTGGGTAAACTGGGACCTTTATTCATTGCTGGTGGGAATCCAAAATGATGCCGCCATTGTGAAAAGCAATGTGGTGGTTCCTCAAAAACTAAGACTCCTAGAACTTGTCCAGTGAAATAGGCCTCTTGCAGAGCCTTTGTAGTATATCAGACCTTAGGTGTAATCCTGAGCCCCATCCAGAACCTTCTGAGATGGGATATTCCTACACAGAAAGGACAAGTAGACCAGCCTGGAACAGCTAGAGTGACAGAAGATACATCTTCAAAGAAAGATCAGCAAGAAAAATCCAAAACAAAAATGGCAATATATCTGGCTACTACAAGAATAAGCAAGTTGTTCGTTGGGAAGCCATTAAGGTAAGCAATCAAGTACCTTCAAGACAAACTCCTCTCTAAGTCTGAAACTCAAAGGAAACACATGAGCAGGCATGTAAGCTGCTGGTGACCACATTGGTCTACTGGTGAGTGAAAGAGGGGGAAAGGCAGCCATGAAGAAATGGGTTGAATTCAGCCATGTTCCGTAGACTCCCATTGACCTGGAGATGTGAGAGAGAAGAGGAAGGACTGGTTGGTCCAAAGTGTGGTGAGACATGGGGACACCTGAGCACATGAACAAAAACATAGCCACAGAGGGCTAGAGTTGAGAATGAAGCATTCAGCTGATACGGAGTGAGAGGAGGTGCACAAGAACACCCAAAGTTGCAGGTAGTACCCACTTGACCTAGCCTCGATAGCTTGATAATCAGATCTCAACTAGAGAAAGATTTTTTTAAAAAGAACAAAACAATTCTTGATAAAGGAAATGTGGGTAAGTTGCTACAATTTGATGAACCTGACCTATACTCATGGAGGTAGAAACTCTAAATACTAACAGAGAGGGAAGGAGTCTTCACATTAAGTATTAGTGCTCTGTATACAGGGTAGATAGGGATGGGCAACTTAGATATTAGCTACCTAAAATGAGGGGACGATAAAGGCACGAAGGTTTTAAGGGGATGTTTAGTTTAATAGTGTGTGGAGGAAGAAAGAGTCCACACTGAATAGTTTTCATCTTGTCTAGATGGGTCTGGTGAAAAGAGATGGAAATAAGATTCTTATGATTTAATAGTGAATAATTGTTATCATGACTAATTGCAACTATCACAATTGTAAAGGTAGAAGTTTTGTAACAAAAAACAGGGGAGTAGTTAATCTTACAGTCCAGAAATAAAGGACTCTAGGGCCATCAAGGGAGAAGAGCACAAGTGGAATGTGAGACCTTTTCTAGAGAAGCAGAGATAAACCAGAGATGGAGGGAGAGATGGGGACATGGAGAGAGGGAGCAGCTGAGGACTATAGAGTCATGGAAAGAGAGGGACTGAGAGCTGGTGACCAGGAAGCGACTTGCAAAATGTGTGCTTTTGTGGTGTAAATTATTATATATGCCTGAGTGTTAAAAAAAAAAGAAAGAAAGAAAGAAAGAAAGCGCTAAAGTGAATAGAGAGAAATACTATTAACTGGAGGGGATTATAATCATTGTAATGAAACAAGGTGTATGATTTGATGAATGTAAGACTGATGAACTGCCCTGTAAACTGTCACTCAATCCACAGTAAAAACCTTTAAAACAAAAAAACTAAGACTCAAACTACCATTATGACGAGCATTCCAGTCCTAGACTTAAAATCAGATCAGATACTCAATCAAAGACTTGCCCACCAATATTCTTTGCTGCACTCTTCAATAGCCAAAAGATATGAACAATGAAAATGCTCATCAATTAATAAATGGATACATAAAATGTGCTACATACATATATTGCAATACTTTTCAACCTGTAGGAGTAATGTAGGTTTGATAAATATGGATGAAACTTGAAGACATTATGCTAAGTGAGATAAGTCATCACAAAAGGACAGATGTTGTATAAACTTGCTTACATAAAAAGACAAGAAAAGAAAACTGTATAGAGACCAAAATTTCTTAGTAGTTACCAGGGAAAGAAGGGAGGAGGAATAGGGAAGTTTTTGCTTATGGAGTTTCAGGTTACGGTGATGGAAAAATCACATTGATTAAGGGTGGAGTTGCACAGTTGATTGATGAAATAACTGTCAGTAAGTTGTAAAAGTTCTGTATATATATCTATCATATAACTTTTAAATGTATCTATCATATAACTTTTGCCCATTGAACTGTAAAATATATTTACAACAATACAGTAAGCCACTGAAGTTGTTTATGTACAACCAAACACCTTTTGGGATTTGATTCCTTGGTTTGTAGGCTTATAGTCATGGATTCATGGAACAGCATACTTAATTGGCCTAATATCATGGTTAGTGCTTCTGTTCTACCGCCTAGTTCATTGCTGAGTGCCTGAAGTGTACCATTACTAAACATTTTGATTAAAGAATCTATAGAAGAATTCTGATTAAAAGAGGGAAAATGCACAACAGAATTTCAGATTCTCATGGAATCTAGATTTTATGGAACTATGGATGCTGATGACCCCCTGAAACTATAGCAGTGAGATCATCTTAAACCTTAAATCAAAATTATTCCTTAAAATCAAATAATAGGTTAGCTTAACTAGGAAAGACTGTCTACCTTGAGCACTGTGCTCTTTTATGATCTCCTAAAGGAGCTCTGGTAGCGTAGTGGTTACGAATCGGGCTGCGAACCTTAAGGTCAGCGGTTCGAAACTACCAGTTGCTCTGTGGGAGAAAGATGAGGCTTTCTACTCCCGTAAAGATTTACACCCTCGGAAACTCTGTACAGGGTCACTATGGGTCAGAACTGACTCCATGGCACTTCACAACAACAACAACATATGAGCTCAAATGGACAATAGCAACTCAAAGGCTTAGTTAGGAAATTTAGAGAGTAGTGAGTTTATGTCAATGGGAAGGAACAATTCAGAAGAGGGTGAGAATGGTTGCACAAATTGAAGTATGTAATCAATATCAATGGATTGCAAATGTGGAAACTGTTGAATTGTGACATGTTCTGCTATCTATCCTTAAAAACAACAACAATTAATTATGTATATAGGTTAAAGCACTGGACCACAAAGTCAATTTGAACCACAAGGTTAGCGGCTCAACCAGTCACTCACAACCCATGTAGGGTTTCCAAGGTCTCTATGAGTTGGAACCAACTCTAAAAGCACTTAACAACAGTAACATATTTTAAAAGAATTAATATGCCTCTTCCAATTCAATTTCAAAGTAGGGAAATGAGCCTAGGCAGTCTGGTTCCAGAAGTCCTAGTGTAGATCTGTAGGATAAGCAATGGACTGCTAATAACAAAGTCGGCAGTTCAAACCTACCAACCGCTGTGAGTTGGACCCAACTGACTGAATTGATACCAACCTACTAACAGTGGTAACCTCTGAAAAGTGGGACTTGGGAAAACTTCCTTTTCCCTTAATAATTTTATTCTATATGAATATTTGTTTGTTTCACAGTGAGTTGTATTGCGAGAAAGGAACCCCAGTGGCACCTTTAAGTGCTAAGCTGATAAATGAAAGATTGGAGGTTTCAACCCACCAGCCACTCCTCGGACAAAAAATTTACAGCATTGGAAACCCTATTCAGCTGTTCTGTTCTATTATATAGGGTTGCTATGAGTCTAATTCCACTATGGATGTTTTTGTTCTTTGATGTTGCAAAGAAAGCCAGAGAAGGGGAGTGAAGAGGAGAGGGGAAATTGCAGGAGGAGAAAGTACCTAAGTACCTAAGTAAGTCTGAATGTACTGGCAGTGGGGTATTAATAAATTTAAAGTAAGTTATCTGTTTCTAAATGCCTTCTTCATAGTTTTCTTATAATAGTAATTTTCTACCCTTGTTTTTTGTTGTTATGTGCCATTGAGTCAATACTGACTCATAGTGACCCAATATAAGGTTTCCAAGACTCCTGATGTGGTGCTGTTGGGTCAGCACTGGACTGCTAATCACAAGGTTGAAGGTTCAAACCTACCAGCTACTCGTCAGAAAGCCTATACAGGGTTTCTATGAGGCAGAACTGACTCAACAATGCTTAACAACAACAATAGGCTTTCCAAGGAGCAACTGGTAGGATTGAGCCTACAGCCTTGTAGTTAACAGTCCAATGCTCATCCTATGGCACCACACCAGGACTTCATTTGCTATCCTTAAAAGTAGTGACTATGTAATTAATTAAACATGTGGGTAATGATTAATTACAATTATGCTTATTACACTAATTGAAATTACATTTTTATACAGGTAACATAATCCCCTGGAATGTGACTATAAGCTGCTTTTCCATGGTTGTTGTTGTTGTTGTTAAGTACCATCGGGTTGCTTCTAACCCACAGAAACCCTTACAGGGTTTCTGAGAAGCATCTGGTGAGCTTGAAACACCCACCTCGCAGTTCAAACTGACTTTGCAGTCCAACACAGTAACCCACAGTGCCACAGCCACACCTATTGGCTTTCAAGTGTGTGGATAATGACAAGTTATTGACAATGTTGCTGAAAATGAATATTCTGGAACACTTAATTGTGCTCATGAGGAACCTGTACATAGACCAAGAGGTAGTTGTTCGAGCAGAACAAGGGAACACAGAAAATGGTTTAAAATTAGGAAAGGTGTGCACCAGGGTTGTATTCTTTCACCACACTTCTTCAATCTGTATGCTGAGCAAATAATACAAGAAAATGGATGATATGATGAAAAAATGTAACATCAAGATTGGAGGAAGACTGATTAACAGCCTGCAATATGCAGATGATGCAACCTTGCTTGCTGAAAGCATAAAGGCCTTAAAATGCTAACTGATGAAGATCAAAAACCACAGCCTTTAGTATGGGTTGCATCTCAATGTAAAGAAAACAAAAATCCTCATCACTGGACCAACAAACAACATTCTTATCAATGGAGAAAAGATTGAAGTTGTCAAGGACCATTTTGCTCTACAAACTGAAGCATCAACACTCACAGAAGCAGCAGTCAAGAAAACAAACAATGTATTTGCATTACGTAAATCTGCTGCACAAGACTTTTTTTAAAGTGTTGAAGAGCAAATATGTCAGTTTGAGGACTAACCCAAGCCATGATATTTTCAATAACCTTGTATTTATGTGAAAGGAAGACCATAGAAGAATTGACACATTTAAGTTATGGTGTTGGAGGAGAATATTAAAAGTGCCATGGACTACCAAAAGAACAAACCAATCAGTGTTAGAAGAAGTACAGCCAGAATGTTCCTTGGAAGCCAGGATAGCCAGACTTTGTGTCTAATGCTTTGGACATATTATCAGGAGGTACCAGTCCCTGGAGAAGGATATCATGTTTGGTGAAGTGGAGGGTCAGAAAAAAAGATTAAGACCCCCCAATGAGATGGATTATCACAATGGCCGTAGCAATGGCTCCAGACTGGGCAGTGTTTCATTCTGTTGTGCATAGAGTTGCTATGAGTCAGTGCCCACTCGATGGCACCTAACAACAACAACACCGATTAGAAATCCAGTTACCTTGGGTGATTGTTCAGCTAGTGGCAAATACCTCACTCTCAGGCAGCACATGTAGGAGAAACAGGAACTTTGAAAGTGCTAGTCCCTGAGTGTTATAAATAGTTAACATACTAATGCTCAATGAAAGGTTGGAGATTTGAGTCCACTTGGTGTGGCACTGTTGGATAAATACTCAACCATAAGGTCGGTTTTGAACTGCAAGGTCAGTGGTTCAAACTCACCAGCCTCTCCTCAGAAACCCTATGCAGGGTCGCTATGAGTCCACAATACTTAAAACAACAATAGAAGCACCTTCTATGAAAGACCTGTCAATCTGCTTCCAAAAAATCAAACTTTGAAATTCTTAGGGAGCACAGTTCTACTCTGACACACATGGGGTCACCATGAGCTAGAATATATATCATGGCAATTGTCTGTTTTTAAGCCTACAACATCTCAACACAAGTTGCAGAGTGTTGTCACTTTGCATGATAATTCCATAGGCTAAGGATGGCTCCAAACTTATCTAAATTTGTCTTTAAATCCATTATGGATCAAGCATCCATAAATATATCTGAACGCTTCATGAACTTAGGATTCTCTATAATGTCTATGAAAATAAATTTGTATGAAATAAATTCACTCTGAATTTCTTTAATAATGGAAACTTTAAAAAAAAAAAAAATTCCACATACCACAAATTTATTTACAGCATATTTTTCTAAGGATATCTTTTGCTTTAAGTAAGTCACACCTGTTGTTGTTAAATGCTGTCAAGTCATGACAACTCATAGCCACCCTGTACAGGGTTTCTAAGGAGCTGCAGGTAGATTTGAACTGCTGACCTTGTGGTTATCAGTTCAGTGCTTATCCTACAGTGCCACACCAGGACTCCATTAATATATTAAGTATTTTAGTTATATAAAACCAGTGAGTAGTGATGAAAATCAAAGGCACTTAGTCCAATGGACTAAATTAATGGACCACTTGAACACCAGTGTCCACACCCTAAGACCAGAAGAACTAGATGGTGCCCAGCTACCATTACCAACTACTCTGAAAGAGATCAAAATATGAAGTTCTAGATAGAGAGGGAGAAAATTGTGGAACAAAGTCACAAAGAAGATAAGACTTACTGGTCATACAGAGGCTGGTTGAACCTCTGAGACTATGGACCTTAGTCACCCTTCAGATCTGAAAATGAACTAACCCCCACGACTCACTTTTCAGCGAAATACTGACAGGTCCATAAGGGGAACAATAACACTAAGGAAGTATGCACAACGTAGACTCATCAACCGTTTGGAGTTCAAAAGTGCAGCATTTGCCCAAAGACAGAGTTGCGAAGAGTTAGGAAAGAAGGAGGAATGGAAACAGGATATACCAGGAGGACGGGAAATAAGAGATGTTTCATTGTGGGGATTGCAATCAGAGAGATCAAACAAAACATGAATGAACTGTGGAATGGAAAACTGATCTGCTCTGTAAACTTGCACCTGACTCATCATAAACAAGGAAAAAATGGTGAATGTCTGCTTACTACTATATTTTGGTATATTAATGTACACAATCTGCAAGAAGTTTATATGGTTTATATGCAAATCCCACATAACCTTGTACATTATTAGCAGAACAGTACAGTACTTCATTGGGGAAAATGAGAAGAAATTACTTTAATTACAGTAAGGAAGGCTTAGCATAAGCATAAGAAAAAATAAATTGATATTAAAGGCAATCATAAGAACAAAAATTAACAATGAAATCTGCTATGTGAATACCATCACATCAAAACAATTAAAAGCACCAAAGTAGCCCTCTGACTTCACTGGGTTATTTTGGAATCAAGAAGATCAAAGAATTATAGTGAACCCTTGATATTCATGATTTTAGTATTCTACAAATGCACTTCCAATCTGGTTACTGCAAAATTTTCTATTTGAAAGGAAGCTGAATGGTCATTTCACTGAAATCTATTATCTTCAGATGGTAAATCTGAGCCACAAGAGACTGAACTGATTTGCCAAAAGTTACACCCAGGACTGAAATCCAATTCTCTCAAACACCATTTCAGTACTCTTTCTACCACATTATATTATTACCCTTCCTTATTCTCTTTCATTATTGCTTCCTTTAGTCTTCATTCATTCAGCTAGGTTCTATTATTAATACTAAATCCAAACTGAACCCAAACACCTTTCCTTTTCCATCTTTGTTGCTAGGTACCAATGATCCACCATTGCTCAGTACCTTTTTCATTTTACTTTGTTGAGATTATAATTTTACTGGGCTCGCCACATATTTCTTTCAATATTACATTTGACAGAGACTATATTCAACATGCTCAATAACAATATTCATGATATTCTATGAGCGTAATGAGGGATTGTAAGTATAAATGATGACTTTTACCATTGAAACCATATTTTTTAGAAATGGGAAGAGCAGTGTTGGAAAATATTCTCACCACTGGTGAAAAATCACGTTTTCACAGGGTTTTCAAACAGGGAAATATTTGTGGTTTTGTCTCATATGTTTTGCTTTTTTTGGCAAAAGCAAAAGGCAGTTTTCTTTGCAATGAAAACGGCCTTTCGTTTTCGCCAATGCTTCACATCCATTTTTGCCAAGCAAAAAGCTGTTTTCCCAGGAGAAAACAGCTCAAGCTGAAATAAAAGTGAAGCACAATTTGTAAAATTTCCCTCTTTGAAAACAAAAATCATTCCACTCAATACAAATGCCACCTAAGAAACCTTGCACAGAGAAAGATAATAGGAGACTCATGTTAAAATATACATATAAACAAGCTGATATTGTAGATATAGAAATAAGTCTGAAGTCATATGAGTGGAAGTTTTTTAACTGTACCCAGAATTAATCCTAAATGTCCAGTCTTCACCTCTGTAATTCAAATGGGCCTCAAGAATAACTCTTAAAACACATTTGTACCATCCTTGTTAGTTTTATATATATCACTTGCTATTTTCCATCTAATTACTATACGGCAATTCATTTTCATATTTAACAAAATTCTGCAAACTAGGAAGAAAAGGCATTCTGCCCAATTTTAAAAAGTTCACCATATATCTGAGAAGACAATTGAAATTTAGCTCCTGAGTACTTTTTGTTTGTAATTTATTGAAACAAAAGCTGTAAGTAGGTTTAAACAAAGGCTATAACAAGGTTACAAAAATGACCCTCCTAATTTATTTTAAATTAGTTATTTCCATTCTAAAATTCCATGTTTCTCAAAATTATTCTTTTTTTATCATTTCTATTTCAAACAGCCACAAAAGATTAGAATAAATAATTTTCATAAATTTCTACCTAGATGTGGACATTCTGGAAAATGTTTTTAGTGTCCCACATATACACCTTCATTTTCCCTTCTATCTATCCAAGCCCTAGACATCTTCTTTGAACATGGGCTCAAGTCACACTGCCTTTTAGAGCATCAGCCTTCTCTGATCTTCCATCTTTCCAAATTTCTGTATACTTTCTAGTCTGCACCACAAAATTAACCACTTATTATGGTATTGTTGGATTGTTTCACACATGTAGATTATGTCTTCCTGGCTACATTGATTATGATGTTGTTAAGGGCCATCAAGTTGGTTTCAACCAATAGCAATCCTGTACAGGGTCTCTGAGGAGCCGCTGGTGAGCTTGAACTACCAACCTTGCAGTTCAAACTGACTTTGCAGTCCAGTGCATTAATCCACAGTACCACACCAGGACTCCCATGTTGATTATAAGTGTCCTGAAACTTTGAATTATATCTATACCTTTTTCTAAACCTCTCAAGACTTATAGCAGTGCTATATACTGTGTATAATAGATCAATACTTATTTATTTAAAATATTCCATGCAGTTGGATACACCTGAATTTGTGTCCAAATAAAGTTTCAAATACGTATCTGGAAAACAGCTACATGAAAAGTCACAAAACCTCATATTCTCACATTTTATCTCAAAACTCTTCATTAATGCTTCTAAATTGCTTTATTCTTTGCCAGTCCTCATCTTTTATATTTATAGGGAAGAGGATTCACAGAGGAAAAATGGAGCACACGCTTTTGTAGTAACAGCAATTTGTAGTAATTATGTAGGGTGTGGTGCCTTGGACAGCGCCTTGGTGTGTTGTATGATGCAACACTCATTCGATTTGCTGAGCGGGGTATTTGATTAAGTGAGTCTTCAGAAAGCAAACAAGTAGGACAAGACAAATGAGAAGGGATGGAAGCAGCCTGCCAGGCAGCAGAACAGTGATACTCAATTAGTCATTAGTGCACTTCAGAAACCCCTATGGCACCACTTGTAAACCTTGGGCTTCCTGTGTCCTTGTGTATCATGAGAGGCTGGGGACTACCAGAGTCTAGATCAGTCAATGATGACAGGACATCTGGGGCATGTCTGCTGGTGCCAAGTTGTCCCTACCCTGGTGAGGGAAAAGGCTGGGGCCAGCTCCAGCCCAGTGGCTACTGAGTATGTAAGTTATGTACTCTCCACTATGCTCTATTGAAAAGCCTTCCATTCAGCAAGGTCAGGATTAGTGTCTGTCACCCTTTCCTCTCCAAAGTGAATGTTAAGAAGCTGACATTTATCAATATGAACAAACACCTGCTTCCAGTGAATCGTGCCCTGAATAAGGACGCACAGAAGAACATCTAGAGAGTTTTCAACAAGAACTCTTGATACTGAGTGCCTCCAAACAGCAAGCTTTCATCACACTGTGAATGGCATTTTATCACAGCCAGTGATGTCCCAATAGGAAGGGATTCCTTGTTCCCATGATCTGACTTTGGGGAGACAGATGTGAGAACAAGTGCACACGTTCTTTCTTGAGATATGTCGATATGCCCCAGAGTCTCAGCTTCTTGTATCTTGTTTCTCATATACATACAGCAGTTCATTTATATTCCACTGGGCTTCTGCATGTAAAATTCATCTCTGTGTGGGTGGAAGTAGCCCCAACTTACTTCTGTGCTGTTCACAGAGTTATTTTCATTATTGGTACATCATGTGCTATCTCTGTAACTCACTGTACTTGAAGAAACAAGTGTTGGACTCTGGAGGGTAAAATCCAATCTGATTGTCTAAACTTTCTTGTTGCCATCAGGATATTGTTTTCCATCACCCCTCTTCTAAACCCTGTATCACTAAACTTGGATCTGCACCTTCAATAACAAAACTGGTGTGGCTGCTGTCCATTGTTGTTAGTTGCCATGAAGTTGAGTCATGACAATCTCATATGTGCAGAGTAGAAACTATGCTCCATAGCATTTTCAAGATGTGACTTTCAGAAGCAGTTTGCCAGATCTGTCTTCCAAGGTGTTTCTGGGGATGTTTGAACCATCAGTCTTTCAGCTACTAGCTGAGCACATAGCTGTTTACACCACCCCTGGATTCCTGAGTGACTTGTAATTATAATTGTAATCAATGCTTTCCATTTCCATCACAGAAATTAGTAAACCAGTCTTGATAGTGGTCTTTGTAACATTTCACAGACCTACTGAAAAACTTATTCATCTAATTTCAGAGACCTACAACTAAGGATTTGGTCTGGTTTGGGTGCGAGAGAGCTAACATATATTGTGTTCCTTCCATGTGCTAAATATTTTTCACAGACTTTATTCATTAATTATGCTCACAATAGCCCTGAGAAGTAAACATCACTAACCTTATCTTGTGGATAAGAAGACTTAAAGCATAGAGAAGTTAAGTAAATTTGCCAACAGTCACACAGCTAATAAACAGTGGAATCCAGGTTTAAATCCAGGTTTGACTTTTTCCAGAGACAACTGTCTTTCCACTCTACTACACAGCCTCTCTTAATGAGAGTAGGACCAAGCATCACATGTAGTGAAGCAAAATAAAAAGCCAGTGGGCCCTTCAGGAAGTTATATAATTCTTTCCATTCTTCCTTTTACAGAATGCTACAGCACTCATGAAAAGAAGCAGATCCTTTTAGAGACAGCTGAGGGAAAGCTGGATCACTGTGCATTCATTCTATTAGACTATTCAAGTGCATTAAGGCACTGACAGTGGTTACCCACTCAGCTACTAACCAGAAGGTTAGCAGTTTGAGTGTACCCAGAGGCACCTTGAAATAAAGCCCTGGAAATGTGCTTCCCAAAGATCACAGCCATTGAAAACCCTATGAAACACAGTGTTACTCTGACACACCTGGGCTCACCATGAGTCAGAATAGACTCGACAGCAACTGGTTTTTATTTTTGGTGTAGGGAAGTAAGCCACCACCCATCTGTCAGTTTCTCATACTGTGGTGGCTTGCATGTTGCTTTGATTGTTGCTAAGTGTCATCAAGTGACCCTATACAGGGTTTCCAAAGAGCAGCTGGTGACTTTGAACTGCTAACCTTGCAGTTCAAACAGACCTTGAGGTTGAGTGCTTATCCTGCAGTACCACAGCAGGATTCCATGTTGCTGTGATGCTGGGGATGTATGTCAACTACCAGCAGTGTCATCATGGTGGGAAAGTTTCAGCAGAACTTCCAGACTAAGACACACTATAGAAAACCCCATGGATTACAATAGAACATGTCTGATAAAGTGTTGGAAGATGAACCCCCTAGGTTATGTGCTCAGCATACAGATTGAATAAGTATGGTGGAAGAATACATCCCTAGAGCACACCGTTCCTAATTAAAAACCCTTCCATGTTTCCTCATTCTATTCAAACAACTATCTTTTAGTCTATGTACAGGTTCCGCATGAGCACAATTAAGTGTTCCGGAATACTCATTCTCTGCAATGTTGTTAATAGCTTGTTGTGAGCCACACAATCGAAAGTCTTTTGTAGTCAATAAAATACAGGTAATCATATTTCTGGTATTCACTGCTTTCAGCCAAGATCCAGCTGTGCTCAACAATGATATCCCTCATTCCTCATCCTTGTCTGAATCTGACTTGAATCTCTGGGAGTTCTCTGTCAATGCATAATTGCAGCCATTTTCAAGTTGTCTTTTGCAAAATTTTATTTGCATTCGATATTAATGATATTGTCCAATGATTTACATATTCTGTTGGGTCGCCTCTCTTTGGAATGGGCACAAATATGGATCTCTTCCAGTCAGGTAGTTGTCTTCCAAATTTCTTGGCATAGATAAATGAGTGTCTCCAGTGCTACTTCAGTTTGCTTAAAGATTTCAATTTGTATTCCATCAATTCCTGGCACCTTTTTTCTTTGCCAATGTCATCAATGCACCTTGGACTTCTTCCTTCAGTATCATTGGCTCTAGATTTTACACTACCTTCTGAAATGGTAGAACAGCGATCAACCATTTCCTTTTGGTACAGTGACTCTGTGTATATTCCTTCCCTCACCTTTTGATGCTTGCTGCATCATTCCATATTTTGCCTGTGTTGTTGTGGTTAAGTGCTGTTAAGTCAGTTCTAACCCATAGCAACCCTGTATAGGGTTTCTGAGGACCGACTGGTGAACTTAAATGGCCGACCTTGCGGTTCAAATGGACTTTGCAGTCCAGTGCATTAACCCATAGTGCCACACCAGGAATCCTTCTATTGTTTTCTCAATCTGCCCTTTGAAATTTCCTATTCAGCTCTTTTACCTTCTCATTTCTTCCATTTTTGTTTTCATCTATTTTAGGTAGATCGGGTTATCTACATACTTGCTTCCATAGATAACCTGATCTACTTAAAAGGGCTGAAAAAAAAAAAAAAGGAAACCAATCCCATCCCTTTTTAAACCCAAGCTTGCTTGGCGTAAGAGTTCTTGGACTTTACAGGCTCTACAGCAAGCCTGTCTGGGTTCAAATAAGAGTTCCCTGATGTTGGGCCAATAGTGCATCAAATTACTTTCCCTCTCTCTTCTAAATTTCCTCATCTAAAATGAAAAAAATAATAGTACTTACTTCACAAGGTTGTGTTGGGTATTTAATAGGTTATTGCATTCAAAGCACTGAGAACAATACAGACAACCTGGCCCTGTTAGCTATAATTGCCCTAGAGGCAGATTTTCTCCTTGTTCTTTTGGCCATGACTCTGAGAGAGATTTTTTTTCCCTTAATACCATAGTATGGTTTGCCAGGAGTCCTTAGAAGCACTTAGTATCCCTGGGATTGGAAGATGCAATTTTTGTTTGTGCTTGATGTATCCTTAAAGCAGACCTGAATTCTTTTCTTTGTATCCATAAATGTATCCCTATGTCAGGCTTATATCATTTGGGAAAGGCAAGGGGGCAATTATGAGTGACTTGTGCTGGGAATGTTCTTTGATTGAGAATGGAACCTAGTCTACATTCTTCCCATTTTCCTGGCATCTATCTTAACAGAACCCTATTCCATTTTGCCACATTCCCTACATATGCTGTAAATGTGTTTGTTGTCCTACAGTTGTTTCAAAGGATCCAAAAGAGTTATTGAAATGAAAGTTGACCTCAAGAACCTTCCGGTCTATGTCCTTTTAAATTAAGTCCTCGAATTTTCTTCATATCTACAAGGATCCAGCCAATTGATTTGCTGCATCTGGTACTGTAGAATAAGCACTAGACTGTTAACCACAAGGTTGGTAGGTCAAACCTACCAGCTGCTCCATGGAAACCCTATACGGAGTCACTATGAGTCAGAACTGACTCAACAACACTCAACAACAACATGTAGATTTAGATGTGTTCACTGAAATTGGCAATGTTTATTATAACCTGACAGCTTGATGCAGCTGTAATTAAGAAACCTGTTTGAATATTTTCTAAGACTACTACCTTTAATATCTCTTTTATCCTTCATTACTATTAATGGAGATTTGGAGGAAATGTGAGATGTGTTTTTAAAATTTTGTGCAACAACTAAGAAACAATGGTCCACTTTTTATGGACCAAATTTGTTCTCAACAGAGAAGAAATACAAAGAACCAAGCAGGCATATTACCTGTTCTGCTGAAATGTGCAGTCTAGTGAGAACACTGCTATTGACAGGTGACCAAACAAGCAGGATAATTATAATTTTGGGGAATGTTATGGAGAAACAGGAGTTCTGGTACTGTGCTGTAGGATAGGCACTGGATTGCTAACCAAAAGGTGGGCAATTCAAACCCTCCCCCAAACTGCTCCTTGGAAACCCTATATAGGTTACTATGAGTCAGAACCAACTTGATGGCACTTAGCAAAAACAACATCATGAAGAAAGAGGAGAAAGAGGGGGAAGGAGAGGAGGAGAAGAAAGAAAGAAAGGAAGGAAGAGAGAAAAGAGTAATGTGATAATTCAACGCATAACATTCCACTCTTTGATGGCCAAAAATTCATGTCCTTGCCCCATGTGAAACACATTCACCCCATCACATCATCCCAAACATCTTAAATCAACTCCAAATTCAAAATCTTACCTCCTGATCCCCTAAATCGAATATAGCTGAGACTACATATTCTCTGAGACAATAGAGACATTCTTTATAGTTCTCACTTACTCCTGAGTCCTAACCAGAATAACCCTGGAAGTTCATGATTCTACCAACAAGCTCTTCAAGGTGATCTAGACTTTTATTATTAGCCATCTTAAAACTCACTCAATTCCAAAACCAAGTCCACATTATAGGAATTTGTTAAAAGTAGCATTCCACTCCCAGTATCAAATTCTGTCTTTGTTATCTGGTGCTGCTACAACAGAAACTTCACAAGTGGGTGCCTCTAACAAATACAAAGTTATTTGCTCACAGTTTAAGAAGCTAGTTTAAATTCAGCACTCTTGGAAGAATCTCTGTGTCAGAGCTAGAGAAAGTTCCAAGTCTTTTTAAGCTTCTGCTCTTAGGCAACCTTCATGTGTTTCAATATCTTTCTTCCCTCATCTCTGCTTCCTGGGGAAATATGAGTTGTAAATTCAATCTATAACAGAGCCTATGAGGATTATTTGAGACTGAGTAAGTAGGAAAGTCCTTTCTGAAGCAGTGGCATTTAAGTTTGGACCTAAAGAGAGGAGCAAGCCAGACAGTTACATTGTTAAGGAAAAAGCATACCCATCAGAAGGAACAGCAAATGCAAAGACCCAGAGTCAGAAAAAAAGCATGGTATTCAAGCATGTGGTGCATGTATAAAACATACCATGTGGTTGAAGTTTAGTGAGCTAGGGAAGAGTCTTATGAGATTGAGGGTAGAGGCAGATCATGCAGTACTGTAGAAGCCATGGTGAGACATTTCATAAGGAAGGTATGTTTAACACGTGAAAAACTTGTAATACATGCGAGGCTCTACACAAAGATTGTTCCTTCCTTTAATGCATTTTTTCCAACTTTAGCAGCAACTTGATAAACACAAGATTTTTTCAACAGTGAAGAAGAATCAATGGAAGGAAGCCAACTTTGGAGAAACGGCCAGTTCTGGGGGCGGGGGGGCGAGTCTTTAGTCCAAGTGCTCCTGTTCAAAGTTTGGTCAATGAACAGTCATTTAAATACTTTGAGTAACTATTTTCAAGTGAGTTATTGGTCATAAAAGTCAAAGTTTATCTGTTACACACACAAAGTCTTAGGCATAACTCATCAATTTATTCACATAAATCAGCACAGTTTTTACTGTGTTCCTATATCTAAACTTAAATTGAGATAAGATTGGGGAAGTCAGGTCTTAGTTTCTCTGTTATATGCTGAAAACTCCAAGTTCAGTGTTAAGAAGCACAATCTAGAGTGGCATGCATTCTTTATGTTGTTGTTGTTAACTGCCATCCAGTCAGTTCTGACTTATAGCAACCCTGTATATGGTTTCCAAGGAGTAACTTTGAATGAATTACTTTGTGGTAAGCAGTTCATCATTTATTCTAAAGCTCCATACCAGGACTCAGATTCTTTCTATAAACTGTATATCAAACTTGTTGTTGTTGTTGTTGTTAAGTGCCGTTGAGTTGGTTCCAACCCATAGTGACCCTGTATAGGGTTTCCGAGGAGCAGCTGGTGAGCTTGAACCACCCACCTTCCAGATCAAACTGACTTTTCAGTACAGCACATTAACCCACAGTACCACACCAGGACTCCAGATATTAAACTAGACTTTATATAATAGCTAGTATAATTTGTTGCTTTAGGCATTAAATGTTATTTACCCACTAAGAGAATGTCTATATCTTCTGGAATGTGGTCAAAACTTTTGTTTTATATAGCTAATCAAATAGCATTTGGGGTCCTGGTGTGGTAAGATAAGCACTGAACTGCTGACCACTAGGTCATAGGTTCAAACCCACCAGCCAGAAATCCTATACAAGGTCGCTATGAGTCAGAACAGACTCAAAGGTATTTAACAACAACAACAATCAAATAACATTTAGAAAATTAATACCATTTGTTTTTTAAGGTCTTTCTGCTTATTGTTTGCTTTAATTTACCTAAGGACTCTGCTCTTTGTAATACGCAAAACAAAAAGAATTAGAAAAAAACAACTCCTTATATAGAAAGATCATAATGGAGCTCAGGTAGCTTAGTGGCTACGAATCGGGATGCTAATCTCATGGTCAGCAGTTCGAAACTACTAGCTGTTCCACAGGAGAAAGTTGAGGCTTTCTGCTCCCATAAAGATTTACAGCCTCGGAAACCTTGTTACTATGAGTCTAAACCAACTCCATGACACATAACAACAACATAGTAAGACCATATGCAAACCAACCAGTTTAGCAGTGAACAGCAAAAGAAAAGAAGCCCCTTGATTTAGAAACAAAAACTTTCTCTTAGGTAGATTGAGTTAAATAACTAAACAATAGTAAAGCATTTGTCAGTGGACTACTTAATTACTTTGAAAGCAATACACTCCCTCATACTCATTTTTCTGAAGAACAAAGTTGGAAGTCACAAGGATCTTAGATATTATCTCTGGGACAATGCCTTTTACACTCCACAGTCAGGAAGCAATAATCTCACCAGCCTTCTCTTCCCTGTGAAATGAATGCTAATCATTGCCTTTCCAGATATTTGAGGCCAAGAGGTAAAGATTTCCCTGAATTTAGAGAATAAAATTATTTTTCTAAACAGTCCCTTTTAGAATGGTTCCAATTTATAAAATTAAAAAAAAAAAAATACAGCATACATCTCTTCTCCATATTTATATCTTCTGTATTTACATCAGAAGTGAATTTTAATTTAGGAAGCGAAGCAGCTTGTATTTTAAGAACAAATTAGCTTCATTAGCTAGTACAAAATGCTGTTCCTCCCGCTATCATGTTAAGATTTTTTAAATTAGATTCATCCTTCCTTTGCCATCAAAAGCTCATCCTCAGATTAAGTGACAACCTGCAACCACACATCGAAATAATGTGGCAGATCATCTGTTGCTTCTGGTCACTGCTTTTTCAGACATCAGGAGCACTAAAAAAAATGGAAAAGAACCATCTAATACAAGCCTTCCATAGGTTGTATACTCAAGACAAAATTTTAAATAACCACCTCTGAGTGGAACTTTGTAGAAGAACAAGCATCCTGTAAAACTTCTGGGGTTCTGATAGGTTAGCAGTTCCAACTAGTTTTTTGGTGGTAAAAGGTCAGGCCAACAGCAGTGTGGCAAGACCTGGGGACTCTTGGGCCCAGAGTCAGTGACATAGCCACAGAGGACTAGAGTGGAGAGTGAAGCGTCCAGCTGATAAGAAGAGAGGACATATGCACAAGAACACCCACACTTGCAGATAATACCCACTTGACCTGGCTTCAATGAGTGGATGATCAGAGCTCAACCAGAAGAAGAAAGAAGAGGGAAAAACGAGTAATCTGATACAATTTGATGAACTTGACCTACGCCTATGGATGCAGTAGCTCAAAAGAGGGAAAAAATCTTTACAGCAAGAATCATCCCCAGATTTCCGGCGCTTCCCTGACCAGGCAGCTCAGGTAGGGCAGTCTCAGGGAAAAGGGGTGGATTCGCACATAAGAAATCTCTGTCTAGCAGACAGACAGCCTTTGAACAACATAAGATTTTATATTTCAACATTCTGAACTCGTTTTTTTAAAAGATCAAATTGCTGAGGATTTACAGGCATTTAAAGCTTTGGCCTGACTGCACGTGGCTCCTGCTTCTGCACCCGCGCCAGCGAGAGCCTCTGCCCCCTTGGAATGCAGGGCTAGAGCAACCCCACTTAGAAGGCCGAAAAAATAGAGAGGGATATTGGTGCGGATATCAGGAAATTCGGGGTACCCACGGTACAGAGAGACTGAGAGAGGCATTTTTTACGTCATCAAATACGGACACTACCTCCCTGGAGCCACGACCCCCAGCCCTCTACTGCCCCGGCTTAGACCAGCCCTCTGCCAAGTCACCAATGCTCAGTAACGCCCAAGGCACAGGCCTGCCCACTGAGGCCAAGACCCTCCCAAGACCCAGACACTCCCACTAAGGCCAAGGCCTGCCCTGAGGCCCAACCCGCCCACAGACTGGTCACAAAGGCCCAGGCCCAACCAAGGCCCAACCTGCCACATAGCCCGGTCTCCAAGGCCCAGTGCCCCTGAGATCCAACCTGCCCTCAGCCTGGTCCCCGAGGCACAGGCCCCCCAAGGCCCAATTCGCCCAACCCGCACACTGAGGCGCAAGCCGCCCTAAGCCCAGCTGCCGATACCCAGGCCCCCTGAGGCTAAAACCGCCTGCCCAGGGCCAAACCACACGCCCAAGGCCCAAACCACACGCCCGAGGTCCAACCCTCCTACAGCCTGGTCACTGACGCCCATGCCCCCAGAGGCCCAAACCGACCGCCCTAGGCTCAACCCACCCGCCCGAGGCCCAAACGGCCCGCTACCAAAGCCCAGGCCCAACTGAGACCCCAAAAAGTTACTCTGAGTTAAGCCATAAGGAGAGTGAAAAGGGAAGACCACATCCTGATCACATATTCCTGGAGGTAATCATAAAACATAAAAAATTACCAAAACACATAATTAATTATTAGGGCCACAGATAAACATTAAACATGTCCAAGAAGCAAAAGCAGATGACCATATCAGCACATGTCCAGAAAAAAGATAAAATATCTGAGACAAATGAACCAGAAG
>NW_006408683.1:6985288-6986964 GCF_000296735.1 Chrysochloris asiatica
AGGAAGGTAGAATCTCCACTGAGTAGTATCCAATCTGTCTAGGTGGAGCTGAAGGAATGAAATGCGAATGGGTCTCTTGTGATAAAATAATGAATAATTGTTATCAGGACTGCTTGTGAAGGTTGGAAATGTAAAGGTAGACGTTTTGCAGCAATGAGGGGAGTGATTAACTTTGCAGTCTAGGAGCGAAGGTCCCTGGGACCATCAAGGGAGAAGAGTGGAGAGTGGGACCCTACCCAGAGAAGCAGCAATGCCTGAGATGGAGGCAGAGATGATGACATGGAGAGATGGAGCAGTTGGGGACTTTAGACACAGAGAGGAATAGGGGCTGTGTGCTGACAACTGGGGGGTAGGGGGCAGGCTTGTAGGGTATATACCCTTTGGTTGGTTGATGATGCATGAAGAGGAGTGTAACCATGGCAATGAAACGATATACAATAGGATGAACATAAAACTAATATTCTCCCATGTAAACTATCACATAATTCACAATAAAACATTTTAAAAAAATAAATAAAAGGTCAGGCCAAGGGTGAATTTAATAACTTTGAAATGAAAAATAAGACAATAATGTGAACTGATATTTTTCCAATCATAGTCCTCCTTTCACCCTACAAAAGAGATGTTTTCATGATATCATAACTTCCTAGAAATTTTCAT
This sequence comes from Chrysochloris asiatica, assembly GCF_000296735.1. Classification (NCBI taxonomy): domain Eukaryota; kingdom Metazoa; phylum Chordata; class Mammalia; order Afrosoricida; family Chrysochloridae; genus Chrysochloris; species Chrysochloris asiatica. The sequence continues at coordinate 6,985,949 of NW_006408683.1, forward strand.
GATATCATAACTTGTCTAGAAATTTTCCTTCATGAAAATTTTAGTCCTCTGAATTGAACTACAGCTTATATTTTCATCCACCACTCTTCTGTCGGTTTGTTGTACCGAAATGGCTTGCATAATGCTATGACTCTGTGATTCCACTGGTATTTCAAATAATAGTAGGATTACAGGTTTTAGAGGAGCATCCAGACTTAGATACATTGAGAAGGACATAGCAATATACTTCTGAGAAAGATGATGAGTGAAAACCTATGGATAGCAGTGGAACATTGTTTAATACAGTGTCAGAAGATGAGCCCCTCAACTTGGAGTTGCCTCCTCTAAACAGAGTCAATTTAATTGACATGGATGTCATTTCAGACCCTTCATTTGCTGATGTGGCATGCCTCAAAGTTAGAAAAAACAGCTACAACCCATCCATTAATAATCAGAACATTGAATGCATGAAGTATGAATCAAGGAAAATTGAAAGTAGTAAAAAAGGAAATGGAACACTTGAAGGTCATATCCCAGGCACTAGTGAGATGAAATGGATTGGTATAGTCCATTTTTAATCAACTAAACATATGATCTACTATGCCAGGATTGACCAATTAAAGAGGAATTTGTCACCGAAAAGAACATTTCAATATCTATCCTGAAGTATACCACTATCAGTGATAGGATAGTTTATGCCTACAAGGGAGACCAGTTAATGTGATGATTTTAAAATTTTTGTGCCAACCACTAATGCCAAAGATGAAGAATTTTACAAACTACTACAGCCTGAAATTGATCAAAGATGCCACCACAATGCAATGATAATTACTGGTGATTGGAGTGCTCAGAGTTGGAAACAAAGAAGGATCAGTAGCTAGAAATTTTGATCACACTACTTTTTCATTGCAAATATTTTCTTTCAACAACATAAATGGCAACTATACACATGGACCTCACAGTATGGAAAACATAAGAACAAAATCAACAACTGTGGAAAGAGATAATGGAGACACTCAAGGCCAGGAGCCTACAGT
>NW_006408683.1:6987938-6989772 GCF_000296735.1 Chrysochloris asiatica
ATTGCAATGAAACAATGAGTGTAAAACTGATGTTCTCTCATATAAACTATCACTCAAAGACTGACCAGAAGATTTCAAAGGACAGCTCAAGAAATCAAAGTAAAATATTATAATGAAATGTGTAAAAACCTAGAGTTAGGGAAGAGCATATTCCAAATTTCTCAAGCTGAAAGAACTAAAGAAAAACTTCAAGCCTCAAGTGGTGATACTACTGGAAAAATATTGAACATTGTTGTTGTTAAGTGTCGTCGGGTCAGTTCTGACCATACTGACCCTGTTTAGGGCTTCCCAGGCAGCAAATCTTTACAGGAGAAGAAATCCTCACCTTTTTTCCTCAGAGTGGCTCTTGGGCTCAAACCACTGACCTTGTGGTTAGCAGTACAGTGCTTATCCTACAGAACCACAGTATTCCATTGAACAATGTAGGAAGCATTAAAAGAAGATAAACAGAAAACAGTCACTATAACAAAAAGAACTAATCAATATTCAAACAGCTTCATGAGGTAACATGATCAAGAACTGATGGTAGTGAAGGAAGAAGACCAAGTTGCATGGAGGGCACTGGCAAAAAGCAAAGATTCAGGAATAGATAGAACAGCAATTGAAAAGTTTCAATAAACAGATGCAGCTACCTGGCCAACTGACTGAAAGAGATCCATATTTGTGTCCATTCCAGAGAAAGGTACTTAAACAGAAAGTGGAGATTATAAAGTAATATCATTAATATAATATAAATTTTGCTTAACACAATTTTTAAATGATTGAAGCCGTACATTGAACTGCCAGAAATTCCAGTCTAACTCAGAAGAGGATTTGGAATGAGGAATATGATTCCTTATGTCAGATGGATCTTGTCTGAAAGCAGAGACTACCAGAAAGAAGTTTACCTGTTTTTTTATTGACTATGAAAAGGCACTCGACTGTGTGTATCATTACAAATTATGGATAACATGTGAAGACAATTCCAATATACTGCTTATGAGGAACCTGAATATAGACCAAAAGACAGTCGTTACAACAGAATAAGAGGATATTAGATGACTTAAAACCAGGAAAGATATTTGTAAGTGTTGTATCCTTTCTCTACACTTATTCATTCTGTATGCTGAAAAGTTGGGCAATATGAAAAAGGGTATAGCATCAGAATTGAAGGAAGACACATAAAAAACCTGAGTCCTGATGTAGCATTGTGGGTTAATGCACTGGACTGCCAAGTCGGTTTGAACTGCAACCCTTGGAAGGCCTATTCAGGATCCCTATGAGTCAGAACTGACTTGACAGCACTTAACAGCAACATATGAAGATTAAACAACCTTGCTTTTTAGAAATGGAGAGGACGGTATGCATCATACCTCAATATAAAGAAAACCAATCCTCACAACTGGATCAGTAAGCAACATCATAATAAATGAAGAAAAGATTGAAATTGTCAAGGATTACATTTCACTTGTATCCACAATCAGTGCTCATGGAAGTAGCAGTCAAGAAATTAAATGATGTGTTGCATTGGACAAGTCTGCTGCAAAAAGATCAATTAAAAGCAAAGGATTCAGGTTCACCTGACCAAAGCTACAGCATTTTTAAAATGCATGTGGAAACTGAAAAAACGAATAAGGAAGAACAAAGAATAATAGAAATATTGAAATTACAGTGCTGGTGAACAATATTGAGTATATCATGAACTGCTAAAAGAATGACCACATTTGTCTTGGAAGAAGTACAGCCAGAATGCTCCTTAGAAATGAGTAGGGCAAGACTGTCTCACATACTTTGGACAGTTTTATTAGGAGGAGCTAGTCCAGCAAAAAAAAAAAAAAAGAAGAAGAGGAGGAGG
>NW_006408683.1:6990956-6996856 GCF_000296735.1 Chrysochloris asiatica
AGTTTCAGGACTAAGGTGTGCTTGATCCAAGCCCTGGTATTTTCAATAGCCTCATATGCATGTGAAAGTTGAACAATGAATAAGGAAAACCGTAGAAGAATTAATGCATTTGAGTTATGGTGCTGGAGAAGAATATTAAAAGTATCATGGAATTCCATCTCTAGAACTTATGATGCAATTCAATCAACTATAATGGGAAGATGCGGATTTTTTTCTAAACCCACTAATATACTAAATAAATATTATATAATTATCATAATATTTATATATAATATAAATAAAAATATAATAAAAATTATATATTTATTTAGTATATTTATATTAGTGGGTCTGGTAAAAAGCCTGCATTTAGACTATTACTAAATATACTAAATAAATATATAATAACCCAGTTAATGAGACAATGTGTCCACAGAAAAGACACGGTCAAAACAGAAAATAGATTTAAAGAAGCAGAATTTGTCTTGGGAAGGACCCTGATCATTTCTACATTGGTATCTCCATTATCAGAAGCGCTTTTGAGCTTAATTCATATTCAAGTATTAGTTTTGTAATGTAATAATTTTATTTGTCTTCTCTCTTAATTTCCCAACATGATGAACTCATAGCATTTGAAGAGTAAATGTTTTTTACCCTCTGGAATCCTCATGACCTCATTCTTTCATGGCTCCGCCTGGAAGGACCCTGGGTATCTGGTGGTTGGCACAGAAGAGGTAACTGGGAAGTATCTGCATGGGTACTTATAAGTATGATACTGACTGAGGTGTACTTCCCCACATACCATTGTTTCTGTGTCATTTATTGGTTTAGATTAATCATGTCTTTATTTCCTTTATTTACTTTGACCCCTCAGCATTTGTTGCATTGGCTGCTTATCGGCAACATGTGCCAGGTCATATACAGAAAATGAAACCATTGGACCATTATGCCAATTCCAGACTCATAATAATCCAACTTCTTCATTCATAACACAGAGTTGAAGAGCAGCATACAATTATGATCAAGTCAGTTCTAACTTGATCATAGCAACCATGTATAGGGTTTCCAAGGAGCTTCTGGTGGGTTTGAACTGCCAACCTTGTGTTTAGCAGTCCAGCACTTATTCTATAGCACCACACCAGGACTCCAGATCCATAGCCTGCAAGTCAGAAAATGTTCTGTCATAATCTATAAGGTTTTCATTGGCTAATTTTTGGAAGTAGATCATCAGGCCCTTCTTCCTAGTCTGCCGTAGTCTGGAAGCGCTGCAGAAAAGTGCCCATTAGGGGTGGCCCTGCTGGCATTTGAAATACCCATGGCATATCTTGCAGCATCATAGCAAAAGGTAAACCATCATAGAAAGACAAACTGATGGGGAGTGGGGAGGAATGATGATATAGCACAGGGTAAAAGTGTGACTAAAAAACTAATGCTGATAACACAGTCCACAAAGACAATATTCTACGTCCTATTTCTGTGAGTTGTGACTGGGATCTTAGAAGATCATGAGCAGCCATCTAAGTTACAACTATCTGTTTCTCCCTGTGCAGAGGAAAGGATAATAGAAGAAATTGGAAATCAATTAGTCCAATGGACCCTGAAACCCAAAGAACTAGATGGTACCCAGCTACCACTACCAACTATTCTGAAAGGGATCACTTTAGAAAATTCTGGAAGGAGTGGGATAAAATGTGGAACAAAACTCAAAATTATAAAACTGACCATGCTTGCTGGTCAGAAAGAGACTGGAAGAATCTGAGACTATGACCTTTGACCCATCCTTCAGGCCTCAAACTGAGCTCACCCTCATGACTCAATTTTCAACCAAGGGGGCACAGCAATACTAGTGAGGTATGCACACCATGGTCAAACTTCAAGATCAAAAGGGCAGCATTTACCTAAGGAAAAAATTTAGAAAGGTTGAGAAAGAAGGTGGACTGGAAACAAGAATCACAGAGAGGAAGTGGGACAATTCCTACATTGAGGAATCCCCTCGGTCATTGAAATGAAACAAAGCATATGATTTATTGAATGTAAAACTAATGATCTTCTCTGTAAATCTTCACCCAATTCATAATAAAAAGGTTAAAAAACAAAACAAAACAGTGCTGAGATTTGTATAGTTTTCCAGTATGATTCTAGAGAAGTAGAAATTCATCAGGTTCAAGCATCCTAATGATGATGATGATGCTAATGATAGATAACACATGGTGTTTACTTTCTGTGAGACATTATTCTAAGTGCTTTATATCCCATCATCATTTAATCTTCACAACAATTCTATAGGGTAAATACTATTGTTATCATTTGCATTTCAAAAATGAGAAATCTGAGACATGGAGAGTTTGGGGCCTTATGTGATTTTGCTATTAATTAGAGAGTTTGGATAAGTCACTTAGCTGCTCAGGACCTCCATTTTCTGGTTAGATTAGTGAGTCTCTAAAGTCACTTTCGGAGTCCTGCTGTGGTGCTGTGTGTTAATATGCTGGACTGCTAAGTTGGTTTGAACCACAAGGTTGGAAGTTCAAGTTCACCATCCACTCCTCAGAAACCCTATGCAGGGTCACTATTAGTTGGAACTGACTCGACAGCACTTGACATCAACAACAAAAGTCACTTTCAGGAGTTCTGGCATTGCACTATTAGATAAACACTGAACTGCTAACCACAAGACTGGCATTTCAAACCCAGGGAACCATATACAGGGTCACTATGAATTTGAATCAACTTGACAGCACTTAACAACAACAACAAAGTCCTTTCCTACTTATTGACTTAGTAGCTTAGTGAATCATCATTTCCTAATGATCTCTTTTCTCCTTGTTTTATTTAAGCAAGGCATTCTCTACCTATTTATTTTATTGATTTGATGCAGTGATTCATTCTTTTCTATCCTTGCCCTACTTTGTTTTATGAACCTCTTTTCCTGTTCTCTCAAACCCTTCTGCACTTGGGGATTTGCCTAGGTTTTTCAGGAAATATGGAAGCAGCCGTGATAGTTGGAGTCCAGAGACTCTTGTGACATTCTCTGGGTACCCTCTGAAAGGAGAAGAGGAGATAACTTAAGATGAAAGCAAATCTCATTGTCGATGTCCTTCTAAATGGGCCAAACATTTCTGCACCAGGGCATTAAACTAAACAGCGTTACCCAGAAGTCTGCAAGGTGGGTGGAAGCAGAAGAGATGAGGATGCTACTGAAACCATCATCTTCAATACCACTATGCTTCTCTTTTCCCTTACACTCAGTGCTAGAAAAATTACAGCCACTACTACATGGTCTGGAACAATTTGGTGTATCTGGGGCAAGCTGACCACCTGGTATCTTTACGTGCCAACTACAACTTTGGGATCAATGGTTTTGAGGTTGGGCTGAGCAGAAGTGCAATGAATTTGTCAGGCAGTCAGAGGTCAGTGAACCAGACTTCATAGCGAAGTTTTACCAAGCAGTGGCTGTTACAGCTGGTAAAGACTTTGTTGTTAAGTGTTGTTGAGTCAACTGTGACCTGTAGTGACCCTGTATAGGGTTTCTGAGGAGCCACTGGTGAGCCTGAGCCTCCTACCTTGCAGTTCAAAGCAATTTTGCAGTCCAGCACATTAACCCACAGCACTACACCAGGATACCTTGGTAAGGACTAGGAGACATAAAAACCAAAGAAGACAACTACAATTAGACTTGAAGGCACAACTTTACAGTGAGACCTCAACTCAGATGTGCCACTCAAAGATCTGGGGAAGGTAACCTGATCAGTTGACTGAATGCAATTCATTTTAATAGTAGCATTATCAACTGGATTCTTAATGTAATGTTTTCCACCTAAGTAAACTCAGATCATCAGTCTCCCCCCTACCTTGCTTCTTTCTAAGAGGCATCAAACCTCTGAGAATTTGATGACTCCTTTTGCAACTACATCCAAAAGGAACCAAAACATAATTAAGTTTGGCCAACCACTACCTCATGACAGTTGAAAAGTAGAGCCCTGTGTTTTAATTATATGATGCCCCGATTATAAGCTTTCCCAATGATATTTTGTAAAGCTAAGGGAAATCAATGTATGCTTGTAGCCGTTTCTGTATTACTTTTAGTAAAACTTTACTCACATGGGATATCAAAGATATTGTCCAATGATTTCTGCATTCCGTTGGGTCACCTCTCTTTGGAATGGGCATGAATATGGATCTCTTCCAATTAGTCGGTCAGATAGCTGTCTTCCAAATTTCTAGGTAGAGATGAGTGAGTGCCTCCTATGCCACCTTACTTTCTTAAGGATTTCAATTTTTATTCCATCAATTCCTGGTGCCTTGTTCTTTGCCAGTTCATTCAGTGCACTTTGGACTTTTTCCCTCAGTATGATTGGCTTTTGATCATATGCTACCTTTTGAAATGGTTGAATATCAACCATTTCCTTTTGGTACAGTGACTCTGTGTATTCCTTCCATCTTCTTTTGATGCTTTCTGCATCATTCAATAATTTGCCCAGATAATCTTCAATAATGAAAGTCAAGGCTTGAATTTTTTCTTCAGTTCTCCCAGCTTGAGAAATGCTAACCGTGTTCTTCCTTTTTGGTTTTCTGATTCCAGATCTTTGCACATTTCGTTGTAATATTTGGCTTTATCTTCTGTAGGTGATCTTTGAAATTTTCTGTTCAGCTCTTGGACCTCCTCATTTCTTCCATTTGCTTTAGCATCTCTATGCTGGAGAGCAAGTTTCAGTGTCTCTTCTGACATCCATTTTGACCTTTTTCTTCTTGTTTCTTCTTAATGACTTTTTGCTTTCTACCAGTATGATGTCGCTATGGGTCGGAACCGACTCGATGACACTTAACAACAACAACAACAAACCTGTATGATGTTCTTGATGTCACCCCACAACTCTTCTGGTCTTCGATCTTTAGTGTTTAATGTATCAAATCTGTTCTTCAGATGATCTCTAAATTCAGATGGGATATATTAAAGGTCATATTTTGCCTCTCATGGATTTGTTTTCATTTTCTTCAGCTTCAGTTTGAACTTGCATATGAGCAGTTGATGGTCTGTTCCACAGTCTGCCCTGGCCTTGTTTTGACTGATGATATGGAGCTTTTCCATCATCTCTTTTCACAAATGTAGTCAATTTGATTTCTATGTATTCCATCTGGCGATGGAGGTTCAAGCTGGATTCAGAAGAGGACGTGGAACAAGGGATATCATTGCTGATGTCTGATGTATCTTGGCTGAAAGCAGAGAATATCAGAAAGATGTTTACCTGTGCTTTATTGACTATGCAAAGGCTTTCAATTGTGTGGATCATGACAAGCTGTAGACAACATTGCGAAGTATGAGTATTCTGGAACACTTAATTGTGCTCATGAGGAATCTGTACATGAACCAAGAGGTGGTTGTTCGAACAGAGCATGGGAACACTGAATGGTTTAAAATTAAGAAAGGTGTGCGACAGAGTTGTATTCTTTCACTGTACTTATTCAACCTGTATGCTGAGCAAATAATCCAAGAAGCTGAGTTCTATGAAGAAAAATGTGGCATCAGGATTGGAGGAAGACTCATTAACAACTTGAAATATACAGATGATACAGCCTGATTGCTGAAAGTTGAAGAAGATTTAAAATACTTATTGATGAAGATCAAAGAGCACAGCCTTCACTATGGATTGCATCTCAACTTAAAGAAAACAAAATTCCTCACCACTGGACCAATAAACAACATTCTTATCAACAGAGAAAAAGTTGAAGTTGTCAAGGACTTCATTCTTCTTGGATCAACTATCAACACTCATGGAAGCAGCAGTCAAGAATTCAAACATGTATTGCATTAGGCAAATCTTGTGCACAAGACCTTTTTAAAGTGTTGAAGAGCAAAGATCTCAGCTTGAAGACTAAGGTGCGCCTGACCCAAGCCATGGTTTTTTCAATAACCTCATATGCAT
>NW_006408683.1:6997326-7034694 GCF_000296735.1 Chrysochloris asiatica
GGCCCAGGATTGGGCAGTGTTTTGTTCTGCTGTGCATAAGGTCTCTATCAGTCAGTACCAACTCGATGGCACCTGACAACAACAACAAGGGAAATCAGAAAGATAGTTACTGTCTCCTCCATTGAATCCAAATGGTGGGTTTTTTTGTTTTTTTTTCAATTGTTGTTTTTTTCAAAGTATATGTGATAAATTTCAAGTGTTAACAGGTGTTTTTATTCATAACTTTACAATAATGAAAAAACAAGTGGCACTCTTTATAGGTTGAAGAGGTTTTTTTAATATCAAGATAACAGATTTTCAGGGAAAAAAATTTTTTACATTTGGATAGATTTCACTTCTCAGTTTGAACCCTCCTTTGCTGTGTAAAGTAACTAAATGGAGTTTGGGAACTGCCATTTAGGAGCTGAATATCAGTCTTGGAACATTAGTAAAGCAAGTAATGTCATTTGCCTGAGAACAACACAGTGTAAAAATGAATATGAAAATCACAACAATAGCAACTGAAGTGCTATTGGGCCATATTATCTTATGTTATTTACACCTTGTATACTATTTTCATGAGTCCTGGTGTGGCACTTATGATAAGCACTGAACTGTTAACCACAAAGTCTGAGGTTCAAACCCACCAGCTGCTCCTTGAAAATCCTATACAAGGTCACTATGGGTTGGAACTGACGCAACGGCACTTAACAACAACGTAATGTTTTCATGAGTGTTAATCTCTCAACTGCTACTATATTTGTGAATTAAAGAATGCTACTCATCATGTTTTAATTCATCCCAATAAGTCAGGATGGCAAGACTTCATCTCTCATGCTTCAGACATGTTATCAGGAGGGACCAGTCCCTGAAGAGAGACATCATGCCTGATAAAGTGGAGTGTCCGCAAAGGAGAGGAAGACCCCCAATGAGATGGACTGGCACAGTGGCAGCAGCCACGGGCTCAAGAGTAAAAATTGTGAGGATGGTGCAGGACCAGGTAATGTTTCGTTCTATTGTACATAGGTCACTACGAGTCAGAACTGACTTGACAGTGATTAACAACAACAACGATACAAATAAAATGTTGAGATTTTCCATTCTCCACCCATATTTGAAAGTGAAATTAAGGAAGTGGGCAGGAAAATACTCAAGAAACCTGATAGGACTGAAGACCACTATTTACTCCAAGTGGCTAGAAGCTCGATGGGCTCTATTCTGAAAAATGCCATCAAGTCAATTCTTACTCATGGTGAACTCATGTAATACAGAGGAGAACTGTGTTCCATAGGGTTTTCTTGACTCTAATCTTTACAGAAGCAGATCAGCAGACTTTTCTTCCATAGCACTACTGAAGGTTTGAACTGCTAGCTTTTGGGCTAGTTGCTGTTACTGCTGTTAAGTGCCATCGAGTTGGTTCTGATTCATAGTGATCCTGTATAGGGTTTCTGAGGAGTGGCTGGTGATGTTTGAAGTGCCAACCTTGCGATTCAAACCAACCTTGTGGTCCAGTGCATCATCCTGCAGTGCCACAGTACAAATCATTCATGCCACTCAAATGCAATAGTAACAAATTTCCAAAGCATGAGGGTCTTTTTCTCTGCTTTGCCTTGATAACCTTGAAATATGTACTTTCTTATCTTTATCTGAAAACTTAAGGGTTTTCATGAATCCTGGTGTGATGCTGTAGGATAAGGTCATGGTGGTGTGCCACTAACTCAGTTCCAACTCATGTTGTTATTGTTAGGTGCCATCAAGTTGGTACTAACTCATAGCAACCTTATGCACAACAGAACGAAACACTGCCAATTCTGCACCAATCTCACAAACATTGCTACACTTGAGCCCATTGCTGCTGCCACTGTGCCAGTTCATCTTGTTGGGGGTCTTCCTTTTTTTCTCCAACCCTCCATGATATCAAGTATGATGTCCTTCTCCATGCTGTTCCTACTGATGATATGTATGAAATAAGAGAGACGAAGTCTGGCCATCCTGGCTTCTAAGAAGCATTCTACCTGTGCTTCTTCCAAGGCAGATCTGATTGTTATTCTGGAAGTCCATGGTACTTTTAATATTCTCCTCCAACATTATAACACAAATGCATCAATTCTTCTACAGTCTTCCAACTTTCACATGCATATGAGGTTATTGAAAATACCATGGTTTGGGTCAGGGACACCTTAGTCCTCAAACTGACATCTTTGCTCTTGAACACCTTAAAGAGGCCTTGTGCAACAGATTTGCCCAATTCAATACATCATTGGATTTCTCGACTGCTGCTTTCAACTCATAGCAACCCCATATAGTGTTTCTACAGCTGTAAATCTTTACGGGAGCAAAAACGTCCTTTTTTTTTCTCCCACAGAGCTGATAGTCTGGTAGATTCAAACTATTGACCTTGCAGTTAGCAACCCATCTTATAATCCACTATGCTCCCAGGGGTCCTTAATGGTTTGTATGGTCACCATATATTTGTTGAGCACTTACATGAAAGCAGTCAATAGGTGATGAGCAATGGCTTTAGTTGTTATGTATACCTGGCCATTGTAACATTCAATTCTCTATTTTATGTGAAACTATGAAGTTTGTGGGATTCCTCCAAGTATTCAAGTGACTCACATTGATGAAGGCGGTAAGTATGCTGGGCCAAAACACCATCGGAAACATCTCTGTCAGCAGGGAGCAGAAGTTATACTAATTAAAATGTTCTGGGAATGTACAGGGTGCACTCCAACAAGTCACATAACTATTTTCATCCTAATTAAGGATGTTTCTTCCTGGCATCTTGTAAACTTTGGGCTTGGAATATGAAAGTCTGTGGCATTTCTAGAAGTAAGATCAACAGACTCAGCTGGATACCTCAAGCTAGAAGTGGGGCATAGTTTGATAGAAAACTATCATTTAAACAAATTGATAATTATTCAACCTATTCTCCATGTTAGGGAAGATTAGGAAACAGTACAGAGTGAAAGGGTCCAAAATAGAAAAGATCAAATTGGGAGTAGTAAAGTAAAAATCTTGAACTATTGAGATGTAATCACTGACCCTCTAAAGGAAAAGCATGACTGAATAGAGGTAATCCTTCCCATACAGAAACACTGCCATGGAGACTATTGCCCAGGAGTGTCTGGAATCTCTGCCCTTGCTCTGGGAAGATTTGATGTCACCAGGATATGTAACCTAACAGCTAGATAAATTCATTGGTTTAAGGATCATTTGGTGATTCACTGTAGAGGCCTAGTGTTTTCTCTGTGGATCCTATATGCTGTGCTGTTAAGTGCCGTGGAGTTGGTTCCAATTCATAGCCACCCTGTACAGGGTTTCCAAGGATATAAATCTTTACGGGTGCAGAAAGCCTCATCTTTCTCCCATGGAACAGCTGGTAGTTTCAAACTGCTGACCTTGTGGTTCATAGCCTGATTCGTAACCACTACGCTACCAGAGCTCCTTGTATATCCTATATAGGGTCACTATAAATAGGAAAATTGGAACCTGACAAAATTGAAAATAAACACATAAAGCTCCATCCATATCCTAGGAATTAATGAGCTGAAATAGACAGATTGACCATTTTGAATCAAACAATCATATGGCATACTGGAAAGACTAATTGGAGATTAATGGTAGGTGTTGTATTTATCATCAAAAAAGAGCATTTCGAGACCTATCTTGAATTACAATCCTGTCTGTATTAGGAAAACACCTGCAAAGAAGAGACAAAGGTAATATCACTGTTATTCAAATTTTAAGCACCAACCACTAAAGCCAGTGATGATAAAACTGAAGAATTCTATCAACTTCTGCAGTCTGAAAGTTATAAAACATGCAGTCAAGCCTGGTGATTGAAATGTGAAAGTTGGAAACAAAGTGGAAGAATTAATAGTTGAAAAATATGGCCTTGGTGATAGAAATGATTCTGGAGATTGCATGATAGAATTTTGTAAGATCAAGAACTTATTCATTACAAATGCCTTTTTTAAACAACAGAAAAATAAACTATATACATGGACCTTACCAGATGGATTACAATGGAGAAGAAACCATGGAGAAGTTCAATACCATCCGTCAAAACAAAGTCAGGAGTGACTGGAACAGAACATAAATTGCTCATATGCAAGTTCAGACTGAAGCTAAAGAAAATTAAAATAAGTCCACATGAATTTATAAACCATCTCAAGAACAGATTTAATGCATTAGGCACTAATGACCAAATATCAGAAGAGTTGTGGGATAACATCAAGAACATCATACATGAAGAAAGCAAAAAGTCATTAGCAAGATAAAGAAAGAAAGAAAAGCCCAAATTATGTCAGAAGAGTCTCTGAAACTATCTCCAGAGCATAGAGAAGCAAAAGCAACTGGTAGAGAGAGAAAGTAAAAAGAAATGAACATAAAATTTCAAAGGACAGATCTAGAAGAGAAAGCCGTGTATTATACAATGAAATGAGTGAGAACTTGCGTGAGAAAAACAAAAGGGAAAGACATAGTATTTCTCAAGCAGAACAAACTGAAGAGAAAATTACAGCCGCAATTTGCAATATTAAAGGATTCTATAGGCAAAGCACTGAATGGTGAAGGAAGATGGAAGGAGGGTAGGCTTTGCGACCCTCTACAACAAAGATATACTGAAGACAAAATGAAACAGATGCAGATAATAGTCCTGAAACCCTGAGCTTCAGATGAAGGGATAGAGACATGGACTGAATGCTTACTAGGAGGTAAAGTTGAACAGATATGGCAAAAAAAATGAGACACACTTGTGACCTGTGTCTACATACCATATGTGAAGTGGCCATTTTAAGCTTTTGTGAATGACTTCAGAGACAAGAAACACATTGATATTGTAGAAACACACTGGTGGCTCACAATTTTTTTTCATGCTTCCCTTGTTCCTCTGGCAACCAGAGGCAAGCCCAGCTTCCACCCACTTACACCCCCGGGAAGTGTGGTAAAGTGGAGAGTCAACAAAAGAGTGGAAGACACATAACAAGATGAACTGATACAGTGGTAGTAACAAGGGAATAAAGCATAACAATTGTGAAGATGGTGCAGAACCAAGCAGTGTCTCATTGTGTTGTGCACAAGATCGACATGAGTCAGAAACAACTCAACAACAACAACAAAAGCTTTCTCAAGTGGTGGGCTGGGGAAATACAAAGACTTTTTTTTTTATGGTTGGAAGTACAGAAATGCTACTTTTCAAGTTTAAAACTTGAAGAGTATTTGAATAAGGATAGAATAAGAATAAGGATATTGGCACCAGCAGAATGACATTTGGAAAGACAAGAGAAAAACTAACTTCTAGCCAGAGAACCAGATCCTTAGCTTGGTTCGTTTTCCAGGAAGCAGCAAGTAAGTCTGGCCCTACCATTTGTGTGCACCCTCGGTTAAGACTCTCTAGAGCAGAACCTAGAAAATGGGAGTAATTGACATACATATCAATCCGCATGTGTAACTATGTCAATTACAATACCAATAAAAAGACAGCTTAATAAAACATTACACCACAGATTAGGCTGTTCACCATATTGATCTTTGTGCATTTTCAATTTGTTTATTAGAACAAAGTTTATCTTTTTTTAATTGTTTTCTCAATTTATCACTATGTACCATGGCTTTTGCAATATTTGCTTTTATGTAGTTTTACATGCTATCCCACAAGTAATGGTGAACTGGTTATTATAAATAGGTTTAATCTGATGAAAATAACATTGACCGACTTTTGTTGTCAGATGAAGTTATGGTTGTAAAAAGATGAATAGGTAGATGTAAAGTTGTAGTAAGGGGGATTTTGCCTGGATTCCATCTAAATCCATCTCGAAAAATTGTAAAATAGAATCTACCAGCTAAAACTAATGAGCACAAAACTGCATTGATTTGGCCCACGGTGGACAAATAGAACATCTGGCATATTTGGCACCAGTGACACAGCTGGCATTGTTGGAAACGTTTCTGCAGAAGGTACAGATGCAGAAATGGGAGAATTGGTACAAACAGTGCAGATGGAACAGTTGGAACAGATGACAGTGGGCAGAGCTGGCGATGCTGGCACAGGTGTCATAACCTCAACAGCTGGCACAAGTTGTGACAATCCTGGGATTTCTTAGTACAAGGCACATGTTCATTTTGGCTTTGGCTGCAGAGAGATAAGAGCATTTTATAATTAGTAAATGTGCCATTTAAAAAAGAACTTTTTTCCCTTCCATCCTTAAGGACATCCACCTCCAACTGTTAAAGCTTGGAATATAGAACATTTTTGCAAATTAGAATTTCCCCGAGAAAGCCATAATTGATAAATACAGATTTCATATAAGAGGCAATTAGATATTTGTGTTCTGATATAGATGAAATTTGTGAATGGAATTTCTTCATAGGGGTTTTGTGGGAAATAAAGGTCAGATTTTTGGAAGTAAAACTACATTTTTGTGTTTCTACCAAAATTTACTTGTTGTCAAATGAGAGGGTTATTTGTTTCTGAAGTATAAAGAATATTTCCCAATTATGTGAAATTTCATGGAGAATCACATTTGGAGATATGGTACAGAATTAGAAATCTGTCTACAGAACAGGTTGGGAAAAAAATGCTGGAGTATGAAATATGGAGAAATCATGATATTGCCACTTTCAAATACCAATGGGATTTGACTCTAATTTCATCTAAAATGCTATAATTTGGCTTGAATCAAAAATACAATATAGTATAATCTTCTAGGCAATTATATTTAATAGCAGATGAAAAGTTGAAAGAACAAAGAGACTTTCTTGTTAGTTGCTAGAAATCACTATTTGTTTCTAATGTTTTTATTGTAAATGAAGTCTGTTCATATTTTAGGAAAGCCAAAACTATGAAAAACTATTAATATATTATAATGAAAACATTTATTTTTTATGAAAATAAGAAAACATACCAAGGGATTAAATAATGAATTCTTAAATTATGAGTTGTTGTTGTTGTTGTTAAATGTCATTGAGTAAGTTCCAACCCATAGCAACCCTGTATAGGGCTTTCAAGGAGCAGCTGGTGTATGTTACTTTAAATCTAGTAGGTGCTTTGTAAATTCTTGTTGAATTAGCAACTACTGTCCAACAAATACCAATATTCTGAATTGTTAAAAACACAAATAATCATCTTCAATATAATGACTAATCTTTTGTGAGGCACAAACAAACAAATCAGGCCTCTAGTCCCCCTTGTTATTGTTGTTGTTAAGTGCCATGGACTTGGTTCAGACTCATAGAGACCCTGTATAAGGTTTCCGAGGTTGTAAATCTTTGGGGCAAGAAAGCCTCATCTTTCTCCCACAGTCCCCCTTATAAAGCTTAAATCTGACCTATGCTCACTGGTCAACTTCCTTCCCCCAAGAAATATCACAGATAGAAAAGATTTCTTGGATGTAACTTACTATATGTCCCCAAGTAATTTCAAAATTCTTGAGATTTCCCAATTTGTATTAAACTAAAATCAACATATGACTATGAGCTATGACTATGAAGCTTCTCTTCACACTCATGAAACACAGTGAATGTTTTATTGGTGTTTTGAGATATTGGGGGAATCACTATGTAAGTGTTCCTTTGTTTTCACTGGATGTGAAGTTCTTGACAATGGAAAACATGCTGTCTTTGCTTCTAGAGGCCCTGAATATTAATGCCTAAATATATTAAGAATGACTGTTTGTAATCATTTAAATACAATTGGTTTCAATTTTCCATTACTTCTGCTTTGTTATAACCTTACGTTGAACCCTACTAAAATATTCTTATTATTCAGAACTCAAT
Organism: Chrysochloris asiatica; assembly: GCF_000296735.1. NCBI lineage: Eukaryota > Metazoa > Chordata > Mammalia > Afrosoricida > Chrysochloridae > Chrysochloris > Chrysochloris asiatica. The sequence goes on from NW_006408683.1 coordinate 7,005,085, forward strand.
TCTATCACTTAACTTTATTTCATTTCTTGACTGAACTGACAAAAAATGTTTCTATCTAAAGCAGATAAAATACCTTAATTTATTAACTGTACCTTTGTGACACAGAGATACAAGAGAAGGTAAGAGATTTTATTTTTCCCTTTGGGCATAACCATGATAGTAGATGATTCTTAGATGAACAGGCTGGGAATGTTTGCTCACTCTATGTGTCTTCACCCATCCATCATCTATCAGTTTGTCATACTGTGGTGGCTTGCATGTTGCTGTGATGCTGGAAGCTATGCCACCAATATTTAAAATACTAAAATGGTCACCCATGGTGGACAGGTTTCCAATGGAGCTTCTAGACTAAGATAGACTAGGAAGAAGGAGAGACAGACTACTTCTGAATGATTAGCCACTGAAAACCTTATAAATAAAGGGCAGCATAACATTGTCAGATATAGTGCCAGAGGATGAGTCCCTTAGGTCATAAGGCACTCAAAATAGGACTTGGGAAGAGCTATGTCCTGAAAGTAAAGTTGACCATAATGACATAAATGAAGTAAAACTTTCAGGACCCTCATTTAATGATGGGGCACAACTCAAAATGAGGAGAAACAACTGCAAACATCCATTAATATTCAGAACATGGAAAGCACAAGTATGAATCTAGGAAAATTGAAATTGTCAAAAATGAAATGGGATACATAAAGAATCAATGTACCAGATATCAGTGAGATAAAATGGACTGGTACTGACTATTTTGAACCTGACAATCGTACAGTTTACTATCCTGGGAAGAGCAAGTTCAAAAGGAATGGCATCTCATTAGTTGTCAAAAAGAACATTTCATAGGGGATAATACTGATGGGATTTTATGATTCAATTATGAGTAATTGTTTGCAGTTTTAATTATGACCATCATAACTGTAATTGTCGGAAATGTATAACTAAAAAGGGGGAATAGTTAACCTTTCATTTCAGGAAGAGACAATCCAGGACCATCAAGAAGGAGAGCATGAGTAGAGCATGAGATCCTACCTAGAAAAGCTGTGAGAGCAGAGACAAGGGCACTGAGAGTTTAGAGAGCAGCTGAAAACTCTAGGCCTATGAGTAAGGCTGTGTGCCTTCGGGCAAGAGACTGGCTTGCAGAATATGCCCTTCAGACATTTAAGTGAATATATTTTTTTTGTTTTGTACGTGTACATCAAATACTTTTGCTTTGTTAATTTGTGAAATGGAAGATGTAAAAGGCACAGGGAGGCAGTAGGGTAACTGTTGTTTCAGGGAGAGGATTGTAATCATTGAGATGAAACAAAACATATAATTTGTTGAATGTAAAGCTGATGATCTTGCCAGTTAACCTTCACTCAATTCACAATAAATAGCTAAAAAACAAAAAAAGAAAGTAAAAGAACATTTCAAGCTCCATCTTGAAGAACAATGCTGTCTGTGATAGAATAATATCCATATGCCTACAAGGAAGACCAATTAATACCACTATTATTCAAATTCATGCACCAACCACGAAATCTAGTGATGACAAAAATGAAGAATTCTACCAGCTTCTTCAATCTAAAATTCATCAAACCTATAATCAAGAAGTATTGATAATTACTAGAGATTACAATGTGAAGGTTGGAAACAAAGAAGAAGGTCAGTAGTTGAAAAATATAGCCTTGATGATAGAAATGATGCTGGAGATTGTATGATAGAATTTTATAAGACCAATGATTTATTCATTGCAAATGCTTTTTTTAAACAACATCAAAGGTTACTATACACCTGGACTGCACCAGATGAAATACACAGGACCAAATTGTCTACATCTGTGGGAAAAGTTCAATATCATCAGCCTAAACAAGGTCTGGTGTGGCACTGTGGGTTAAGCACTGGACCTCTAGGTTGGTGGTTCAAATCCACCAGCCACTCTTCAGAAACCCTGTACAGGATTGCTATGAGTCAAAACGGACTCTACAGCACATAGCAACAACAACAAACAAGGCCTAGTGTGGTGCTATAGGATAAGCACTGGGCAGAAAAGGAGGATTGAACCACAAGACCAGCAGTTAAAATTCACCAGCCACTCCTAGGAAACCCTATATAGGGTCTCTGTGAGTCAGAATAGACTCAATAGCACTGAATAACAACAAACCAAACCAGGGACTGACAGTAAAACATACTACCAATTGCTCATGTGCAAGTACATGCTGAAGCAGAGAAGAATTAAAACACCACCACAAGAGTCAAAAAATAACCATGAATATATTCCACAAGAATTTAGAGACCATCTCAAGACCAGATTTGATAAATTCGAAACTATGACCAAACACTAGAGCTGTGGAATGACATCAAGAACATCATACAGGAAGAAAACAAAAGATCATTTAAAAGACAGGAAAGAAATGAAAGACCAAAATGGATGTCAGAAGAGACTCTGAAACTTGCTCTCCAGCATACAGAAGCTAAAGTGAATGGAAAAAACAAGGAAGTAAAAGATTTCAAAGGGCAGTTGGAGAAGACAAAGTCAAGTATTATAATGAAATGTGCAAAGACCTAGAGTTAGAAAACCAAAAGGGAAGAACACGCTCAACATTTCTCAAGTTGAATGAACTGAAGAAAAAATTCAAGCCTCGACTTGAAATATTGAAGGATTCTATGGGCAAAATATTGAGTGATGTAGAAAGCACCAAAAGAAGATGGAAGTATACCTATGGAAGCAGTAGGTCAAAAGAGGGAACAAATTCTTACACAAGAATCATTCCCACCCACGCCACACACAGAATAGACAGGGATGGGCAACTTGGACACTGGCTACCCAAAATGGGGGGTATGGGGAAGGGAGGGGGAGGGCTACAAAGACAAGAAGTGACTGATATAAAGCTTTCAAGAGGAAACCTAGAGACAGGGGGCCTGGAGGAAGGCAGAATCTTCAGTGAGTAGCATCCAATCTGCCTAGGAGGAGTTGATGAAATGAAATGCAGATGGGTCTCTTGTGATGCAATAGTGAATAATTGTTATCAGGACTGATTGTGAAGGTTGGAAATGTAAAGGTAGACATTTTATAGCAAGGAAGGAAGTGATTAACTTTTCAGTCTAGGAGCAGAGGTCCCTAAGACCATCAACGGAGAAGAGCCGAGAGCGGGACCCTACCCAGAGAAACAGTGATGCCTGAGATGGAGGCAGAAACAATGCTGTGGAGCGATGGAGCAGCTGGGGGCCTTAGATCCAGAGAGGGAAAGCGACTGTGTGCTGAAGACTGGGGGTGGGGGGATAGTGTAGGGGGCAGGCTTGCAGGGTATACCCTTTGGTTGGTTGATGATGCATGGATGGGATTGTAACCATGCCAATGATACGATGTACGATAGAATGAATGTAAAACTAATGTTCTCCCATGTAAACTACCTTATAATTCACAATAAAGCACTAAAAAAAAAAAAGGAAAAGAAAGAGAGGGAAAAAAAATAAAGGAAGAAGATGGAAGGAATATACCGAGGCACTGTACCAAAAAGAGATGATCAAGAAGCAATGGTAACAAGCAAGTTGTTCGCCAGGGAGCCATCAAGGCAAGCAATCAAGTCACTTCAGGACAACCCCCCGCCCCCTATCAAGACTAAAACTCAAAGGGAACTCATAAGCAGGCATGAAGTTTTCTGGTGACTATGTTGATCTGCTGGTGAGTAGAAGAGTGAGAAAGGCAGCAATGAAGATATGGGCCCAGTTCAACCACATTCCATAGACTCCTGTGGACCTGGGGATGAGAGAGAGAAGAAGACGGGCTGGTTGGTCCGAAGTGTGGTGAGACCTGAGGACTCCTGAGCCCATGGACAAGGACACAGCCACGAAGGGCTAGAGCTTAGAGTGAAGTGTCCAGCTGATATAAAGTGAAGGGAGACTCATTCAACCTAGCTTTGATGGCCTGATGATCAGAACTCAACTAGAGGAAGTTTTATAAAAAAATGTTTCGTTTTGTTTTTTATAAAGGAAACACGTGTACATTTCTATAATTTGATGAACTTCACCTATACCTATGGATATAGTAGCTCAAAATACCAACTGAGAGAGAAGGAGTCTTCACATCAAGGATCAATCCTATCCCCTCTGTATACAGGGTTGATAGAGACAAGTAACTTAGACACTGGCTACCAAAAATGGGGGTCTATAAAGGCACGTGACTGGCTTACAAGTTTTCAAGAGGGAGTTTAGTTTCAGAGTGTACAGGGAAGGCAGAATTCCCACTGAATAGCATTCATCTTGTTTAGACAGGTCTGGTGAAAAGAGATGGGGGATAAGATTCTTATGATTCAATCATGAGTATTTGTTATCATGACTAATTGTGACAGTCACAACTGTAAAGGTAGAAGTTTTGTAACAAAAAGAGGGGAGTAGTTAATCCTACTGTCCAGGAAAAAAGGACCCTAGGACCATCAAGGGAGAAGAGCACAAACGGAATGTGGGACCCTATCCCAAGAAGCAGCAACACCACAGAGACAGAGATGAGGACATGGAGAATAGAGCAGCTGAGGACTATAAACTCAGAGAAAGGGAAAGGCTGTGTGCTGGTGGCCAGGTGCTGGTGAACAGGAGGCAGGCTTGCTGAGTGTGCCCTTTGGTTGTTTAAATGATTATATATTCCTGAGTTTTTTGTATGCATCCTGAAAGAAAAAATATATATATATGGTACTGAAAGAGGAAGTCCAAGTTGCATTGAAGACACTGATGAAAAGCAAGGCTCCAGGAATTGACAGAATACAACTTGAAATGCTTCAACAAGCAGCACTGGAGGCACTCAATCATCTATGCCAAGAAACTGAGAAGACAGTTAAGTAGCCAACTGATTGGAAGAGATATATATTTATGCCCATTCCAAAGACAGGTGACCCAATGGGATATGGAAGTAATTCACAATTGAGTGCAAACAGCATCATTAATATCATATGCAAGTAAAATTGCTGAAGATAATTTTTAAATGGTTGCAACTACACATTGACAGGGAACTGTCAGAAATTCAAGTATGATTCAGAAGAGGACGTGGAAGTAGGAATATACTTGCTGACATCAGATGCATCTTGGCTGAAAACAGAGAATACCAGAAAGATGTTTACTTGTGCTTCATTGACTATGCAAAGGCTTTCAACTGCATAGATCTTAAGAAAATATGGATAACACTATGAAGAAAGGGTATTCCCGAATATTTAATTGTATTCATGATAAATCTGTACTTAGACCAAGTGGCAATCATTCCAACAAAACAAGGGGACACTGACTGGTTTAAACTCAAAAAAGGTGTGTGCCAGGGTTGCATCCTTTTACTATAACTATTCAGTCTGTATGCTAAACAAATAATCCAAGTTGTTGTTGTTGTTGTTGTTGTTAAGTGCCATCGAGTCAATTCTGACCCATAGCGACCCTGTATAGAGTTTCCAAGGAGCAGCTGGTGAGTTTAAACCACCAACCTTATGATTCAAACCAACCTCGAAATCCAGTGCATTAACCCATAGCACCACAACAGGAATCCAATAATCCAAGTAGATGGATTAAATGAAGAGGAACATGTCATCAGGATTGGAGGAAGACTCCTTAACAACCTGCAATACGCAAATGATACAGCTTTGCTGGTTGTAAGTACTGTTGTGGTTGTGGTTGTTAAGTGCCATTGAGTTGACAACACCTCATAGGGACCCTGTATAGTGTTTCCATGGAACATCTGGTGGGTTGCAACTGCGTACCTTTTGTTTAACAGTTCGGTACTTATCCTACATCACTACATCAGGACTCCCATTGGAAGCAAAGAGGACTTAAAATACTGATGAAGATCAAAAACCATAGTCTTCAGTATGGATTGCACATCAATGTAAAGAAATTAAAACTAGAGCAATAAATAACATCATGATAATTGAAGAAAAGATTGAAGTTGTCAAAGACTTCATTTTGCTTGCATCCAAAATCAACTTTCATGGAGACAGCATTCAAGAAATCAAAGGACATATTGCATTAAGCAAATCTGCTGCCAAAGACCTCTTTAAAGTGTTCAAGAATAAAAACACCAGTTTGAGGACTAAGGTACTCCTGACCCAACCCATGGTATTTTCAGTCACCTGCATGTGACTGAAAGTTGGGCAATGGGTAAGGAAGGCCATAGAAGAATTGACACATTTGAATTATGGTGTTGGAGAAGACTATTCAAAGTACCATGGACTTCCAGAATACTCCCTAAAATTGAGGCAATTGTTGTTTAGTGTTGTATAAGGTTTCCAACAAGCAGCTGGTGAGTTTGAACCACCAACTTTGTAGTTCAAACTGACATTGCGGCCCAGTGCTTTATCCCACAGTGCCACATCAGGATGAGACGTTATCTCTCATATTTTGGACATATTATCTGAAAGGACCAGTCCCTGGAGAAGCACAACATGCTTGGAAAAGTGGAGGGTCAGCAAAAAAGAGGAATACCTCCCCAACCCAATTGTTGTTGTTGTTTGTTGTCAGGTGCCATCGAGTCGGAACCGACTCATAGTGACCCCATGCACAGCAAAACGAAACAACGTCCGATCCTGGGCCAACCTCACTACCGCTGCCACACTGGAGTCCATCAATGATGCCACCTGGCCAATCCATCTCGTTAGGGGTCTTCCTCTTTTTCTCTGACCCTCCACCTTACCTAGCATGACATCCTTCTCCAGCGACTGTTCCCTCCGGACAATATGTCCAAAGTATGAGAGACGAAGCTTAGCCATTCTTATCAATGGAGAAAAGATTGAAGTTGTCAAGGACTTCATTCTTCTTGGATCAACTATCAACACTCGCGAAAGCAGCAGTCAAGAGATCAGACGACGTATTGCATTGGGCAAATCTGCTGCACAGGAACTTTTTTAAAGTATTTAAGAGCAGAGATGTCAGCTTGAGGACTAAGGTGCGCCTGACCCAGGCCATGGTGTTTTCAATAACCTCATATGGATGCAAAAGCTGGACAGCGAATAAGGAAGATCGTAGAAGAATTGATGCTTTTGAGTTGTGGTGTTGAAGGAGAATACTGAAAGTGCCATGGACTGCCAAAAGAACCAATAGATCTGTTTTGGAAGAAGTGCAGCCAACCCAATTAGGTTGGCACAATTGTGGCAGCAGTGGGTTCCATTGTAACAATTGTGTGGATGGCACAGGCAGCATTTCATTCTGTTGTGCATAGGGTCACTATGAGTTGGAACCAACTGGACAGCATTTAACAAAAACAACTTGTATCATCAGCTGGTCTGAAAAATGGTCTCATGGTTGAAACTCAGATGAACATTGGTTCTAATCAATAAGTACCCTATGAAAAATGATCAATTCTAGGGAATAACAACAAAGGATATTTCCAATCTTTGGCATTCAGGAGTCCTATAAGTTTTTCTGAAAGATGAGGTTGAGTCATTTCTTTGAGACTCTGCTGCTTCATGAATTAAATGAAAATTAAACATGAAAGATGCAATCTGCTGCAGTAATTTGATTCCTCTACCATTGCCCCAGCCACTAATTCTAAGCACATTGAACTTTCCAAGTTATTGGTGTCTCCTCTTATATAAATGTCCTTTTCCATCTCTTAGCTCCAAGACATCAGGATGTGATTTCATTCCACCCTTCAAACACTTGCTCCACACTATACCTCTTCACTCTCCCTGGAAAACTTTGGATGGCTGTGTGAGCTGGGATTTATGGAGCTGTGGCGTGGCCAAGGAATCTTTCGTGTAGGGCAGCTCCTCTTCTCTGTACAATGCAACCTGGTTATTTCAGTCCTGAACGTGCTTGCATGAAAGTCAGCTCTGGTAGCATAGTGATTATGAGTTGGGGTGCTAACCTCAAGGTCCGCAGTTCAAAACTAACAGCTGTTCCACGAGAAAGATGCAGCTCCTGTAAAGATTTACACCCTCAGAAACCCTATTCAGGGTCAACTATGAGTTGGAACTGATTCCATGGCACATCACCCCCACCACTCAAACACTGGGTGATAGCTGTAAAGATGCAATGGCCCAGTTATAAAATGACTTACTTTTGTTAGCCTGTTGGAAGTGGGGAGGAAGAAAGGAAGGATAAGGTGAGAATTAGGTGGGGTACTTTTCTACAGAAATCAGAGCCCTGCATCAAAATTATTGTGTTATTGCTTTTTTGGAGCTTAGAATTGAGCTTATTATTGGGGTTTTGTGGTTTAGAAAGGATCCCTGGTGGTGCAGTGGTTAAAGTGCTTGTTTGTTAACCAAAAAGTCAACAATTTGAACCTTAAATTGAAATGCTTCAACAAGCAGCACTGGAGGCACTCACTCATCTATGCCAAGAAATTTAAAGATAGTTACATAGCCAACTCCACAGGAGAAAGTCATGGGGATCTTCTTCCATAAAGATGTATATCCTTGAAAACCATACAGGGAAGTTCTACTCTGTCCTATAGGGTAGCTATGAACTGAGATAAACTCTAAAGCAGTGGGTTGGGTTTGTTTTTCAGGGATGGCAAATCAAGACGTAAACTAAAATCTATTTCCCAAGATTATTGTGTTGATGTCTATCATGCTGTGTATGTTAATCTATTTAATATCTATTAAATGAAGCATGAAAAGGAGCTATGGTAGCGTAGTGGTTATGACTCAGTCTGTGAACCGCAAGATCAGCAGTTCGAAACTACCAGCTGTTCCATGGGAGAAAGATGAGGCTTTCTGTTCCCATAAAGGTTTACAGCCTCAGAAACTCTGTACAGGGTCACTATGAGTCAGAACCGACTACACGGCACATAACAACAGCAACAAATGAAGCATGAAGTCCTGGTATGGCACTACAAAGCACTAAACTGAGAAAGGTCCTTTTGAACCACAGGTCAGCCATTCAAACTCACCAGATACTCCTTGGAAACCCTAAACAGTGTCTCTGTGAAGCAGAACTGACTCGACGGCAATTAACAACAACAAATAATAATGTATGGTTTCATTTACTCTCTTTTTTTTATCATAATCTTTTCTTGTGCTTTTGGTGAAAGTTTACAAGTTAATGATGGTCATGGTTGTTTGTCAACTTGACTGGGTGATGATTCTCTGATTTGGGAGTTCTATGGTGATGTAATATGGCAGTTATATAATAATGTAATCACCCCCATGATGTGGCCTGATGTGATTACAGTGGGATGTATCGCCCTTACTCAGGCCACAGCCCTGATCCATTATAAAGGGAGTCTCCTCAGGGGTGTGGACTATATGGAATATATATGGACATCCTGGGAAATCTCTGTCTTTTTGTAATCTGTGGATCCTACATTCAGCTCTCAACATCTGACTTCAGGTTCTTAAGACCTGAGCCAGCAGCTTGCTGTGTTGCCTGTTCATCTTAGATTCATCAGCCCCCAAATTTATATGAGTCAGGAGAAGCCTTTAACCTGATATCTGATCCATAGACTTGGGACTTACCAGCCTCTATAACCGTGTGAACCATTTCCTTAAGATACATCTCTCTATATGAGCTTTACTGGTTTTGCTTCTCTAAAGAACCCAACCTAAGACACCCTTTGACAGTTCCCATACAATTGATCAATGAAATTAATTACATTTTCAACATCATGTCAACATTCTCATTGATTGTGTTCTGGTTGTTTCATTTTCAGTACTCTAGTTTCCCTGCCCCCCTTAACTTTCTCTTTGCTGTGAATTTCATCAAAATCTTTAACACAGGCATCCTTTTCTCATGAGCATTTTGCAGTGAAATCAGATGCATTTACTCTTTCAACAATGTTTTAGTGTTTAAAATTTGCAAACATGCAGGAGAAATAGATAGATTAGAATAATGGGCTCTCATGTACTCATTCCCCAAAACCTAATGCTATCGAGTTGATTCTGATTCATAGCAACCCCATATAGGGTTTCTGACAGCATAAATCTTTGTTGTTGTTGTTAGGTACCATGGAGTCGGTTCCAACTCATAGTGACCCTGTACAGCATTTCCAAGGCTGTAAATCTCTACGGGAGCAGAATGCCTCATCTTTCTCCCACAGAAGGGCTGATAGTTTCGAATTGCCAACCTTGCGATTAGCAGCCCGATTCGTAACCACTACACTACCAGAGCTCCTTAATCTTTACAGGAGCAGAAAGTCTCATCTTTCTGCCTTTAAGTGGCTGGTGCATTTGAACTGCTGACCTCGTGGGTAACAGCCCAGTGTTTATCCTCCAGTACCATCAGGGCTCCTGGAGTCCTGGTGTGGCGCTGAGAGGTAATGTGTCAGACTGCAAAGCCTTTTGAATTACAAGGTCAGTGGTTCAAGCTCACCAGTTGCTCCTTGGAAACCCTATACAGGGTCACTATGGGTCAGAACTGACTCAAAGGCACTGAACAACAACAACAAACCATCAGGGCTCATCATGAACTCATCATAGATTCAACATTTATTAACATTTTGCCAATTTTGTTTTATCATTTTCCTGCCATACACACATTTTTCCCTCCTTCCTGGAATATTTAAAAACAAATCCCATACATCATGCTATTTTACCCTGAAACACTTCAATATTCCTCTCAAACAGACAAGAATAAATTTGTGTGTGTGTGTGTGTGTGTGTAATGGGTGGATTTTTTTAAGGTTTTTTTGTGGATTGAGTGAAAGTTTACGGGACACATCATCAGTTTTACATTCAACATATCATATACCTTGTTTCATTACATTGATTATAATTCCCTCCATGTACCATCAGTTAACAGTATTTTTCTCTATCCACTTTAGCTTTTTAAAAAACACACAAACAAAAAACCCACTCAGGCATATATAATAATTTACATCTCCAAAGGGCACATTCTGCAAGTCTGCTCCTGGCCACCAGTTCTTAGTCCTTCTCTTCTTAGTCCATGAATCTAGAGTCCTCAGCCACTCTCCCTCTCCATGCCCCCATCTCTGGCACTGCTTCTCTGGATAAGGTCCCGCACTCTGCTTGTGCGTTCCTCTCTTGATGGTCCTAGGGTCTTCTGTTTCTGGCCTGTAAGATTAACCATTCCCCTTTTTTTCTTACAAAATTTCTACCTTTACAATTGTGACAGTCGCGATTAGTCATGATAACAGTTATTCACTATTGAATCTTACATTCAACATATCATATACCTTGTTTCATTACATTGATTATAATTCCCTCCATGTACCATCAGTTAACAGTATTTTTCTCTATCCACTTTAGCTTTTTAAAAAACACACAAACAATAAAACCCACTCAGGCCTATGTCACTGGGCAAGTTGTAGAACCCCTTTTAGGTATTCCAATTAGTTATAGGCTGAAGGTGGGCTTACAAGTTTTCTCTAATCATGTTTCCCAACATTCCTTTCTATCCCACTCAAGTGTCTGTTTTACAGTAGTAGGCAAGGGAAACTAATATTCATAAGGCAGTCAAGGATTTTAGTATTATGTACCCTCTTCAAGCTATACCTAGATTGCCTCTAGGTAGATGTGATCAGGAAATGGGCTTCGCTTTTCACTCTTCTTGGGAAATTTCAAGATGCCACTGTTGGTCGTTTTAACATAACTTAGGATTTAATTTTTGGCCTATTTCCCTTTTTGTCTGCTTGTCCCACTCCACAATCCCCGTTAAGGCTTTTTTTCTAGTTGTAAACAGTTCAGGGCCGGCTGTAGCCATTTGGTTTTAATTGGAAACTGTCTCTTTAAATTTCAAGAAGATCTGTGCGCATGTGTAGTAAAACCCTCCGAGGGTGGGGCTGGGGTGCCCACTAGTTCAGGCACCCCTATAGTCACCAGAATGGAGGTGCGCAGACAGCAAGGGACAAATGAACAGATACCAAAAGAGAAGAATGTCCACACCTTTATCTCTGTGGTTCTGCCAGGCGTCTGTGGCCGCTCTGATCCTTCCCCCGCTTGGTGTCACCCAAGATGGCGCTTCCTCAAGCAGCTGAGCGTCTCGAATTAGAAAGCAATGGATTTCTAGCTTCTGCCACAAATTCCCCCAGCCGTAAGCCTTCCAACCTTCTAAATATTCCTTTATATGTGGTTCAAAGTTCTGGGACCATCCCCTGATCCTGCTTGGTCATTTGTTCTGGGTTGTTGCTGGCGGAGCTCCTTACTGCGCTTCCACCTGATCCACCATCTTGTTTATTCTCCAAGAATAACTTTTAAAAACATAATGATCATGTTGTGTTTTAAATAATGATGTATAAAAATTACAATATTTCCTAAATATCATCTAATTCCGTGTCGATAATCAAAGTCCCTGCTCATTGCAGGGTTGTATTAAGACAGTTGTTTGTGTTTGTTTGTTTGTTTGTTTGTTTGTTTGTTTGTTTGTTTTTCAAATCGGGACCCAGAAAAGACCCTGACTATATCACTTAAGTTTCTTTTGTTCTCTTTCTATTTTACCTTCATTGATCAGTGGGATAAACCAGATCAGTTATCGTGAAAACATCCTACGTTCTATAGCTGGTTAGTAATTTCCTTGAAAAGATATTCAGCCATTCTCTCTTCCCCCTATGTTATTGTTGTTGTTAGATGCCATCCAGCCAGCTCTGATTCAGAGCGACCTTACACAAAACAAAATGAAACACTGTCCGGTCCTGTATCAACCTCACAATTGTTCTTTCACTTAATCCATTTCTGCTGCCACTGTGTCAATCCATTTGCTTTGGGGATCATCCTCTTTTTCGCTGACATTTCCCTTTACCCAGCATGTCTTCCTATAGGAGCCATCAGGCTCCTACTGATGACATGTCCAAAGTATGAAAAATAAAGTTTTGCCATTCTGACTTCTAAGGAGATTTCTGGCTGTATTTCTTCAAAGACAAATTTGTTGGTTCTTCTAGCATCCGTGGTACTTTTAATATTCTTCTCCAATACCATAACTCAAATGCATCAATTTGTCTACCTTATTCATTGTCCAACTTTCACATGCATATGTGGCTGCTGAAAACATCAAGGCTTGGGTAAGGTGCACCTTACTCCTCAAATTGACATTTTTGCACTTTAAAGAGGTCTTGTGTAGCAGATTTGCTAATATAATATGTCCTTTGATTTCTTGACTGCCACTTCAACGAGTGTTGGTTGTGGATGAAAGCAAAATGAAATATTTGACAATTTCCATCTTTTTTCTATATATCATGTTATTTATTAGTCCAGTTTTGTTTTCTTTACATTGAAGTGCAACTCATACTGATGACTGTTGTCTCTGATCTTCCTCAGTAAGTACTTTAAGTTCTCTTCACTTCCAGCAAGCAAGGTTGTATCATCTGCATATTGTAGGTTGTTAATGAATCTTCCACCAATCCTGATGCTATGTTCTTCTTCACATAAACCTGCTTCTAGGATTATTTGCTCAGCATACAGATTGAATAAATATATTGAAAGAATACATCCTTGGAGAACATCTTTTCTGATTTAAAACCATTCAGTACCCCCTTGTTCTGTTTGAACAACTACTTCTTGGACTGTGTACAGATTCCTCGTGTGCACAATTAAGTGTTCTGAAACACCCATTCTTTTCATTGTTACAGTGTGCCATGATCTGCACAGTCAAAAGCCTATGCATCAACAATAAAGTGCAAGTAAACACCTTTCAAGTAGTCTCTGTTTTCAGCAAAGATCCATCTGACATCAACAGTATATTCCTAGGTCCATGTCCTCTTCTGAATCTGGCTTGAATTTCTGGCAGTACTCTGTCAATTTTTAATTATCTTCAGCAAAATATTACTTACATGTGATATTAATGATATTGTTTGATGACATCCACATTCCATTGGGTTACCTCTCTTTAGAATTGACACAAATATGAATCTCCCCAATGGAATGGTCAACTGTCTTCCAAATTTCTTGGCATAGATGAGTGATTGCCTCAATTGCTTCATCAGTTTGTTCAAAGATTTCAATTTGTATTCCATTAATTTCAGAAGCCTTGTTTTTCACCAATGCCTTCAGTGCAGTTTAGACTTCTTCCTTCGTACTAGTAGTTGTTGATCATATGCTACCCCTTTTGAAATGGTTGAACATTAACTATTTCTTTTTGGTACAGAGAATCTGTGTATTCCTTCCATCTTCTTTTGATGCTTTCTGCATCACTCATATTTTGCCTATAGAATCCTTCAATATTTTAAGTTGAGGCTTGAATTTTTACTTCTGTTTTTTTCAACTCTAGAAATGCTGAGCATGTTTTTCCCTTTTGTTTTCCCAACTCCAGTCTTTGCACAATTCATTATAACGCTTAACTTTGTCTTCTTTGGCTGCCCTTAGATACTTTCTGTTCAGATCTTTTACTTTCTCATTTCTTCCATTCACTCTACCCTTTCTCTGCTGGAGAGAAAATTTCAGAATTTCTTCTGACATAATTTTGATCTTTTCTTTCTTTCCCGTCTTTTAAATGATCTTTTGCTTTCTTCCTGTATCGTACTCTTGATATCCCACAGCTCATCTAGTCTTCAGTCATTAATTTCTAATGCATCAAATCTGTTCTAGAGAAGGTTTTTAAATTCAGATGGCATAAATCCATGATCATATTTTGGCTTTCGTGGCCTGGCTTTATTTCTCTTCGGCTTCAGCCCACTCTTGCGTATGAGCATATGACTGTTCCACAGTCTGTCCCTGGTCTTGTTTAGGCTTATGACATTGAACTTTTTACCGTCTCTTCCCTCAGATGTGGGAAGATGTAGTCAATTTGATTCTTGTGTATCCCATTTGGTGAATCCTTTTTGGTTATTTAAAAATGTATTTGCAATGAATATCTTGCTGGTCTTATAAAATTCTATTGTGCAATCTCCAGCATCATTTACTGATCCTTCCTCTTTGTTTCCCACCTTCACATTCCAATTACCAATAATTATCAATACATCTTGATTACATGTTTGATCAATTTCAGACTGAAGAAGTTGGTAGAATTCTTCAATTTTATCATCACTGGCTTTAGTGGTCAGTGCATAAATTTGAATAATAGTGGTATTAACTGGTCTTCCTCATGGCATATGGATAGTATCCTATCACAGACAGCATTGTACTTCAAGATGGACCTTGAAATGTTCTTTTTGACAATTAATGAGATGCCATTCCTCTTGAATTTGTTGTTCCCAGAATAGTAAACCATAGAATTGTCAGTTTCAAAATGACCAATACCAGTCCATTTCAGCTCATCAATGCCTAGGATATCAATCTTTAAGTGTTTCCTCTCATTCTTGACAAGTTGCAATTTTCCTAGATTCATACTTAGTACATTCTATGTTCTGATTATTAATGGATGTTTTCAGCTGTTTCTCTTCTTTGAGTTGTGCCCCATCAACATATGAAGTTCCTGAAAGCTATACTACATTCGCATCATGGTCAACTCTACTTGAAGAAGGCAGATGTTCCCCAGTTGTATTTTGAGTGCCTTCCAACCTGAGGGTTTCATCTTCCAGCACAATATCTGATAATGTTCTGCTGCTCTTCATAATGTTCTCATCTTCTATTACTATATATGGCAATGTTCCGCTGCTGTTCATAAGATTTTCAGTGGCTAAACATTCAGACGTAATCTGCCACTCCTTTTTCCTAGTCTGCCTTAGTATGGAAACTCCACTGAAACCTGTCCACCACAGGTGACCCTATTGATATTTCAAATACCAGTGGCTTAGCTTCACAGCAGCATGCATTACAGTGTAAGAAATTCTCAAAACGGTCCATCTTTAGGAATAAAGGACACATGAGATTGCTAGATCAGACATAGGTTGTTGATTCACATGCAAGGATATGTAAGCAGGATGAATTGGGGGAAGGAAGGAGAAAAATCTGTTCTAGGTCTAGAAACTTTAAATAAGAATACAGTCATAAGACCATGGGTGCCATTTAGGTTACTGTGGGGAGAGGGAACATGGAACGTTCAGTGTAAAACTCAATGTACCCAGTAAACAAGGAACTGTAGGAGGGGCTTATTCAAGACAGGAATAAAACTGCGGGCTGAACATCTGCCTGTATCTACTGGGTTGGGCAGCTGATTTTGCAAAATCAAATAAAGAAAACCTCACTCTCACTAAAATGAGTACAAACTTGATTACTTGAGTATTTGTTAGTATAGACGTTTTTCACAACAGCAACACACAAGCTACCACAATGTACCAAACTGACAAATGAGTGTGGTTTTCCAGTATTTCCTATAAATTTCTATTTCCTGTAAAACAGAAATTCTGATTTTTAGACGTGATTAGATTAAGTTTCCATTTTTTTAAATGAGAACACTTCATGGTTAGTGCTGTATAATTCCTGGTCCATATACTGATGTTGTTATTGTTAAATGCCATTGAGTCTGTTCCAAACTGTATAGAGCCTCCAGGGAGTGGTTAATGGATTTGAGCCACTGGCCTCACTGTTAGCAGTCCAGTGCCACACCAAGATGGGATACATAATATCTGGGTGACCCAGTTTTAGTATTGTTGAAATTGAATAGTGAGTTAAGATGGTATATTCACTCCCTTTTTTAAAAATATGGTAGAAGGGTAAAGAGCACAACTTTTTCAATTCAACATCTTTCACTTGTACAATGCAATACAACCAATCACATGAATGTTGATATTAACCATCAGCAACATCCAATGCCGGTTTTCCCATTTCTACATACAAAAATTCTATGTTACCTAAACAACAATCTCTCTCTTTACTCTGTTGTTCCTGCTTCTGGTATCCCAGAACTCTATGAATCTGCCTACTCCAGGTATTTCATATTTGTGAAACCATACATTTCTCCTCTAATGATTGATTCATTTCATGTTGTAATGTATGTCAGGGCTTCATTTCTCTCACTGGTTGAGTAGTATTCCATTGTATGTATGTACTACAGTTTGGTTTTCCATTCACCTGATGATGGACATGTAGGTTATTTCCACCTTTTGGATCTTGTCAATAGTGCTGCAATGAACATTAGTATACCTGTGAAGTGGCATATACTCTAAGACTATTAATCTGTTCTCAAAATTTTCTCATATGAATATTATAAATTTTGTCTCAATTTATTTACATAATCACCAAACTATGTTACAATTTTTAATAAATAGTCTTTAATATTCTTTTTATTAGACAACTGGCTATAGTAAATATCAGTACCACCATATACATGCACAAGTAGTATACTAGTAGCAGTAGTAGTTGTTGTTGTTAAGTGTCATCAAGTCAGTTCCAACTCACAGTGACGACCATGTATAAGGTTTCTAAGGAGCAGCTGGTGGGTTTGAACTGTTGACCTTGGGGTTCACAGTCCAGTGCTGACTCTACAACACCACATCAGAAGTCCATTGTTGTTTTTAGCTGCTTTTAAGTTAATTCCAGCTCATGCAGAAGTGCTCCATAGGATCTTCAAGGTGTTACCTGTTGGAAGAAAATTATCAGGTTTGTGTTCTAAGGTATCTCTTAAGTGTGGTGTTCTAAGGTGTTCTAAGGTGCTCTTAGGTGTTCTAAGGTATCTCTGGGTTTGGACAACCAGCCTTTTAGTTAGTAATTGAGTGCTTAACTGTTTGTACCTCCCAGAGACTCCTTGTAGATTATTAATGAATAAGTATAATTAGAAGTGTATATAATTAAGTATTTTATAGACGTTTCAAATACTGAATTATTTTTCACTCTTATCTATTTGAAAATGAAAGCATTAATATCCCTAGTGGCACTGTAGGATATTTACCTGGACTGCAAGGTTGGTTTGAACCACAAGCTCAGTGGTTCAAACTCAACAATCACTCCTCAGAAAACTTACACAGGTTCGCTATGATTCAGAACCAACTTGACGGTACTTCACAACAACAACAACAACAAATGGTTAATGAATATGAAATTGAATGTTTTTCTATTGGTGACTAATAGTGATGATAAATATTTTTAGAAGCAATAAAACACTTCAAGGTTTTGTGGAATTTTAGTGTTAAAAAATGTCTTATTTCTGTATGAAGATTGAGGTTTCACCTGTATCATTTCTTATTATCATTACTATGATTCTTTGGGAGAGGATTGTTAAACAGGTGAGAAAGCTAAGGTAGGGAACACTCAAACATCATATGTAAGTCCCCACAACTAATAAATAACAAAGTCAGTGATCAGTACCACTGCTAAATCAAATTCCTGTTCTAGAAAGAAATTTTTAATTTACTTTTGCCTATGGAGCTCAGGTATTTGAAAGCCTTGGTCCTGTCAAGAGCATTGTGGAAACTTTCCATTTTCATATGCTCTGCCTGCTCCAGGAAGCTTTGGTGTCAAAGGCTTTTCACAAACTATTTTCAATTTATCTGACAGAGGACATTTGGTTGTCTTCATAATTATTTTCTCTCAGGGATCGTCATCTAAAAACCTCTTTCTCATTTTATCACTCACAGGAAAACTGAGTTTTCATGCAGTTTTTCCCATTTTCTTTGCTTCTTTTATGAGAAGAGAAAAAAGTTGAAGTGAAACAAGGCATAATAGTTAAAATAGATATTCATTTGTTGTTGTTAAGTGCCATTAGGTCCTCTAATCCTCCACCCACCCCCAAAATATGAAAAATAAAGTTTACCCCAGCAACCATCCTTCTAGTTTATTTCTCTCTCTTCTAATGAATATAATATCCATTTTGAGAAGAATTTCTTTATTGAGTTCTACCAATTTTTAATATGGTTTCTTCTGACCAGATTTTTAAAAATTGTCATTCTTATTCTTCTAGTCCCATATTAAAAAAATTGGTGAGTATTTAAATGAGTTGTTTTTCTTATGCTACTATACTTAATCAGTCTATGACCTCTAAAATAGGAAAATAATCTTTTCTCAATGTTTAATTTTCCATTTGGTTCTTTTCATTGGGTATGGAGAACACATATGGTGCTTTTGAGATATTAGCTAAAGTGAATTTGGAGAAAGAACAAAAATTTATAATTAGTGAGTTCAAAAAAGAAACAGTAAAGGGCACCTCTTCAAAACTCTATGATATACCTTGAGGGACTGAGTCACTGGACCTGGAAGCTCAGGATCACAGTCTCTGAGAACACCAAAGTCATTTAGCATAACATAGTCCACAAAGGCAAAGTTCTACATACTACTTTGGTGAGTAGTGACTGGGATCTTAAAATCTCCTGAGCAGCCATCTAACATGCAACTATTGATTTCTCCTTCTCTGGAGGAAAGAAGAGTGGAGAAAATCTAAGATGCATGGAAACAATTAGTCCATTGGACAAAAGAATACTAGATTTTGCCCCGCTAACACTACCAAATGCTCTGAGAGGGATTACATCAGAAGATCCTGGATAGAATAAGAGAAAAATATGAGACACAATTCAAACTTATAAAAAAAAAACAACAGGCTTATGGGTCAGATGGAGTCCTGGTGTGACACTGTGGGGCACATCACAAAGTCAGTTTGAACCATAAGCTCAGTGCTTCAAACTCACCAGTTGTTCCTTGGAAATCCTACATGGGTTGCTATGAGTCGTAACCAACTCAACATCACTTAACAACAACAGCAACTGGTCAAATAGAGACACTGGTGGAATCCTGAAACTATTTCCTTTAGTTACCCTCAGGTCTGGCACTGAACTCACTGCCATGGCTCAATTTTCAGACATGTCTATAAGGGAACTAATAATACTAGGGAGGTACACATACCCTAGTATAATCAATCATGTGAACTCATATTATTAACTTCAATTGCAGGGCAGGCAATATACAACAACAGGGAGGTTGGCAGAGGAAGGATGAAGGTAGTAGAAGACACAGGGAGGAATGCAAGAGTTAAAGTGAATAGAGTTATTGTTAACCGATGGTACATGGTCTCTGTGAGTCAGAACCGACTCCAAGGCATACCACCATCACTATTCAAAGTGCCTCAGTTATCTAATGCTGCTATAACAGAAATACCACAAGTGGAAGACTTTAACAACCAGAATTTTATTTTCTCACAGTTTAGATACCAAAAGTCCACACTTAGATTTTCTGCCTTTGGGGAAAGGTCCTTGTCTCCTTTCAGCATATGTAGGCCCAGTATTCCTTGGAGATCTTCATACATCTTAGCCTCGATCTTCCCCTGCATCTAGAATCTTCACAGTGCAGGGACCCTCCAGGTCCAAAGGATGCATTCCACTCCCAAATCTTCTGTGTTGGTAGAAATAGGTTATTCTGAACTCTGCTCACTTTTCTCTCCTTTTATATCTCAGAGATTGACTCAGGCTACAACCTAATCCTATAGATTACATCTGGCCTCATTAATATCATAGAAGTAAGGATTTATAGCAAATAGGAGTTCTGGGGTTGCGCTGTAGGTAAATGCACCAGACTGCAAAGCCATTTAAAATGCAAGGTTGGTGGTTCAAGCTTGGAAACCCTCTACAGGGTTGTTATGGGTCAGAATTGGCTCAACGGCACTTAACAACAAGCAACAACAAAGATAATTAGATCAGAGTTGATTGCATCAGATTACATCATGGGGGTGATTGCATCATGTTAGATCTCATCATGGAGGTGAGAACTATACCTTAACTGCTAAACCACTGAGAATCCTGGCCAGCTAAGTTGACACAAAACCTTAACTACCACACAAAGTTTAAAAAGTCTATGGTAATTATTTGTAATAATTGTGAAAAAGATCTTGTTAGTTATTTTATTCACTTTAAAAGATAAAGTGAAATATTTAAGTTGGAACAACAACAAAAATTCAGAGTCATAAGGAAAAACCTTAAGAGTAAATGTTTAAATATCAGAACTTGATTTTAAGAAACTCTTAAAATGTTAAGAATAAGAAAAACAATAAAAAGCAACCATTATGGTCTGAAGTCTGGTGAGACCTGGGAACTCCTAAGCCCATGGACAAGGACCTAGCCATGGAGGGCTAGAGTTGAGCATGAAGCATCCAGCTGATATGAAGTGATGGGAGATGCACAAGAACACCCAAACTTGTAGATAGTACCCATTTGACCTAGCTTCAATGGCGTGATGATCAGAACTCAACTAGAGGACGATAAAACAATTTGATTAGGGAAATAAGTATAAATTGCTAAAATTTGATGAACTTGACATATATTTATGGATATAGTAGCTCAAAATACCAACCAAGAGGGAAGGAGTCTTCACATCATAGATCAAGCCTATCCCCTCTGCACACAGTGTTGATAGGGACGGTCCACTTAGACATTGGTTACCTAAAATGGGAGGGAGGCACAAACTTGGCTGGCTACAAGTTTTGAAGAAAGAGTTTAGTATCAGAGTGCACAGGGAGGTAGAATCTCCACTGAATAGTTTTCATCTTGTCTAGATGGGTCTGGTGAAAGGAGATGGGGATAAGATTCTTATAATTCAATAATAAGTAATTGTTATCATGACTAATCGTGATTGTCACAACTATAAAAGTAGAAGTTTTGTAACATAAAGGGAAGAGTAGTTAATTCAACATTCCAGGATCAGGGAACCCTAGTACCATTAAGGGAGAAGAGCTTGAGCAGAATGGGGGACCCTGTCCAGAGAAGCATCAACACTAGGTAGAGATGGAGGCAGAGATGATGACATGGAGATATAGCAGCTGAGGACGCTAGACTCATGGAATGAAAAAGGCTGTGTGCTGGCAGCCAGGAGGCAGACTTACAGAATGCGCCCTTTGGTTGTTTAAATAATTATATATTCCTGAGTGTCTTGGTGTACATTAAAAACAAACAAGCAAACAGAGGGAATAGAGCAAATACTGTTGAATTATGGTGCATGGAGGGGATTGTAATCATTACAGTCAAATGAAATATGATAGGATGAATGCAAAACTGATGTTCTCCCATATATACTGTCACTCGATTCACATAACCATAAGTCTTTCATTACCAGAAGACCAAGAGATGGGTTGGAGGTTCTTAGAAAATCAAGTCTATCTTTTTAGCTCCCAGAACTTCGGAGTCTCTGCTTTTTAGACTTCTCCTGTTGGGACTTTCTCCCTCTATAAGAATGTAAGAGTCCTGGTGTGGCACTGTGGATTAGTGCATCAGACTGCAAAGCTGATTGAACTGCAAGGTCGGGAGTTCAAGCTCACCAGCTGCTCCTTGGAAACCCTATCCAGGGTCGCTATGGGTTGGAATCCACTCGACGGCACTTAACAACAACAATAAAGAGTCCGATTGTTTTTTATCATCTGCCTCTAAACTTTGAACCAGTTATTTCGTCTTCCTCCTCTCAACCTCCATCTTCACAATGACAGACTGCATTCAGTAATTGCTGTCTTTTGTATTTGTTCTATCTCCAACTTGGCTGATTAGGAGAGAGACACAGCTGTCCATCAAAATGGTGTAGAGTGGCTGAAACAGCCATCCCCTGAGCCGGAGAGAGTTAATTGCACTTTCTGAGGCTATCCCAGTAGGTGAGATGCTGAGGACCCGGGAATTCCTATGTTAACGCTATTTTTTTTCCTAAGCATGTCCACTTGTAACCTAGAAAAAAATGTATTAAACAGCATGTTAATTAGATTTGCAGATTAAATTAAATCAGAAAACCTTGGAAACACCAGTGAATAAAGAGAAAAGCTACATAGGGTCTCTAAGGTTAAAAATGTGGAAGCGATCAAACAAAATAAGAATGTAGACAGGTGTAACCCCAATGCTTGGAGGAGAAGAAGAAGAAAAAAAGCTGTGAAAGTAGGCAGCAAGAAGGAAAAATCCAGAAAACAGTAATGCCAGAGAGACCGGAGGGAGAGTGGACAGAAAATTAGATGTGTTTGCAATATGCCATGGACGCTAATGTGATTTGGAGCTGTGTGTGCACACAGGCATCACATCATGAGGGAGAGGTGGAGTAATTTAGCGCATTTGGCAGAATCACACCTGGAATATTGTGTTCAGGTCTGTGTATCTTGGGAGCAGACAGATATAGAGGAAATAAAGGAAAATCAGCATAAAGCAACAAAAGTAGTTAACAAGCGATAGGCTGATTTATGAGGAAAATGGTCTTTGTGATTTGGCTTTAAAAAGTAATAAAATGGAGCATTTAATTTTGCTAACAGCTTTTAAACCCAAGAAATAATCAAATGTAATTGGCATAAAAGTATATGTTGTTGTTGTTATTATTTGTTGGTTGTTGGTTGATGTTGGTTGTTACTATTTGTTGTTTTTGTTTTGTTTGTTATTAAGTGCCATTGAGTCAGTTCCAACTCATAGCAACCCTGTATAGGGTTTAAATCTTCACAGGAGCAGAAAGCCTTATCTTTCTCCCATGGAGTAGCTGGTGGGCTCAAACTGCCGACCTTATGGTTCACATTCCAGTGCTTATCGTATGAAGCCATCAAGTTAGTTCTGACTTATAGTACAACAGAAAGAAACACTGCCCAGTCCTGCACCATCCACACAAGTATTACTATAATTTGAGTCCATTGTAGCATTCACTGTGGCAGTCCATCATATTGAGGGTCTTCATCTTTCTCATTGACCAATTATAATGTCCTTCTCTATGGACTGGTCCCTCCTGATAACATGTCCAAGGGATATGAGACAAAGTCTTGCCATTCTTACTTATAAGAAGCATCTGGTTCTACTTCTTTAGAACACATTTGTTCCTTCTTCTGACAGCCCATGCTATATCCAATATTCTTTCCCAACATCATGATCAACTGCATCAATTCTTCTTCAGTATTCCTTATTCATTGTCCAGTTTTCACATACATAGCTAACATCTTTTCATCACTTTAAAGCATCTTTTGCAGCGGATTTGCCCAGTGCGATACGTCATTTAATTTCTTAACTGCTGCTTCCATGACCATTGATTATTCATCCAAGTAAAATGAAATCCTTGACAACTTCAATCTTTTCTCCATTTATCATGAGGTTTTTTTACTGACCTAGTTGTGAGGATTTCTGTTTTCTTTACATTGAGGTGTAATGTCATCTTTGATCTTCATTAGGAAGTACTTCAAGTCCTCTTTGCTTTCAGCAAGCAAGGTTACTTATCTGCATTTCACAACGGAACTGTCAGAAAGTGAAACTTTGGAAATATTAAGCCACTCTATTTTTGGCTTTCTCAAATTCAGACTCACTGTGCATTGTTGTCTACCAAGGTAGTACTAATAAATAAATTATAAGTCACTTCTACCCTCCATCTGGGTTCCTATGAAATAGTTCAACCTAACACCCTCGGTTTCTACTAAAAAGGTGGGAGGCTAAAGTCTACCCAGAGTCATCTTTAAAATAAAACCTGACAATCTACTTCCAAAAAATGAGCCATTGAAAACCCTCTGGAGCACAATTCTACTCTGACATACATGGATCTCCAGGAGGTAGAGTTGACTCGATGGCAACTGGTGTTTTGTGTTTGACCCAATGTGGAGCAGGAAGACACCTCAGAATTCATTTAGGCCAGGGCAGAAAACACTCAAGACTTGTGAATCAAACCACCCATGACCATCATCTTGCTGGGTGAAAGTATACTAAGTGATTTTTTTTACAGATTGTGATATAAAGACCATGCTACAAACCCAAGGTTAGTATATTCCTTATCAGCTCAAACCAGCATTTGAAAATCTCAACACTTAATAATCATGCCTTTCTTTCTTCAGGACCATGTCCTGACTGTGCTGTTCATAGCACTAACCCCAGAGTGTGTATCACTTGTATCTGCTTCCCACTGGGTAATGAGCTCCTCCAGGGGGACCTCCCCTTAGTCATCTCTTTACCCCTGGATCTAACTTAGTGTCCAATACATGGTAAATGCTCAGTAAGTGGTTGATCAGTGAAAATTATCTCTAGAAAAGGTAGTATATGAAGATTTTTCAATATGAGTATAAATTGGCACTGTAGGATAAGCACTGGACTGCTAACCATAGGGTTGACAGTTCAAACCCACCAGCAGCTCCTCAGAAATCCTATACAGCGTCACAATAAGTCAGACCCAACTCAACTACCCCTATTAACAACAACAACATACATTCTTATATTGAAATTTACTAAAATAGTCAAATCAGTTAAAATATGATTTGGGTGCAGCAGGAGAAGTAAAGTTAAAGCTTGGAAATCTACTCGGGAAAACTTACAGGTTTAGCAGAAAACTCAAAGTCATCAACAGAGTAGGATGAGGTTTGAGTGGAGATGGCTGGCTATTAGAGCCAGCTTAAGATACCAAAGGCCTAAAGAAGTGGGAAGAGACTTCAAGGTGGGGAGATAGAGATGCGGTAAGAACAAGCATTTTCCCATCTTTCCTGGTGATGTAAGGCTGTTCCTGCTAGAGCTCTTCTCAACAAGGCAGGCTAAATCAAGGACAGAGGAATCCTAACATGCTTTGTATATTGTGTGGTTCTAAGGTATACCTTAAAAAAAAAAGAACATTTTC
This sequence comes from Chrysochloris asiatica, assembly GCF_000296735.1. NCBI lineage: Eukaryota > Metazoa > Chordata > Mammalia > Afrosoricida > Chrysochloridae > Chrysochloris > Chrysochloris asiatica. Next base: position 7,030,311 of record NW_006408683.1, read on the forward strand.
TCTCAAGCCAATTCTGACTCCCAGTGATCCCATGTGTATCAATATAGAACTGTGCTCCATAGGATTTTCAATGGCTGATTTTTTCAGAAGTAGATCATCAGGCCTTACTTCTGAGATGCCTCTGAGTGGACTCAAACATCCGACCCTTCAGTTAATACCAAGTACATTAATTGTTTGCACCACCCAGGTATACCTATCACATGCTAATTATTAACAATAACAATCCCCTTTTTGTGTATGAAGTTAATCAAAGGCTCTAAGTGGAGAAGACTTCCTGGCCACCACAGAGCAGTGAAGGATAAAGGAGCCTATCATTTGTCTAGCTGGGTTCTCGCTCTTCACCCTTCTCCATAGCTTTATCCCAATTGTGCCCTGGTGGCATCTCCAGCAATGAACTTTGACCTACCTGGTTCATTCTGTCTATTCTTGTTTCACCACCAGAGCAGGAACACAACATGAGATCCACATTTGATGTCCATTTCTATGGCAACTAAAGTTAATTCTTACTGATTTATAGGGAGTGTCTTTGCTTGCACACAGACAGAGGTATCATGAAGTTTAAAATCCAAGGCCCTTCACTTGCCCAGAACTCTTCTGGGGCTCTGGAGGGTCCTTATCAGTTGTGTATTTGTGTCTGTGCCGTTCTTTTCACATGTTGTTGTTGTTGTTAGCTTCCATTGAGTCAGCACTAATTCATATCAACCTGATGCTCAACAGAATGGAACACTGCCTGGTCCTACGCCAATCTCACAATCATTGCTATGCTTGAGCACATTGCTACTGCCAATGTGCCAATCCATCTTGTTGGGCGTCTTCTTTTTCAATGACCCTACATTTTACCAAGCATGATTTTGTTCTACAGAGTCTGGTCCTTCCTGATAATATGTCCTAGGTATGACAGATGAAGTCTGGCTATCCTGGCTTTGAAGGAACATTCTGGCTGTACTTCATGCAACACAGATTCGTTTGTTCTTTTGACAATTCATGGTACTTTTAATATTCTCCTCCAACACCATAACTCAAATGCATGAATTCTTTTATGGTCTTCCTTATTCATTGTTCAACTTTCACGTGCATATGAATGAAGTTATTGAAAATACTATGGCTTGGGTCAGATGTTCCTTAGTCCTCAAACTAACATCTTTGCTCTTGAACACTTTAAAGAGCTCTTGTGTAGCAGATTTGCCTAATGTGATATGTGATTTGATTTCTTGAATGCTGCTTCCATGAGTATTCATGATGGATGGATGTAGCCATAATACATTCCAAAAGAGCAAACCAAACCAGTTGCTATCAAGTTGACTCCCACTCATGGTTAGCACATATGTGTCAGAGTAGAAGTTTCCATAGGGTTCTTTAGGCTGTGACTATTCAGAAAAAGATCACTAGACATGTCTTCTGAGATGCCTCTGAGTGGGCATGAACCACCCAACTTTAAGTTAATAGTCAAGTACTTCACTGTTTGTAGCACCCAGGGACTCTCCATAGTCATACAGAATTACATATATATATGTAATTCTGTAAGTTTACACCCACATCAGGAACTGTCCCTAATCTCATACAAGGGGGTTTCAAAAGTTCATGAAGAAATGGAATTAAAAGAAAATAGAATTTTTCCATGATCAGTTAGAAGCCCCCTTATATGAACCTGCACAATCAGAGTCTTCTCAGATTAACTACGTTATTAGGCAGACTGGCCTGGCCTAGAAAATTCCATTTCCCAAATCCAATCCCTTAGGTTTTTCCTAGGCCCCACTATTGACAACCTTCTATATCTCCCCTTCTGTTTATCACAGATTACAATTTGTCTCTGATCAGGTCTCTTGACCAGAATCTGGAGTTGTGTAGATAAGAGCTTTGTCCCGTGGCTTGTTTCTTTGATTTTTCAAAGATTTCCTCTTTCTAGTTAGTCCTTTTTTTTTTTTCTGTCAGTATGAGCCTTTTTCTCCTGCTTTTAAAGGCACATGTCATGGTACAAATAGAATTCTAATTTCACAGTGAAAATCACAGCCCTGATGAAAGCCTTAATGTAAAAGTAGGTGACAGAATTCAAGGTCAGTCTGATGAGATGAATTTCTAAGCATTTTGGTTTTCCTTTGATTTTTTAAATCTGAATTAGTCTCAGGATTACTAGTTAACATCAGTCTCATCTATAAGAATCCTCCATTAGTCCATCTTTACTTAGATTTTTTTTCCCTGTCATTGTGTAATACATCTCTCATGACCTCATCTCACAGAAATCTTCTTTATGTTCATCAAAGGAGCAAGCTCCTTCCTGCTTCAGGACACTTCCAACTCTTACCACACACTCTTTCATAGAATGAGTCCTTCTCATCCTTCACAACCAGTTGTGATTGAGTCAATCCTACTTCACAGTGCTTCCATGTAGATCGTGCTCCAGAGGGTCTTCTATGACTGATTCCTCAGATGTAAATTGCCATCGTTTTCTTCTGAGGCAACTTGAAGTGGACTCAAGCCTCCAACCTTTCAATCAGCAGCCAAGATTGCTATCTGTTTGTACCACCCAGTGATTCCCACCCTCCTTAGCTCAGTATTAAATGTTACCTCTTAAAAGGCATTTCCTGAATCCCTCTATCTAAAATAGATTCACCTTTTCCACTGCCATTCTCTCTTGGCACATAATGGTTTCATATCAGAATGGGCCATTATATATGTATTTGTTTATGTGCTGCTGCTTCTTTTGCTTTCTTCTCCCCCCTCCCCCCATCTCCCTTTAAACTACAAGTTCCATGAAGGCAAGAGCCTTGCCCATCTTTTTTTCCAGCTGTATTTACAACACAAAGTCCAGTGTAAGCACTCCCACCAAATTTTGAGAGCTGTCTGTCATTCCTTCCTTTAACAACAAACCAGATCATTTTGCTTGTCCTGGCTTTTTTCACAGTCCAGACATAAAAGGTATAGAATGTTTTCCCCAGGTTCCTAACAGAGTTCTGCTAAGTGGGCAGGAGCAAGGGAACGTAATAATTATCATAATCTCTTTCAGAGCTCAGGAGCTTCCCTTTTGAGGGTTTTTAACCTATAGTACGCTATCTCCAAGGCCAGTATTTTCTTCCCTCCCCATGACTTCCCAACAGGTTGGCTCTCCTGTGCTTGCTTAGTGACTCAGGAAAGGTCACCATATGGGACTGAAAGATGTTACAAAGTTCCACGTTCTGTCTAGGCACCCACACCCCTTCACTTGGGACAACACAGGCACCTAGATATAAGGGTGTGGTGTGGTGCTGTAGGATCAGCACTGAACTATGAACCACAAGATCGGCAGTTCAAACCCATGGGATGCTCCTTGGAAACCCCATACAGGATCACTATGAGCTAGAACCGACTTGACGGCACTTAACAAAGAGCTAACGACATCGTTTACACACTTTCCTCTACAAAAGTGGATGGACTGTTTCAATACCAAGGACAGCTCCCCTCAGAGACAGGGGGTCTTCTTGTTTTTGTCCTGGTACTGAACAAGGCTTCTGGAATTCAGTTCCCTGTCCTACACCCTTCTTTGTTACAGTTCAAGCCACTGTTTGTTTGAGGCAACTTCAGAGGTCCAGAAGAGGCAGGAGTGACTGCAGTGAGGGGAATCCCAGCTTCTTCCATCAGGAATTCATAGTCTAGTCCAGGCTGGGTTAGTCTTTAGCACAATATTAGCTCTAAAGACTTCAATTCCAGCTGTCTTTTCTTTCTGCCCAGGCCTACAGAATAAGCTATTTAGGTTAAGGTTGGCTCAGGACATCTCAGAAGCTTAAACTTGATTCTAAGATTAAGGGGGCCAAAAGAGGATCTTTACATTTGGAAATCTCAAGTCTTCCATTAATCTTTACAGATATGGACATCTCAGAGACTGGGAGTCCAAACAAGACACAGAAAGAGGAGCTGTTAACCCTGAAACATTCACCCCTGTTATACATTGAATTATGTCCCCTAAAATATGAGTCGTGAATCCTAAGCACTACAGCTGTGGACATAATCCTATTTGGGAATAGGATTTTCTTTGTTTTACTGGTGGTTGTGGTGGTAGTTATGTACCGTGGAGTCGGTTCCAACTCATAGCGACCCTGAATAAGGTTTCCAAAGCTATAAATCTTTAAGGAACAGAAAGCCTCATCTTTCTCCTGCAGAACTGCTGGTAGTTTCAAATGCTAACCTTGAGGTTAGCAGCCTGATTCATAACCACTATGCTACCAGAGCAACTTAATGGGGTCATATTAGTGTAGGGTATGTCTGAAACTGAAGATAACCACTTTGTGTTAAAAGAAGGAGGAGGAAGAAAAGGAAAAATGAAGAAGAAGAAGAAGAAGAAGAAGAAGAAGAAGAAGAAGAAGAAGAAGAAGAAGAAGAAGAAGAAGAAGAAGAAGAAGAAGAAGAAGAA
>NW_006408683.1:7034794-7042418 GCF_000296735.1 Chrysochloris asiatica
GAAGAAGAGGAAGAAGAGGAAGAAGAGGAAGAAGAGGAAGAAGAGACACAGAAGTAGCATGGGTGAGGAAATGATAGATATTACTTGGGGCTTCCAAGGAATGTCAAAGGAAGCTGAGAAAAGGATTTTCACTCAGAGTAAACAGACAGAGCCAAAACCTTGAACTTGAACTTATTTACTTCTAAATTGTGAGAAAATAAAATTCACTCAATTGTTAAGCATTCAGCTACTAACCCAAAGGTTGGCAGTTTGAGCTCACCAGCCGCTCCATGGGAGGAAGACATGGCAGTTTGCCTCTGTAAAAATGACAGTCTGGGAATCCTATGGGACAGTTCTACTTTGTCCTAGAGGGTCACTATGAATGGGCTTGGGTTTGGGTGCTAAGCTTACCCACCCAAACATCTGCAGCCCACATACTCTAACCATCAGTCTAAGCTACAATGTCAAAGGGCCTACCTGTTTAGGCATGATGCTAACAGTCTTCAGCATAGTTTATTCAGTGTGGTGACAAAGTCAGGCAGTAGTGATGCTCTCAGGAATCAGAAACCAGATAGACACCAAGATGGCTGCTTAGCATGTATCCCAAGAGGAAGACAGGCAAGAGGCATGGCCTTGGTGAAGAAACACGTCCAGTAGTATGGTGGTGGAGCAGGACCCTGCTTAGGAGAAGCTATTAGAGGTGGGGAGAGGTTGGGGTGGGGAGGGTCTTAGTTTCCTAGTGCTGCTATAACCCAAATATCAAGCAGGTGGTTTTAATAGCACAGGACTTTGTTTCCTCCCAGTTTAGGAGGCTGGAAGTCCAAATTCAGGGCACTAGCTTAAGGGGAATGCTCTGTCAACTCTGGGGGAAGATCCATGTCTCAGCTTCTGTTGCCCCATCATTTCTTGGTTCCTTGGAGATCTTCGGGTGGCATCTATTTCCACCCCGCCGTCCCTTCGTGCTGTCTTGCCTCTATAACTCAGAAATGATTAGATTTATGATGTAGCCTACACTGATAAGTCCACATTAGCATAACAGACAGGATTATATCCACAAGCTTAAGGATTGGAATTCCAGCACATATTTTGGGGTGACATAACTCAACCCTTACCAGGGAAAAGAGGCCTCACAATCTACTTCTAAAAATCAGCCATTGAACACCCTACAGATCACAATAGTCTGATCCTCAACCAATCACGAGAAGGCACAAGACCAGGCAGCAGCAGTTCATTCTGTTGTGCACAGGGTCAACTTGACAGCATCTGACCACAGCAACAGTAAATTAATTATACGGACGGGAACTAGAACAACGGATGGGGTGTAATAGGCAGGGTGAGCAGTGGGCACCGGAAAGTGCAACAACCCTTTGTGTATGGAGCCTTGGTGTACTCACTCCTGGGTCTGCCTGACAGCAGAGAACCATGAAAGGTCTTTTGTCAGTAGCCATGACACAGCCATGGAAGTCACCGTGCATATTGAGTCTGTGCGGCTGTTTGATTTGATTCTCAGATGGTAACCAGGGCTGAGCTGGTAGTCAGGACTGATTCAGGATCTGAGGCCAGGCTGAGTCAGACAGCTGAACAAGCAGGGTCATCAGAACATTCAGTATGAGAGACTGAAGAGGCAACAAGCCTGAGGAAATCACAGGACACACCCGGCCTCACAAAATAGTATCACCCAAACCCAGCACACATCGGTACACACTCCCCCAAGAGACTAAGAACTCAACTAAGTTATTAAAATAGAGACAGACAGGCATGGAACACTTTTCTAGGCTCTCTTCTTTTCTGAACTGAACATGCATAATTGCATTCAGTCAGGGACAACATTAATACATGGAATCTCATTTCCAAAATTAAAGAAAATGAGGGTGGAAGAGCTTTATGAGCAAAATCTGTGGGGTCTCTTGATTCAACTTCTTATTGTAATTCAGGAGCCAAAAGCTTTTCCACACCACCTCCACACCTCAGACTGAAGCTGCCTCTTCAGACTGCGAGGCGGTGCCGAGAAACAGCCCGCTTCCCAAGCCAGTCCAGAAGCAGTTCCCCATCTTTAGTCTTTGCATCAAAAACAGGATGATTAATGTAGACAGTGGTGAGGTTTTTAAAAGGCTTGCTGAGACCCAGGGTTGTTATCTAACTGAAAGTTTCTTAAAAATGCTTTTCACCAACCTCAAAGTACTCCCCATCAAATACACCCAGTGGAGCAGCACAGAAGGCCAGGACAATAAATTGAGATGAGTAATGTTCAGAATAGCAAAAAGTTCTAGGAATGGCCTACAGTCAAAATAACGCATCTTGGCAGGAAGGGATTAGCATTCTAGAAATAAATAAGAACTTGAGAGGAAGAAAAAGGCATAACCTAAGAGTGGGGCAAGCCAGTGGCTGTTGTGAATCTCATTATTACTTCACACTCTGCCAACCCCACCTGAAAAGGATGGCTTTTTTATATGGGGAGCGAGGGGGTTTATGTTATGGTCAACTCAGGAAAAAAATCATCAAATGAAACCTCCAGTCTTCCTTCGGTCCTGAGTTATTCAATTCCTTTTAAGTAGTAAGGATCCCTACTGATGATGGATTTAACTGTGTATTCCCAAAATGTATCCTGGAATCCTAACATGTGGGTGCAATCTAATTTAATCATCTTCCAATATAATCTAATGCAGTCTAATTGCAGGGCAGCTAGTTGTTGATTATGGCCCTTCTAACAAGATTTCTCCATTCTGTGATATATTGTAAATCCTAGCCTCTATGCCAGAGATTATGGACCCATTTTAAAGCGAGCTGTTAAGGAGTAAGGGTTACAGTGAAACTAAGGGTTAAGGATGCCCTCACCTTACTAGAGGGTGTGACTCAAGTCACCACCCTTAGTTTTCCTTGGGAGTATGTTCAGATTCCAACATATAGCACTGCTTTGAAAAAGTTCACTGTCTTGCCCTGGATCATGTATCTGGCTCTTTACATCTGACCTTCAGTTCAGGGACTTTCAAGTCATCACCTGACCTGACTCACCAGCTCCTGCAGCTTCAATAGCCTGTCATCTGACTAGCTAATCAGGATTCCTCAGCTCCTGAGATTACATAGGAAGAAGGTTCCTCCAGATTGATCTCTGAACTACAGATTTGGGACTTGCCAGTCTCCACAACTGCATGAGTTTTGTGCAGTGTGTTACAGAACCCAGGAACTTGAGGGACAGGAGGAGGGGTGGTTTATGTCAAGGACTATGGAGTGATATAACATGTTAGAAAATTTTAACCTCCAACTCATAGGGACCATCCCCATGCTGATCTTATTCATTCATCAAAGAAGTTATTCATGCAATCGATGTCAGAATGGTGGAACTCACTACAATGACCCTGACTCATTATAATATGTGGTTTTGGGGAAATGGGGAGAAATGGGAGAAAGAAGAATCTTTGGTTTCTATATGGGATGGAAAAATCACCTGTAGATTAAAGCAGCTGTGATGTTATAGTCAATTACTCAAGTCAAAATCTATTCATGGGATGTAGATACAGATTTGGAGTCTTGGTGTGGTGCTGTGGGTTAATGTGCTGGACTGCAAGGTCAATTTGAACTACAAGGTTGACAGTTCAAGCTCACCAGCCACTCCTCAGAAACCCTATATAGGGTCACTATGAGTCATAACAGACTCAACAACACTTAACAACAACAAGATAGAGATTGAAGTCCTGGCGAGTGAGCTAGTTCGATGCATTTGGAAATACAAAGTGGTAAGGAAAGAGTGAGACATACAATTATCAGTAGTTGCTGCAATAACAAGGAAAAATAATGTAGGGGCTGATAGTAGTGCTGAATCAAGCCTGATCCAGTTAGGTCAGAGCTAAGACTACTTGCCTTAGACATGACTCGAAAGGAAACATTGCATTAGAACAATAGGAAGTACCCCTATGACCTCTGTTCATTAAGAAGGTATTCCAAAAAGAGAATGGGAAAATCCAAGAAGTTATTGAAGCCAAGGTTTAGTGTAAAGGAATTTCTTCAGTTTGTAGATTGTTATCATCTTCCCGAGGAACCGTGGCTGAAATGGATTGTGAGAATGACTAATTTAGGGCAGTGTGTTTAGTTTTGAATGTTACAGAACGGAAGTGTACGTTTGGATTGATGTAAGACCCATGTCTCACTATGGAACAGTCATGAATGGTAATAATAGATCCAGTTTTGGAAGAGTTATGAATGGTAATTGTTGTTAAGTGCCATCAAGTCAGTTCCGACTCATAGCAACCCTGTATAGGGTTTCCGAGGAATGGCTGGTAAGCTTGAACCACTGCCCTTGCAGTTCAAACTGACTTTGCATTCCAGCACATTAACCAGCAGTGCCACACCAGGACTTCATTGAATGATAATAAATCCATTTATATTGAATCTTAACCCAGAATGGATGGCCAAATAAGATCTGTTTACCCTGAGATGGGAAATTGCCCCTCTCCCTCTGTAAATACTAAATGGAACACTCCAGAGTAGGCAAATAATGTGCTGCTTATGGAGTGGCTTTATAGATAGTCATCCAATGAATATGCCCGTTACACAGGTCATGGCAGATATGGTAATCAAGGGGATCCTTTTCTACGTGGGTATGCCATGTAACCTTATTGCTGTGAAACAAAGCAACATCCAAGAAGCTGTGTCAAATTTGTTGGCACAACTTCCCTGCATGAATTTTACAGATGCAAGAAACATAAGGGTAATTAATAGGAGAGTGGAAAGAGACAATGAGAACAGAACTCACCCAGTAGGAGAGTGATTTTCAGTGGAGTACTGAGAAATGGCATGAATATAGCAGACATTGATGAAGTTGATACAAAGGTTCTAATATAGCACTCCAGGTCAGATGAACCAAAGGAAACTTCTGCTGGCCCCCCAATGTTACAGAGGTCGAAACAAGTCCCTTCTATTCATCCTGGCTAGGAAGAATTTAATGGTGGGACTTCTCACCTAGGACAATTTGGAGCAGAGGCTCAGCTAGCTGATCAAAATCAAGATTGAACATCAGTCCACAGTCTTCTGGTCCAGTCCCAATAGGGGACTGGAGGCCATATGCATCTGTGTAGGTAAAATGGCCCAGGGGTGGGGAAGAAACTTTCTTGGGACTCCTGGACACAGGATCTCAATGTACTGTAATCCCCAAACCAGCAAATAAAAAATTAAAGGGACCTAAATTCTGGTTTGGAGTCCTGGTGTGGCGCTTCAGGTTAATGCACTGGACTGAAAGATCAGTTTCGTTTTGTTTTGTTTTTCTTTTCAAATCATTTAATGTCAACAATCTGTCAAAAATGGCCAATATACAAATACTGAATGATATTTTGTTGGTTTTTTTAAATCCTCAAATTCTGGGCTACAAAACATCTGTGTCTCCCACCCTGACCACACTGCTGCTTTTCCATATGCCACAGGCCATCCATAGATAGAAAGTCAGGGGGCTGCCAGGGTCTACTTGGAGCCAGTTGACAGAAGGCAATGAGTCCTAATGAAGCACTGATGGACAAAATGCAGTTCACCGTGGGGTTGAAGTTCTTCAGTATAAAGAAGGAAGCAGCAATGACCAAAAACAGGAGCAGGGTGTTATAAATGATAGAAAAGATTGTAGCTTCATAATCAGCAACTTCATTCTCCTTCCATAAGATTCTTTCATCTTTCTCTTTCCGCGATATCTTTCTATTGTCAATTTCAGAAAGTTTCCGAGTCACTTCTTTGGAAACAGCATCCACCCTCTTATGTGCTACTAGATGGGGATGGCAGACACGATGAAGGCGTTCCCGAAGAAAAGGGTGGAGGACTTGGCCAAAAGGTTGTGGCTGAAATCCTGAAGGAGCAAATCTTCCTCGGATTGCTGCTTAAAGCCGCCAGTGCGAGCCATGGTGGAGCGGAAGCCGAGAACCAGGAGGGTCGAGCTTGCAGCCCTGAAAGGTCAGTTTAAACAATAGGGTTGGTGGTTCAAGCTCACTGGCCACTCCTCAGAAACCCTGTCGCTATGAGTCAGAACTGGCTTGATCACACTTAAGAACAACAAGTACTGGTGTGGTGGTGGTGGTTGTTATGTGTCGTGGAGTCGGTTCTGACTCATAGCAACCCTGTACAGGGTTTCTGAGGCTATAAATCTTTACGGGAGCAGAAAGCCTCATCTTTCTCCCATGGAACAGCTGGTAGTTTCCAACTGCTGATTTAGCACTGTATGATAAGCTATGGATCGCAAGGTTAGTTTGAATCTCAAGGTGGTGGTTCAAACCCACCCAGTCGCTCCTTGAAAACCCTATACATAGTCACTGAGTCAGAAACAACTCGATAGTACTTAACAAGTCCTGGTGTGGCACTGTAGGATAAGCACTTGATTGCGAGCCACAAGGTCGGCGTTTCAAACCCACAAGTCGCTCCTTGAAACCCCTATACAGAGTCGCTGAGTCGAAATTGACTCCATGGCACTTAACAACAACAAGGTTAGACTTGGGGGATGTGGGGATGCAATGGCTAATGGGACTAAAAGGTCAAAGTTTAGATGAGAGTTAGAAGATTTGAACAGATCTTATATGAAGTAGTTGCATATCCCTTACCTAAATGTTTTGTTGGTATGTATAGTATGTCTAATTGGGGAACACTCCCTCTACCTGATATTGTAAAATGGAAAGTGTGATAGTCTGCCCACAAGCCAGTATTGATTGGACATGCTAAATGGGGACCATTAGAATTGCCTGGAACCACTCAGATTGTAGAAACAGTATAGGATATCTGGTGGGCAAAAGGAGATCACTGCTTTGATTAAAGACATGATAAAGGATGGAATGTTGGTGCCAACAAATTCTCTGTGTAACAGTCCTGCATGGCCTGTGAAAAAGGCAGATGGCACATGGAGGTTAACAGTAGACTATCAAGGCCCAAACAAAGTAGTACCACCTGTGGTTTCAGCTGTTTGAGACATGGTATCAACAGAGCAGAAAATAAGCAGGCTAAAGGAGACTGGTACTATGATTGAGTTTGCAAATGCCTTTTCCTCTTTCCCATTCTCAGAAAAGAGCTAGTTACAGTTTGCTCTGCTGCCTCAGAGTTCTTTGAATTTACCAACTTATTGTCATCGTACAGTTAGAAGGAACTAAAGATTTTTAGTGCCATGGTACATTACACTGATGATATTAATGTTAATCTCAAATATGGAAGAACAAGCTAGGGCAAATTTGAAAACAACAATGGCACACATAACCAACAGAGGCTTGTTGTTGTTGTTATGTGCCATCAAGTTGGCTCCAACTCATAACGACCCTACACACAACAGAACAAAACACTGACCAGTCCTGGGCCAACCTCACAATCATGGCTACACTTGAGCCCACTGATGCTGCCACTTTGACAATCAATCTCACTGGGGATCTTCCTCTTTTTCTCTGACCCTCCATCTTACCAAACATGATATCTTTCTCCAATGACTGGTCCCTCTTGACAATATATCCAAAATATGAGAAACAAATTCTGGCCATCCTAGCTTCCAAGGAACACTCTAGCTGCACTTCTTCCAACACAGATCTGTTTGTTCTTTTGGCACTTTCAATATTCTCCTCCAACACCATAACTCAAATGCATCAATTCTTCTACAGTCTTCCTTATTCACTGTCCAGCTTTTGCATGCATATGAGGT
>NW_006408683.1:7043768-7076929 GCF_000296735.1 Chrysochloris asiatica
GCTCTTGTACCTCCTCATTTCTTCCATTTGCTTTAGCATCTCTATGCTGGAGAGCAAGTTTCAGAGTCTCTTCTGACATCCATTTTGGTCTTTTCCTTTTTTCTTGTCTTCTTAATGACCTTTTGCTTACTTCCTGTATGATGTTCTTGATGTTGTCCCATAACTCTTCTGTTCTTCATACTTTAGTGTCCAATATATCAAATCTGTTCTTCAGATGATCTCTAAATTCTGGTGGTTAATCCAGCAAAAACCCAGGGCCCTGTCCAAATAGTGAAATTATTGGGAATAACTTGGGCTGGCACCACTTGTGACATTCCACAGGCAATCAAAAATAAGTTGCTGTCTACCCACCCCCAAAATGAAGTATGAGTCCCATTTGGTTGGCCTATTTGGATTTTGGAGGACACATATGCCACATATGGAGATACTTCTGGTCCCTATTCATAAAACCACTTGAAAGAAAACTGTGTTTGAAAGGAGGCCTAAGCAACAGCAGGCTATGTCTGAGTTACAGAAAACAGTGTCACTCTCCTTGCATTTAGGCCCTTATGATCCACATTCAGACATGATTTGGAAGGTGTCTGTCACATGTGCTTATTGCAAAAACCTGAGAACACTGCCCTACGATGACCATTGGGATTTTGGACTAGAAAATTTCCAGATGCTGAAACACAATACACACCATTTGAAATATAATTACTTTCCTGCTATTGGGCTGTGATTGAGACTATCTCAATGACAGAAGGACATAAAATCATCATGAGACTTTAAATACCCATAATATCTTGGGTGATGTTGGAGAAACACTTGAATAAGAAAGACAATGCTCAAACTAATTCTATAATAAAATGGAAAATGGCTCATACAGAAACAAGCTACAGTGGGAGCCAGGAGGCACCCACCACATCCATGAGCAGGTAACCTCTTTCCCATTAGATCCTACCCTTGAATTACCAGAAAAGCTGCCAGAGCCCATTGCCACACAGACAATGCCCTATGAGAAACTTTCTGCTGACCAGTAAAAGGCTGTTCACAGATGGCAGTTCCATGATACATGGGAAACACTTGATGTGGAAATCTGCTGCATTAAGAATAACAGATGGAAAGGCTCTGATTGAAGAATATAAGAACAGGTCAGCTCAATAGGCTGCACCGCATGTTGTCTTTCTAGCTGTTATGGAAGAATTGGCCAATGGTAAGAGCCCATATGTTTGGATTTCTACTGACTCATGGACAGTGGCCAATACCCTGGCTATATGGTCAGGCAAATGAGCAATGGAAAACTGGACTATTAAAGATATCCATGTGGGGCAAAAACCTATGGAAAGCACTTTGGAAATTTAAAGGGCACACCATAGTAGGATATATCAATGCCCATCAGAAGAACCCTTTTTCTGAATCAGAATGTGTATGGAATAAGCAAGTGGATGTGCTGGTATGGTCTCATAAGGTGGCCAGTTGGATCCATGAAATGAATGGATACGGGAGAGCTACAGAATTGCAGAGGTAGGCTGAATCTAGACACATACCTCTTGCATCCTCTGAGGTACAAAATGCCAATAAGGACTGCTCTTTCTGCTAGCAAGAAAGACAGAGGTTAGGGAGGCTATTGGGCAGATTCTCTGTGGGTGAATGGCCCTACTCATAGTTGGCAAGTGGATTATATCGGGCCAATGACACCAGTGGCACCAGATGGCTACAAATGGGTGCTCAGAGGAATAGATACTTACTCTGGATTGGACTTTGCATATCCTGTAACATATGGCGACGCCAAAACCATGATTAAGCAATTGGAACATAAGTTACTATACTAATTTGAGATACCAAGTTATGTTTCTTCAGACCAGAGAACAGTCCACAGGGTGCAACAATGGGCCAAGAAACATCATATTCAATAGACCTATGATGTTACATACCACTCTCAGAGTTTGATAGAGAATTAGAATGGGCAATTAAAACATTTGTATTATAAAACGGGGAGATACAGACATAAATGGCTGGCTCACATGCCTTCATGAATGTGTGCTTACAGTCAACATGAAGGAGCCAAAGGAGGATCCCCATTGGATAGAGTCCTACATTTCTTAGAGGGATCTGGGGAAAAGGAGATGGGGTAGGATGCTGGTGCTACTGTACAGTTCTTCCCCACATCACCTGAAGTTGCTTTTTTCCTGCCAGATGCTGCAGTCCCAGGACCAGAAGTAGGGATGATTCCTCAGCAACAGACTGTGACTATAACCCTGAATCTGTATGCCAGAATTCCCAAGGGATGGATTGTACCTTCCCCCTCACCTGGCAAAATTGGGATTGACAGTGAATAGTACCATATTGCCTAGCAGTCAAAATAGCCCACTCATCTTGTATTTATGTAACACTATCCAACTGAATGGTAGTAAACTGAGGGGGAAGCACTTTCTTAGACTGGTCTTGCTTCCAGCTATCTGGACTCGCACAGCAGCTGAACCTGATGTGTCTTCCCAAGGTGGAAAAGTTTGGGTAAAAGTAAATGATAAATGGAAGGAAGGAGAAATGCAGCAGAGAAAATCTAACATTATGCTGATACCTTAAAAGAGACTCAGAGCAAGGGAATAATCTCAGTAAATTTTTTTCAGGGCCAATAAGGATGAAGAAAAGACAAACTATTGGAGAATCTGACCAGGTCAGGTGGACACAAACAGCAGACCTGACCTGAGTAACCTCACCCTTAGAACTCTATACCACAGTGAAGGTCTACTTGTTAATGACTGGTTTGGATGGTAAATGGTTGGGAGGGGGAAGTTAGTCCTTCAAGTATGAATGGGTAAATGGCTAGACGATCCAAGGGGTGACCTGCAAGGCAACTCATTATTTATTATGGGCCTTCTAGCCAGATTTTTCCATTCTGTGATGTATTGTGTATATATGCCTATGATTAGGGACCTATTTTGAAGTGAAATGAAGAGCTAAGGATGCCCCCCACCTTACTAGAGGGTGTGATTCAAGTCACCACCCTTAGCTTCCCTTGGGGCCGTGGTCTGACTCCAATTTATAGCACTGTTTTGAAAAAGTTCGCTCTCTTCCCTGAATCATGTATCTGGCTCATTACACCTGACTCCCAGTTCCTGGGACTTTCAGCCCATCATCTGACATGATTCACCAGCTCCTGCAGCTTTGTGCACCAATATCGTCTGACCTGCTGATTTGAGTTCTTCAGCTCCTGAGACTATGTGGGTGAGAAGATTCCTCCAGACTGATCTCTGAACTATGATTTGGGACTTGCCAACTTCCACAATTGAATGAGCATTTCCTTTGACTGTTGTGAGTTTTGTGAGATGTTGCAGTATGTTACAGAACCCTGGGATTTGAGGGCAACAGAGAGTGGTGATTGATATCAAGGACTATGCAGTGGTATAACTTGTCAGAAAAGTTGAATAGCTGGGATATCTTTAACCTCAAATTCATAGGGACCAGTTTTGTGCAGATCTTTCTAAAAGAAATTAATCATGCACTAGTGTAATGCAATCAATTGGTTGAGACCATATACTTGTGTAAGGCAGATCCTAAACAGAATCACTTCTGAGTTATATAAAGAGTAACACAGACACAGAAAGAATACCATGTGAGGGTCACCTACAACAAGACAAAGAACTAAGGAACACTTACGACTCCCTACAAGGAAGGAAGTGGCATAGCTCAGACCCTGGTTTGGACCGTTAACCTTCAGAACCATGAGAAAATAAATATTAAATACTGTATTACAGCAGCACTAGGAAATGAAATCATCTTTGGAAACTGAAATTTCTAGTGGGCTCCCAGCTCTACCCTGACCCTGACACAGGCATCCCTTCTCCAGATCAGAATGGGGAATCCTCTGGAAAGAATGTAGAGCAAATCTCATCCCATCCAATAGCTTATTTTCTTCCTTCTGACCACTCTCATCCAGGGCAGAGTTTCTACAGACAGGAGAAGGCATAGCTGGACCTCTTTCCCCTTCTCTGCTCCCTCCCCTTTACAGGTAGAATTCATCCCACAAGTCACCAGGTTTTAATAGATGGCAATAGGAAAAACAGGGCAGTGGAGGTTCAGGAGTAGAACTCTCACTTTCCATGCAGGCAACCAAAGTTCTAATCTTGGTCAGTGCCCCTCATGCACAGCCACAACCTGTCAGGGGATGCTTGTGTGTTGCTGTGATCCTGAACAGGTTTCAGTGGTGCTTCCAGACTTAAGATACATAAGAAAGAAAGGCCTGGTGATCTACTGGAAATCAGCCAATGAAAACCCTTGAGATCACAATAGTCTGATCCACAACTGATTGTGGGAATGGTGCAGGCCCAGATAGCATTTCATTCCATCGTGCATGGGGCGACCATGCGTCAAAGGGTAACTAGCATCAAGAAACCATCATTTCCTGTCTATTACATGTTTTGCACATATGAAGTGACTGCCTAATGGACCCTGGCATGGGGGATACATTTGGTTGCACACCCACTCCTCCCTTCTGTCTAATCTAAGCCTGATCAAATTCTTCCCCCATAAAGCAAGACATGAGAAACTGACTTCATTCCCATCTCCAGATATAGGTGCTAACGGCCTAAATGAATTCACACAGAGCCCATTCTCTTTGCTGAGTCATTGACTCAGGGATGCAATAGTTCCTAGTCTATAGTGTCCATAAGACCTAAATTGACCCAAGCCAACTGAAGGAAAGAGTTTCCAACTCATGCTTCTTCTTCTCTCTCTCTCCATCTGGATGAGAGCTGCTTGTTGCTGCTGGCTATCATCTCAGGACCTTGAGGTAAGCCAAACTGAGAACAAAGCCAGTAACTAAAGACAGGTTAGGTAAGGGATCACAGAACCTAATCATAGGACACCTGGAGCCTGACCTACCTCAGGACTTCTTCACACGTGAGATAGTAAATGTAACCAAGTTCAAGGCAAATGCTCTATTATGTTGTTGTTAATGCCATCAAGTCAGTTCCAACTCATAGTAACCCTGTATAGGGTTTCTGAGGAGTTTGAACTGCCGATCTTGTGGTTGAGTATTTATCCTACAGTGCCACACCAGGACTCCTAGTGGATATATTTAAAGCAATATCCTTTATTATTTTCTAAGGAGACAGGATAACTCTACTAGTTTTCCAGCTGTGGGAACTTAGGTAAATCCCTCAGTCTCCCTGGTCTTCAGTTTCCTCATATTTAATAAGTGTAAGATGCCTTTAAACTCTAATAGTTATAGTATAAAGTTTAGTGTAGTACAATACTTCTAAAAAGACAACATCATATTAAGTAGTAAACCACTGAGATTAGCTTAAAATAGAAGGAAAGTTGCCAAGGCAGTAAAAAGGTGACTTGAGAAGACATGAAGCAAACTCCAATAAACAACAGACTTTAAGTCAATGAACACAGAAAATCAATGAGGCAAAAACCATGTACCCCTGAGAATGAATGAGTTGAAAATAAATTGACCACAAAATATTATATTCCCTTTTATACACAGCTAAATATAAACTCATTCCCATTCACTCCAGCATGCCTCCTGGCTCTGTCTACCTAAAGAAGATAAGGAAAAGAAGTCCCAATGCCTATTCCTGAGAAAAGGACAGTAGAAAGTACTGGAATGATTCGGGGAAAAGAGGGATTTTATGTGGGCCAAAGGCTCTGAGAGTCAGTCTTAGAGGGATTTTTTTTTTTCCTTCTACATTCCTGTGGATGTTTTATTCATTTATAGTCTCCAGTTATTGTGTACTGCCTTGACGATTGTCCCAACTAAGAGTAGTTTGTCCCAGTTCAGGACTGTTATGGGAGGCTTGCTGTTTCCCTTTGTATCTAAGACCTTGTAGCAATGGGGCAACTGTGAGCAGATGTGATTGGGTATAAGAACTTCAAGGATCCCGGGGTAAGCAGGACATCTGTGTCCTAGGTAGTGATGACAGTAAGAGCTTGGGGAGCAATACCTATGGAACCCAACTCAGGAAGGAAAGAGAATGTTTATTTGCACTGTCTAGGATTTCACAAAGTTGGCCATTCAAACCCACTAGAGCTTCCTAGGAAGAAATATGAGGCTTTCTGTTCCCGTAGAGTCCTGGTGTGGCGCTGTGGGTTTGCAGCCTACAATTGCAAAATCATTTGAACTGCAAGGTTGGTGGTTCAGGCTCACCAGCTGCTCCTTGGAAACTCTACACAGGGTTGCTATGGGTCAGAATCAACTCAACGGCACTTAACAACAACAACATTCCCATAAAGACTTAGTTTGAGAAATTCTATATGAGTTGGAATTGACTTGATGGCAGTGGCTTGGATTTGGGGAGAATGTCCCACAGTGGAGGTCTTCCATCATTTAGCATGGTCCTGACAGAAGCAATTCTACAAATAATCTTTGCATTGATGAATAAATTGGTAAGCATACATCTAAGTGAATGAAGGTACTCTGAGTACAACAAGACAAAATTGAACAAAGGTAAGAGTCATTGGGGATTGTGCCTGGAAGGAATAATCAATGAGGGTTCAGTGTAGCAGAAAAGCATGTTTATACTAAGGGTTCTCAACCCTCACTGAACTTGAAATCAAATGGGAATCTTAAAGGCAAAACAAGGAAACAACCAAACAAAAGTAAAACTTGATGCTTGCACACCACCCCAGTAGATTTTGATTCACTAGTCTGGAGTGGGGCTGAAAGTGGACCACTGGAACAAGTGGAAACATGATTTGGCTCAGCTCTTACTACTGACTTTTCAAACAGTAGGGTTGGGTGCTTTTTTTACTTCTTTACTGTGGTAAAATATACATAACCAAACATTTGCCATTATAACCATTTTTAAGTGTCCAATTCTGGAACACTAGTTACATTCCTCATATCGTGCCAGCATCACCACCACCTATTTACAAATGTTTTCCATCATACCAAATAGACATGCAGTGCTGATGTACTGAGTTTCCACTTCTCTTCCCCTAATCTCTGGTAAATACTAATAATATTTGTCTCAATGCATTTGCCTATTTTAGATATTTTATATAAATGGATTATACGATAATCGCTTTGTGTCTAACTTATTTCAGTCAGCATAAAGACTTCAAGATTAGTTCATATTGTAGCATGTATCAGAACTTCATTTCTCTTTATTGCTGAATCATATTCCTTTGTATGTATGTACCATATTTTATCCATTCATCTGTTGATGGGCATTCAGATTGTTTCCACCTTTTGGCTATTGTGAATAATATCACTATGAACATTCCCATACAAATATCTGTTTGAGTACCTGCTTTCAATTTGGGAAGGCATATACCTAGGGGTATTATTACTGGGTCATAAGTTAATTCTATGTTTAACTTTTTGAGGAATCGTCAAACATTACTACTGGCATTGCATGAGGGTTCCAATTTCTCCAGGCAGTGTGCTTTCTATGATAGGAGTATATGTGTGCTTTTGTCTCTAAATACTATAACTAGAACTATCTGCCCAAAGCCCTCTCCTCTATGACCCAAATAGCTCCCATTATTTGAAAGTTAAAATCCTGTAAAGAACAACACTGGATCAACACCATTTTGCAGGTAGATACATGGACAGATATATAAATTGAATGGGACGGAGAGTGGGTATATACCCACAAATATAGAAGGGTTTGAAAGAGGATATTTAGTCATGTGGCACTGTGGGTTAAGGTCAGTTTGAACTGCAAGGTCTGCAGTTTAAGCCTCACCAGTCACTCCTTAGAAACCCTATGGGTCAGAACCATTTAACAACAAGAAGCATATAACAACAACGCAATTTATCTTTACTGCAAACATACCTATGAATGGTGTGGAATATACAGGGGGCAAAATGATGAAAACTTCTTAGATATTATCAAATATCTTAAGGCTGGGCCTCCAGGCTCAGGACCATACTCTCAGGGAACACCATATAAACAGCAGCAATTGGCATAACACAGTACACAAAGGCACTATTCTGCAACATGCTTTGGTAAGTAGCAGCTGAGATCTTAAGAGTTCACGAGTGGCAATCTAAGGTACAACTATTTGTCTCTCTGTATAAGGAAAAAGAGTGATGAAAATTGAAGATGCTTGGAATCAGCTAGTCAATCAGTCATCACATCACTGAGACCAGAAGAACTAGATGGGGCCAGGATATCATTACCAACTTCTCTGAAAGGGATAATATTAGAAAGTCACTAATAAAGTAGCAGAAAATGTGGAGCAAAACTCAAAATTACAAAAATAAAAGACCAGGTTTACTGGTTAGAAAGAGACTGGAGGAACCTGAGACCATGGTCCTCGACCACACGTAAGGTCTGAAATGGAACTCACGATCATGATCCAATTTTCAACCAAGTAGTAGATAGGTATATGGGGTGGGGGGAGGGGGGGAGAATACAACACTAGTAAGGTATGGTCACTGTGGAATGGTCAACTATTCAAGATCAACAGGGCATCCAGTAAGATGGTGAACACTATATGGACCCTCTACAACAAAGATATGAAAAACCAAATAAAACAGACACAGACAAAAATCACCTTATCTTGAACTTTAGAAGAAAGGTTAGCGAAGTAGGTTGAGTGTTTGCTGGGAGAAGTTGAACAGGTACAGCGAGAAAGAGAGACTGATGAACGGCCAGACAGGTGATGCATGACCATGTTGAACATTTGTGAGCAGCTTTGGCAGCAGAGGGTGGCTTGGCAGAACAGAGTCACACAGGCAACTGGAAAAGTGCAACTACTTCTTTTTCCCACACACCGGCGGTATGGCAAGCTCCCACCCTCATCTAACTCAGTACAGCCCTGTTCTCAAGGACTTCAGAGCAACACGGTTAGGAAGTATACCAGAGTGAGAAGCAGGCTGGCAGCTCCAATTTGGTGTGCCATTTTGGTGTGCTGTTTTGATGACTGGATTCAGGTGGGCTTGATTTAGGACCTATAGAGCCAGCAAAGCCACAAAACTAGCATTTAAGCAATCACCATGTCCCCAACCGAAATCATCAGACAATTTCTTTGATATCCCATGAGAGTAAAGATTTACTAAAGGTAATACAGAAATGGCTGCAAGCATACATTGACAGAAAACTTCCAGAGGTTAAAGCTGGATTCAGAAGAGGCTGTGGAACAAGCAATATTATGGCTGATGTCCGATGAATCTTGGCTGGAAGCAGAGAATATCAGAAAGATGTTTACCTGTGCTTTGACTATGCAAACGCTTTCGATTGTGTGGATCATGACAAACTATGTACAACATCGCAAAGTATGAGTGTTCCGGAACACTTAATTGTGCTCATGAGGAATCTGTACCTGAACCAAGAGGCAGTTGTTAAAACAGAACATGGGAACACTGAATGGTTTAAAATTAAGAAAGGTGTGTGACAAGGTCTATTCTTTCACCATACGTATTCAACCTGTATGCTGAGCAAATAATCTGAGAAGCTGGGTTATATGAAGTAAATACATCAGGACTGGAGGAAGTCTCATTAACAACCTGTGTGCGATATGCAGATGATACAACCTTGCTTGCTGAAAGTGAAGAAGACTTAATACATTTACTGATGAAGATCAAAGAGTACAGAATTTGGTAAAGATTACATCTCAATGTAAAGAAAACAAAAATCCTCACCACTGGACCAATAAACAACATTCTTATCAACGGAGAAAAGATTGAAGTTGTCAAGGACTTCATTCTTCTTGGATCAACTATCAACACTCATGGAAGCAGCAGTCAAGAAATCAAAAGGTGTATTGCATTAGGCAAATCTGCTGCACAAGACCTTTTGAAAGTGTTGAAGAGTGAAGATGCCAGCTTGAGGACCTAGGTGTGCCTGACCCAAGCCACGGTATTTTCAGTAACCTCATATGCATGTGAAATCTGGACAGTGAATAAGGAATTCCATAGAAGAATTGATGCTTTTGAATTATGGTGTTGGGGGAGAATATTGAAAGTGCCATGGGCTGCCAAAAGAACCAATAGATCCATTTTGGAAAAAGTGCAGCTAGAGCGCTCCTTGGAGGCCAAGATGACCAAACTTTGGCTCTCATACTTCAGACATATTGTCAGGAGGGACCAGTCACTGGAGAAGGATATCATGTTTGGTAAGGCGGAGGGTCAGAGAAAAAGAGGAAGACCCCAATGAGATGGATTGGTCAAGTGACAGCATCGATGGACTCAAGCGTGGCAACAGTAGTGAGGTTGACCCAGGATCAGGTAGTGTTTTGTTCTGCTGTGCATAAGGTTGCTAGGAGTTGGTACTGACTCAATGGCACCTAACAACAACAACAATGTCCCCAACTGCCTCATGGTCCTAACAGACATTGAAACTAGCGCCATCGAGAACTTTTATGAGCTACTACCTGACTGAGTGCCCTACACATTTGTTGTTGTTAAGTACCATCAAGTCAGTTCTGACTTATAGTGACCCTGCATATCGTTTCTGAAGAACTGCTGGAAGATCTGAACTGCTAACCTTGCGATTCAAACCAACCTTGTGATTCAGGGCATTATCCTGTTGTTGCATTATCAGAGCTGTTGTTGTTAAGTGCCTTCAAGTCAATTCCAACTCATAGTGACCCTGTGTAGAGTTTCCAAGGAGTGGCTGGTGAGTTTGAACCACCGACCTTGCGTATCAAACCAACCTTGAGGCCTAATGCTTACCTTATGATGTCATATCAGGATTCCAACTACAGCACCAACCTGAACATAGATAACACCAAAGTTGATGGCAACACCATGTAATGCCAGGAACTCCACCGTCACATCCCTCCCAAATCTACCTCTTGAGCTCCTTAGATTGCAGGACCCCCAGAATTTTCTCCACTCTGAGTCCAACTGAGTACTTTTTTTTTGGTTTTGTTTAGGGTTTGGATTTTTCCTGTTGTTGTTTCATTGTTTTGGTTTGTCTATTCTTTCTCCTTCTTCTTTTTTCCATCCCCTTTGTCTCTACTTTTGTTTTTTGGCTTTTCTTCTGTTTTTCATTCCCCCTCTTGCTTTCTTTTTCCCCCCCTTTTTATCTTTCTTTACTACTCTCTACTCTCTTTCTCTTTTCATCTCCCCTCATGCTGGTTTTTCTAAGTGTTTTTTGTTTGTTTGTTTTTTGGTTTTTTTCTTTCCTCTCTTATTTTTCACTTCTATAGCTCCATTATCCTGTCCATCTTTGCTCTTTTTATTGTTAAGTGTTTTCTTTTTAATTTATTCCTTTTATTTTCTCTCTTATCTTTCTCTTCCATAGATCCATTTCCCTGTCCCGTTTTTGTCTTTAGAGTTATTGTATTCCTTTTCTCTGGTTTCTGCCTATTTTTATTTATTCACTTTATTATTTTATCTTTTCATTGCTGGTTTCTTGTTTGTTTATTCTGTTTTGTTTTCTTGTGTTTGTGGAACAGTTCTCTTTCCCACCTGACAGGACACAGCAACCTTACCCATACAACCCAGCCACAGCTGTACCCTCTGAAGTTCCTCCCACCGGGCAAGAGTCAATACCAGGCCCTATATTGTCTGATCAACAAAAGTCAGCAGCCAACACAAACCAAACCCACTCTAAACTGAGTTGTGTGAACTTTAAATAAGAACTGTATAGATGCTTCCATTCTCTAACTACACTCACAGAGAACAATTGATGAGCACCTAATAACACATCAGCATACAATTAATTAAATACAAATATGACAACCCAACAATGCCCTGGAGACAACAGACAATTTTAGCTCATAAAGAAGCAAGAGAAAATGACACAAACAAATGACCAAGATGAAGAGCCAGAAAACTTTTCTGAGGAAGAAAGGATAATGGAATTAACTAACTAAATAATTCAAAAGAATTACAGGAAACTTCCAGAGGTTCAAGTCAGATTCAGAAGAGGAGTTAGAGCAAAGGATGTCATTGCTGATGTCCGATGGATCTTGACAGTGGATGTTGGCGGAAATCAGAGAATACCAGAAAAATGTTTACCTAGCTTTATGGCTATGCAAAGGCTTTAGACTCTGTGGATCATAACAAGGTGTGGACAGCATTGTGGAGAATGTGTATTATGGAATATTGAATTGTGCTGATGGAGAACCTGTACATAGACCAAGAGGCAGTCATTAGAACAAAACAAGGGGCATTGAATGGTTTAAAATCAGGAAAGGTATGCACCAGGGAAGTATCCTTTCACTATATTTATTCAATCTGTATGCTGAGAAAATAACTGAGAAACTGGATTATATGAAGAAGAACATGGCATTAGGATTAGAGGAAGACTCATTAACAACCTGTGATATGCAGATAATACAACCTTCTGTGCTTAAAGGGAAGAGGACTTAAAATACATACTGATGAAGATCAAAGACCACAGCCTACAGTATGGGTTGCACATCAATGTAATGAAAATAAAAATCCTCCTCTTTGGACCAATAAACAACATTGTGATACATGGAGAAAAGATTGAAATTGTCAGATTTCATTTTGCTTGGCTCCACTATCAACACTCATGAAAGCAGCAGTAGAGAAATCAAAAGATGTATTGCACTAGGAAAATCTGCCGCACAAAACCTCATTAAAGTGTTCAAGAACAAAGATGTCAGTTTGAGGGCTAAGGTGCACATGACCTAATCCATGATAAATTCAATAGCCTCATAGGTATATGAAAGGTGGACAACTAATATGGAAGACTTTAGAAGAATTGATTATTTGAGTTATGGTGCTGGAGAAGAATATTAAAAGCACATGACCTAATCAGTGATAAATTCAATAGCCTCATATGTATATGAAAGGTGGACAACTAATAAGGAAGACCTTAGAAGAATTAATTATTTGAGTTGTGGTGCTGGAGAAGAATATTAAAAATACTATAGACTGCAAGAAGAGCAAACTAATCTGTGTTGGAAGAAGTACAGCCAGAATGCTCCAAAAAAGTCATAATGGTGAAATTTCATTTCTCATACTTCAGACATATTATCAGGAGGGACCAGTCTCTGGGGAAGACATCGTGCTTGGTAAAGTGGAGGGTCAGTAAAAAAGAGGAAGACTCCCAACAAGATGGATTGGCACAGTGGCAGCAGCAATGGGCACAAGTCTAATGATTGTGAGGTGGGCACAGGACTGGGCAGTGTATCATTCTGTTGTGCATAAGGTCGATATGAGTCAGCACTGACTTTACAGCAACTAATAACAGCAACAACTTAGACTTTTCCTTATATGTAATTTATCAACAGCAATGCCACTCTTCACAATTAGGTATGTCCCGGGGAAATTCCTGAACTCCAAAAATAAAGCTTAAAGTGAAAAACATCCCAGAAAATTCACTTATGAATACTTGCCAAAGTGTTATTTTAAACTTGCTGCAAAGGAAGAATCCAGAAACAGACCAATTTAAAGATTTCTCTTTTGCTAAAGATATTTATAGAAAGAAAGGAAGGGCTAGTTAAAGATCATTTATAGAACAAAAAGAACTGGTTAAAGATCATTTGATTCTCTACTGGTAGTCAGCTGAGTGGATGGGAAGCTAATTTCCAGAGGAAGATTCTCTTTAAATTCATTAAAGTTTATTTAAAAATTGCTTAAGCATTTTATCAAGAACATGAATTTCTTCTCAGAAGGAAATTGAGAAATAAATCATGTAAAATGTTCTATCCAGACCAAATTTGGGACAATTCTTTTACAGTGACAATATTACATCTTTCAGACAGACAAAACACTCCTCTCATGAAAACAAATTATTTTGGTACCATCTCCAGTCCTGGCAGCACAAAAGTTAAGAGTTTGGCTGCTAACGGGAAGATTGGCAGTTGAAGCCCACCAGCCACTCTTCGGGTGTAAGATGTGTGTGAGTCTAGGAAAAGATTCTGAAGCTGTAAAACTACAAGAGCAGAAAGCCTCCATTTTCTCCTGCAGAGCAGGTGGGAGGCTTGAACTGCCGACTTTGTGGATTTATTCTATAGTACCACCAGAATTCCTAGGAAAAGATTACATCGTAGGAACAGGGCAGTTCTACTCTACTCTATAGGGTCGCTGTGAATTGAAATGGACTCCACAGCAATGAGTTTGAGTTTGACCAGAAGACAGTAAACAACATTTTTAGGTTTTCTAGAGAAAAGTTGTCTGATCCAAGATTTCTACATTGTTGTGTACCATCAAGTTGCTTATGACTCACAGTGATCCTATAGGGACAGAGTAGAGTTGCCCCATAGGGTTTCCTAGGCTATAATATTTATAGCAGCAAACAGTTTCATCTTTCTCCTGCAGAGGGGCTGGTGAGTTTGAACCACTGATCTTGTAGTTAGCAGTCCAATGCTTAAACCAATGCACCACTAGAGATCCTTTGGAATTTATGAGATTCATTTTGAAAATGCTTATCACAGTGGAACAAAGTAGTATATAGTGTTGTTGTTGTTAAGTGCCATCGATCAGTTCCAACTCATAGCGACCCTATACGGCGTTTCCAAGGAGTGGCTGGGGAATTTGAACAGTTGACCTTGTGGTTCAAACTGACCTTACAGTCCAATGCTTATCCTATACACATCAGGTCTGACAGAATTCATTTCAGCAAATGCTTATTGAACCTCCTTTCAGTGCCAGCACAGCACTGGGCACCCAGTCTCTTCATGTTTTCTGAATTGTGTGCATCTGTCTATTCATCTGACCATCTTAAAACTCTGTGACAAAGGCATGCGTTATGATCACCATTTTGTACAAGAGGGAACTGGATACAGCTGGGTTAAGGATTTTGTCTAGGGTTACTCTGTAGATTCAGGAACAAAGGTGGATCTTTTAACTTACAGTCCAATGGTTAAAGGAAAAACCAAAGAACACTCTTACTACCCAGTGACTTGGGGAGCCAGCACTGAGTGCAAAATGTATGTTTACTCACTGCAAGCTTCAAAACCTTGAAGCCCTCCTGGAATCAGAATCTAATTAGTAGTTCATCACATACTATGTTCCAAGCACAAAGACATGGTTTTGCCTGCTTCCCCCACCCCCATTTAAACTAATAATCCCTATAAACATGTGAAACTTGCCTTGCCTTGAACATGTGAAGCCCTTTCCCACCTCTGTGACTTTATTCTCACAGTACCATGTGTGGAACACTCTTTCTTTATGCCTCAGCAGAGATGTGCCCCCCAGCCTCTTTGGAAAAGCCTCCTCTGGACACCTTCTTTCAACTGTCCCCCAATATTTTGTTCACCGGACTCCTTACTATTAAAAATTTACAGAGTTTTTTGTTTATATAGGTTATATCCAATGATATTTCTATATTAGGAATTAAAACTTATAACTTCAAAAAATATGTAGCCATATTTATTTAAAGTAACAACAAACTCATTGCATGTTAACAAAAATAATATTTTTTTGTGGAAAATAGTCGTATTTGTCCAAAACAATTATTGAGAAGAATAGCATTGGTTTACAGTTTATAATTCTCTTTAATGTCTGACTTAAGAGAAGACAGTTAGATTCTCATCGCTCTTTCTTCATTCAGTCAGTTTGGATATATTGCTTTTGTTGAAGAATATGAAGAAAATTGGGCCTCATGCAGTTATATAGCTGGAAAACGTAAGCATATTAATAACTTTTCAGATAATTGTTTATATTCTTTTTTGGTATAATACCAACATTTGATATGTGTTGTTGTTGTTGTGAAGTGCCATCAAGTCGGTTCCGACCCATAGCAACCCTGTATAGGGTTTCCGAGGAGCAGCTGGTGAGCTTGAACCATCGACCTTGCAGTTCAAACAGCTTTGCAGTCTGGCGCATTAACCCACAGTGCCACACCAGGACTCATTTGATACGTGGTAGTGGCAATATGAAGTCCTGGTCTGGTGCCCTAAGACAAGCACTCGACCTCAAGGTCAGTTTGAACAGAAAGGTCAGCAGTTCACAATCACCAGCTGTTCCTCAGAAACCCTATACAGGATTGCTGTGAGTCAGAACCTACTCAACAGCACTTAACAACAACAGTGGCAATATAGGAATCCTTGTGGGGCAGTAGGTTAAGTTTTGACCTGCTAATCTAAAGGACAGTACTTTGAATCCACCAGCCACTCTGCAGGAGAAAGATGAAGCTGTCTGCAACTGTAAAGATTTGCAACATCTGAAATCCTATGGAGCATGTCTACTCCTCTGTCCAATAAGGTTGGTATGTGTCCGAATCAATTCAACAGCAGTTGTATTTGTTTGGTTTGGTTTGGTTTGGGTGAGTTTGAAACTTAGTTTCCTACTAATTAGCACACTGGAGTGCTAACCACAAGGTCAGCTGCCAAAACACACCAGCCACTACTCAGAAATCTATATAGGGTCACTATGAATCAGAAGCAACTCAATGGCACTTAACAACAACAAGTACCATAAACAATGAAGGTTAATTAGAAAGGAGCTTCCACAAGATTGTATTAAATTCCTTATTATAGAAAATAGTGTCTCGTTGCCAGTTAGAGGCCCAGGCTTTAGCAGGAGTACTGTACCCTCGTTATACATTCTACCACAGAGAGGTCTGGGTAAGGAGAGACAGGTGGGAGGAGGCTGATTATATCTCACAGGATGGGAGGAAGGTTACCATCCCCATCTATCAGCCCTTCCTGAACACACCCTCTAGTCACTCCCTACTGTTCCCAGTCTGTAATCACCTGCCCTCACTAAAAGGAGTCCTGGTGTGGCGCTGTAGGATAAGCACCTACAGGTGGGGAAGAGAGAGAGGTGTGGGGAATCTAAGAAATACAGAGCCCTGGTAGATCGGTGGTTTGAACCCACCAGCAGGCCCACCCGGCAATCTGCTCCTGTGAAAATTTGTTGTTGTTGTTGTTGTTAAGTGCCTTCCAGTCAATTCTGACTCATAGCAACCCTGTACAGGTTTTCCGAGAAACAGCTAGTGGGTTTGAATTGCCAACCATGTGGTTCACAGTCCAGTACTGATCCTATAGGGCCACACCAGAAGATTGTTGCTGTTGTTGTTAAATGCCTTTGACTTGGTTCTGACGCAGAGCAATCCTGTATAGGGTTTTCTCAGAGAAATAGCTGGTGCCTTTGAATTACTGACCCTGTGGTTCACAGTCCAGTGTTGACCCTACAGTGCCATGTGGTTATATGCCGTGCACTCAGTTTCTGACTCATAGCGACACTGTACAGGGTTTCTAAGGCTTTAAATCTTTATGGGAGCAGAAAGCCTCATCTTTCTCCTGCAGAACAGCTGGTAGTTTCGAACTGCTGACCTTAAGGTTTGCAGCCCAATTTGTAACCACTACGCTACCAGAGTTCCTTGCAATGCCATACCAGGAGATTATAGGCTAGGAAACTATGGGATAATTGTTGTTGGTGGTAGTGGTGTTAATCTGTCATATAGGGTAACTAACGTAGTGGTTATGAATCGGGCTGTAAACCTCAAGGTCAGCAGTTCGAAACTACCTGCTGCTCCATGGGAAAAAGATGAGGCTTTCTGCTCCCAAAAAGATTTACAGCCTCGGAAACCCTGTTCAGGGTTGCTATGGGTCAGAACCGACTCCACGGCACTTAGCAACAACAAAATAGGGTCACTATGAGTCCAAATCAACTCAACGGCACAAAACAACAAAACCCAGAAGAGAATTGTCCCATAGGGTTTCTGAGGCTGTCACTATTTACGAAAACAGAAAGTCTCATCTTTCTCCCATATAGGGATGGTGGATTTGAACTGCCATCCCTGTGGTTAGCAGCCCAATGCTTAATCCAGCAAGTTACCAGGGCTCCATACAAAGCAACAAGTCAAGGGAATTTGGCATTCAGAGGATCCACTGGAATGCAATAGTGGTTAGAAGCAGCTACCAAGTTATCTTTTTTCAGACCATCCACAGACATTTAAAATCCTGAATTAAGAAATTCATTACTACCTACTCCCTACCTACTCCCTCCCTGGTACAATATCCAGTTCCAATGTTTTTGAATGCCCAAGGCTACACTGAGAGAGACACAAGTAATTTAAGCTAATGTAGGGTTAAGAATTTACTTTACAAAAAGAATTTGGTCTTTGTCCTTGATTCCTGAGTGATAGCCTCTAAAACCCTGGAATTTCCCCAGTGACTAAAGTGCCTTTGATTAGGCCTCCAGACCACACCTGAGGGTTTATGTTAATAAAATGACTCTAAGTGGTAGCTGGCCCTGCCAGAAAGACCCACCCTGTGATATCAGTGTATCTCAGGCTATGAATCTGCTTGAGTAATGAGTTATTGTTAGGTGCGTTTGAGTGGATACAGACTCATAAAAACCTTATGCACAATGAAACACTGTCCGATCCTGGGCCAACCTCATTATTGTTCCCACGCTTGAGTCCATCGATGCTGCTACTTGGCCAATCCATCTCTTTGGGGGTCTTCCTCTTTTTCTCTGACCCTCCACCATACCAAACGTGATATCCTTCTCCAGCAACTGGTCCCTCCTGACCATATGTCCAAAGTATGAGACACGAAGTTTGGCCACCCTTACCTCCAAGGAGCACTCTGGCTGCACTTCTTCCAACACAGATCTGTTGGTTCTTTTGGCAGCCCATGGCACTTTCAATAATGAGAGCTCCCCAGAAAAGACTCTGGACAAGCAATCCCCATGAGCTTCCTGGTTGATGAAAGACATCAACACACATGGAAGACTTGTTCGCTCCTTTCTGAGACACAGAAGCTGTGTTGGGACCCTGCCCTAAAATGTGTCTCTTTATTTATATCCTTTTTGCTATGACAAAGCTGAAATCATAAGTATAGTACATTCCATGAGTTTGGAGTCCTTCTAGCAAATTATCTAACCCAAGGGAGTAGTGGGAACCAGCAGGTCAGAAGGAAGGAGGACCTGGGGACTCCCAAGCTTGCAGCTGGCATCTGAAATCTTGCTCAGACTTGACAGTTCCAAGGACTGTGCCTTTTAACTTATGAAGTCTGACCTAGTTTCAGGTCTTTAGAGTCAGAGGAGAAAGTACTTCATGGACACTTGATGTGCAGTTGAATGGGAACTAAATTAAATAGATCGGAATTACATTCTTTGTGATTTGATTTCCCTTATAGGCTCTGAAGGACCAGCATTCAAATTCAGTATTTCAGGTGTCACTTAGACCCAAAAGGAGCACTGGTGGAGCAGGTTAAAGCCCTAGGTTACTAATTAAAAGGCAGCAGTTTGACCCCACCAGCCACTCAGTGGAAACCTTATGGGGTAATTCTTTCTGTCATATAGGGAAGCTGTGAGTGGAAATCAACTCCATGACACACAACAGCCACAAAATTAGACTCAGGTTCTAATTCGACTCCTGCTAATAACTGTGTGACCTTGCACAGTGATAATAATATCCTCAACCTCCATCCTCTTATCTGTCAAAGGATGGAAAGTTGTATACAAAGTGCCCAATTCCAAAACGGTACTTTCCTTCTGGAGATGAATCACTCAAAGGTCTGCAAGCCCCTGGGAGAAGAGAAAAGCCTTTGTGCCTGCCCTCAACTCTGAATCTGCATTTTAAGAAGATCCAAGAGCTACTTTTTTCAGATTCTGTCTCACCATAAACATTCAGCAGTTTAGCTGGCATGCCATCGTTGCTGCGGGGGCGGGGGGAGAGGGGGAGTAGAGTGGGGGAAAGGGGATCCGCAGTGCTGCCGGTGAAGGTCCGGGGTCCCTGGGTGCTGAACCCGTTGTCCTAGGATGCTGGAGAGAGGGAGCCTTAGCTGACGCTGACGGCAGGTGGGCCTGTTCCGGGGCCTCCATGCAGCCTCTCCAGAGGAGTTGTTTTCCTGCGTTGCTCACACCACTGAAATCTTCAAAGGAATGAGAAGAATGAGCCGAGGTTACAGCAGTGCGTTATTGGCGGGCTCACTCCCTTTCACCACCACAGTCATAATCCCCTCTTTGTGCTCTCAGCAGGCACCAAGTCATTTATAATTTCTCTCCCTTTTCTAAATCCAAAGACACTCAGCAGACTGGCCTCGATTGTGCAGCCAAGCTGACACGCTGGGGCAGCACTGCGCAAGCAGAGATCCGGCGTGTCCTGGGCGCACAGGGTCCCGGCGGGCCGCCAGCGGAGGAGGCGCTGCATTCAGATGAGAGGGGGCCAGGCACAAACCAGACCCTGTGGCTGCAGGAGACTGCATTTCCCACCCGATTTGCTACTCTGAAAATACTTTTGGGGGCCCTTAAAAGTGAAAGTGGCTCTGCACAAAACATCTGAATCTTGCTCAAAGGTCCCAGGGGAATGGATTAGAGTTAGCTCTGTTTTTCAGATTCACTGGATGCTCCAGATGCCAGGAATTGGTCCAAGTTTCTGAGGGTCAGACTAGACTAGGGGAGCTGGGACTTGAGCTTTCTACTCCTGTGGTTCTGTGGGTTAATGCGCCAGATTGCACAGCAGTTTGAACTGCAAGGTTGTCAATTCAAGATCACCAGGCGCTCCTCGGAAACCCTATACTGGGTCACTATGAGTCGGAATCCACTCGATGGCACTCAACAACAATGTCCTATATAGTGCTATGTTGTTGTTGTTAAGTGTCGTCGAGTCGATTCCAACTCATAATGACCCTGTATAGGGTTTCTGAGGTGCAGCTGATGGATTTAACTGCAGACCTTGTGGTTGGAAGTTCAGTACTGATCCTACAGAGCCACACCAGGAATCCATATGTATAGTGCTATAGTGTAAAATTTAGAGTAAGAAAGAAAAAGATTCAGAGGAGAATGGTGAAAGCAGGAAAAAATAAAATAACCTTTACTGTACACATTATGTCAAAGAGAGTCCTGGTGTGGCACTGTAGGATAAGCACTGGACTGCTAACCACAGCTTGGCAGTTCAAAGCCATCAGCCACTTCTTGGAAACCCTATCCAGGGTTGCTATTAGTTGGAAATGACTCCATGGCACACAACAACAATATATGTCAAGTAGCCCTGGTGGTGCAGTAGTTAAAAACTCAAGAGCTCTCTGCTAACCCAAAGATTGTCCAGGTGGTGCTGCACAGGGAAAGGTGTGGCAGTCTTCTGTAAATCCTATGAGGCAATTTTACCCTATAGGACTAAGGTCAATAGACTCCAAGGCCCTGAGCCTTTTGGTTTATCTATGTGCCAAGTACTGGTTTAAACTGCAAGCACAGTGTATCATTTAATCTCATAACAGTTCTATGAGTTGTTGTTGTTAATTGCCGTAGAGTCTATTCCAACCCATAGCGACGCTGTATAGGGTTTCCAAGAAGCAGCTGGTGAGCTTGAACCACCGACCCTGCAGTTCAAATGGCTTTGCAGTCTGACACGTTAGCACACAGCGCCACACCAGGACTCCATGAATAGGGCACAGATGAAAGTTATGCCCATTTGCAAATGAGGATGCTAGAGTACATGGAGAATTAAACAAGTCGGGAATTGAACAGACATTGGAACACAGAGTCTAGCTCCAGAGCTCAATGGAATGCCTTTTAGTGCTGCTTTCTGGTCTGCAGGCCTTTAGGAAATCCCTGGTTTTAGGGAAATTCTAGTGCCACCACTCAGGTCACTTAACCTCTCTGAGCCCCAGTTTCCTTATCAGAAATGAGGGCAATAATTTCTGGCTTTTCAAGAATGTTGTGAAAATCAAATGAGTCAATGTGTTTGCATGTACCTTTTAAAATCACAAGCAAATAGTTGCCCTCAAGTCAGCTTTGACTCATGAGGATCCCATGTTGTTGTTGTTATGTGCCGTGGAGTTGGTTCCAACTCATAGCGACCCTGCACAGGGTTTCCGAGGCTGTAAATCTTTACGGGAGCAGAAAGCCTCATCTTTCTCCCGCGGAGCAGCTGGTAGTTTCGAACTGCTGACCTTGCGGTTCACAACCCGATTCATAACCACTACGCTACCAGAGCTCCTTGAGGATCCCATGTATGTCACAGTAAAACTGTGTTCCATAGGATTTTTCAGAAATAGGCCATCTTTTGTGGTACCTTAGGGTGGACACTAACCTTCAAACTTTTGGTTAACAACAAAGTGCATGAACCATTTGCAGCACCTAGGTATTCCTAAACAATAAAATGTCCTAGTCCATCCCTGGAAGGCCTCAAAATTATCTCCTGAGGACACCAAGGAGGACTCATTATCCCTCTGAGTAGTAACTCTTACCTCCACTATTTGTTATGTAGGCTTGTAAAATTCCACATTCCAAGTAAGTTTCCTCCCTTAAGGGAATTCTTCATTCAGTAAGTTCCAGGTACTACAGAATGTGGGTTGCTTCATATGGAAATTTCCCCATAATTTAGAAACAAATTATTAGGCATCATATTGGTTCTATGGTTAATATCTAGTCTGAAGATCAGGGGAAAAAACAGTTTCCTTTTGAAGAGTAGGGGGCTGACCTATGTAGGCCCTGTTAGTCATTCTCTAGGCCTCTACTCTATAGTTATGGTGGTGAGGTTTTCTCTGGTCTATCCCTGCTTTTAAAAATACTGTATGTTTAAATGTCTGAGAAAATTAATCGGGAAAGCTCGGTGGAACTTCCTGTCCTGCTTGAGCCAGGCAGCCCGCAGATCTTGCTCTCAACTGGCCTGGAAACAGGGTGTGTCCATTGCAACACAGTAGAAAGCAAATGCTTCATTCAAATTGCCCTTCTAAGATATGATCCACACGCAAAGCGCACTGGGGCCTAGGCTCAGAGATTCTTTGTGACTTGCAGGTGCTGTCTATGACCAGTAGGAGACCTACTGCTCTACTCATTATTCGTTAAGGTGTTGCCTGTTGCCTGTTACCAGAGTATCCAGGCTTAGAACTTCCATTGACATCTTTTGAATCAGCAGTATGTTTTTTCTTTTTCCCTACAAAATTGTAAATATTGAAAATTTTCATGTTCTTCTTAAATTTACAATTTACCATATTTCCTTTTTTGCTCTGGTGTCTAGGAAATTTGGAATCCCTAGGTAGTATAATTAACATGCTTGACTGCTAAATGAAAGGTTGGAGGTTCTAATCCACTCAGAGGATCCTCAGAAGAAAGGCCTGAAATAGACTTCTGAAACAGCAGTCATTGGAAACACTATGGAGCACAGCAGTATTCTGACACACGAGGGTGCCACAAATCAGAATCAACTCGATGACAACTCATTTTTTTTAGTTTTATCTAGGAAACTTATGAAAACTGACAACTGGTTGGCTGTAACAATTTAAGGTTTTATGATTTATACAATAACATCTTGGATTCAGGTCTTTCAACCCTATTGTTTTTTATATTTCCTCTATTATTATATAATACATTTTCTAAATACTGTATCTAATCCATCGAACCCATTATGGAATGTGGTAAGCAATATAAATGAATAAATAAAGTTTCTGGAGTCCTGGTTAATGCTGTGGGATAAAGGACTGCAAGGCCAGTTTGAACCACAAGATCGACAGTCCAAACTCACTAGCCACTCTTGGAAACTGTATATAGGGTATCAAGTCAACAACACTTAACAAAAACAACAAGCACCTTTAACTGGGACCCAAGTATTAATAGGAGTTCTACTGTGGCATTGAGGGTTAATGTACTCGACTGCAAGGTCAATCTGAACCACAAGGTCGGTGGTTCAGGCTCACCAGCTGCTCCTCAGAAATCCTATGCAGGGTCACTATGAGTCAGAACTGATTCAACGTCACTTAACAACAAAAGCATTACTAAATATCGATTATGGGACAGCTGCCTGTGACTATGAGCTTGACTCTTCCTTTTACTTGTAAGGACACTGACTTACAGGAACCCAATGAGAATTAATAAAATAGCTATTCTGGGGTACTTTAAGCTGCTTTGAAAGCAGAAAATGTATCAATAAAGCCACAGCCAAGGAAGTTAGTATTCTTCTGAAAAAATTAAGTAGTTCAACTCTTGATGAATAGTGTCTTCCAACAAGTCCTGCCCTGCTGTGCTCTTTCCTATCCACACCAGCCCCATTGTTCCTATTATCTGTCTTCCACAAGATATTTTGTCTAAATAACTTGCAAAATTATCCTTTGAGGTTCCAAATACAGAATATATAGCTGGCAAAGGAAAATCAGAAGGACCCGACCCAATATTGTTTATCTGCAATGCTTAGATATACTGGAGAATCTTTCCTTTTGTTTTGCAACAGATTACCGAAGAGAAGGTACTGCGGCCCAAATATTTCCCATTAAGGTGGCATGGGATCACACAGCACCAATGCTGGTGCCACCGGAAACTGAATGATCACTTAATATACATAATGGGCAACTTGTGTCCGGAAGTCAGCATCAAGCTTCTTACTAAGAGAGATAGCCATCTGTCCCCACAAAGCCAAGCAGCATGACCTTCAATCCCAGGCGTTGTTAGCACTCTTTCCCAGGATGAAGGATGAGAGAAAGAGATACTCTAAATAATTTTGTTATTAGTAACACAAAAAACAGCAAAGTGTTTGTCCCTATTTTTACTTCACATCTTCTCTTTAAAAAAAAAAAAAAAAATTAGAGAGCTGAAGAATCATCAGGAGCCTGGAAAGCAACTTAAAGTGCTGTGTTCTAGGGAGGTGATTGTTGTTGTTAAGTGCCATTGAGTCAGTTCCGACCCATTGCGACTTTGTACAGGGCTTCCAAGGAGCAGCTGATGAGCTTGAACCACCAACCTTGCAGTTCAAACAGCTTTGCAGTCTGGCACATTAACCCACAGTGTGCATATTATTAATGTGCTATCAAAGCACAAAAAGAGCACATGTGTTATATTAGAAATTCCTTAATGTTTTATTAATCGAAACTACATGAAAATATGTAAATGAAACAAAACTGAAGGTCATGAAATCTCTATTGACAAATAACAATTATCACATTAAACTCTGGGACTACTGTTGTTGGCACAGAGAAAATAAACAATAATAAGAGGTAGCTGAGGACAAATCACAACAAAGATATAGCCTTGCCAGTAAGGGGTTTGTAATCTAGACTGACTCATTAAATCCTATGTGAATTGAATGCATTCCCCATTCATCTCCTGCATTCTTTTCTCTGTCTGTCATTCAAGGGATCCTTAGTATCATCAGACAAAAAGGGGGAAAAAAAGTAAGCGGCTGCTTTTCAGTGGGAATCCATCATTTGACAGGGAGTAAGATAGCCAAGTCCAAGATCAACAAAACAAGACATTATAAAATGTTTCTCTAAGCCTGAGTGGTTCTCACAATATCAAGCAAATATGTATGCAGTATGTTATTTTAGTAAAGAATTCCATCTTTTCATGACCTTTTACTTAACCCTCAGGATTAAAAAAAAACATTTTTTTAAAAATTTCTTTTAATGTAAGTAAGTTCCTAAGAACTAGGTTTCATAGAACATTTAAAGAAGTAGGAACTACAATATAGGAGTAGCTTGGTGTATCAGTTAACATAAGTATATCTATATTTACAGGAAAAAGCAATTAACCATGACTTCAAGTCCTGGTGAGGTACTGTGGGTTAATGCACTGGACTGCAAAGGCAGTTTGAACTGCAAAGTCAGGGGTTCAAGCTCACCAGCTGCTCCTTGGAAAGCCTATACAGGGTCACTCTGAGTCAGAACCTACTTGATGACACTTAACAACAGCAAAATTTAAGCATATTAATTTGTGTCCTCACAAAAATCCTGGAGATGGATGGCTTCAGACCAGTTCAGCAACTCAGAGGAGCATCAAAGGCTCAAATTCTTTCTGTTCCTCTGTTCCACCATCTTCTGTACAGTGACTTTTCATTTGGCACCGTGGGTTAATGCACAGTACTGCAAGATCGGTTTGAACTGAAAGGTTGGCAGTTCAAGCTTACCAGCCACTCCTCGAAAACCTTATACAGGGTCGCTATGGGTCAAAACAGACTTGAAAGCACTTAGCTATAACATTTGTCATCTCAGCGTTGGCTTGCACTGGCATCCCAAAATGAACCAAGAGACAGAGGCAAAAAGTTTTGTTCTTTTTATTCAAGAGGAAAACCCTCTGCAGATTCCTTTTAATGTCATATTTGTAGAATTGGGTCTCATGCCCATCCTTAGACCAATCACTAATGAAAATAACAAAAATTACTAGAGGAGGTTTAGACCAATCATGATTCATTCCCTAAATGAAATATCTGCCTACTTCCTGTCAGTGGGGGTGGGGTGGGAAAGGAATACAGTTTACGTGGTGTCAACTTGAAGTCATGATGTCTTTATGTGTGTCAATGTAGAATTATGCTCCATAGGATTTTCAATGGCTGACTTATCAGGAGTACATTGCCTGGCATTTCTTTCTAGGTGTCTCTTAGTGAACTTGAAACAGTAACTTTTTCTGTTAGTAGCTAAACATCTTAACCACTCCTACACCCAAGGACAGATTAGCAGTGAAAGAGAGGCAAATGCCTATTGTGTCATCAAAGCTAACCTAACTGGCCAGGTCTCCAAAATTAGGCATGAGAAGAATTGTCCTAGAACCTTGTGATGACCCCAAATAAATTTTTTTTTTTTTTTTTAAATACAAAAGAGCTACATACCACATAGGATACTATATTCAAAACCTATTTCTTTTATGTCTTTCCAGGCATGTTCCCAAGTTGTTTCATTCTTTTATTGGTCTAATTATGTGGTTTTTCATCTGGCAATGTCTGTTAATGTTTTGTTTTTCTCTGGATCTTTTCTCCTAGTCCCTTCCATTTTTACACTTATGTATCTATTCATCCACTTCTATTTTTCTCAAAAAACTCAGGTAGATATTTACAATAAGCAAATGCATGGAGAACAAAGTAGATGAGTGGTTACCAAGGGCTGCAGGAAGGAAGGAATAAGATGTTATTGCTTAAGGGGTACTGGGTTTCTTTCTGGGGTGGTGAAAAGATAGTGGTGGTTGTAGCAAACATATGAATGTAATTAATCTCATTGAATTGTACACTTAAAAATAGTTAAAGTGATGGGCAACTTAGACATCTACTACCCAAAATGGCAGGGAGGAAGGGGACTCTAAAGGCACGAAGTGACTGGCTTACAAGTTTTCAAGAGGGAGTTTAGTTTCAGACTGTGCGGGGGAAGGTAGAATCCCCACTGAATAGTTTTCATCTTGTCTAGATGGGTCTGGTGAAAAGAGATGGGGATAAGATTTGTATGATCCAGTAGTGAGTAATTGTTATTATGACTA
Organism: Chrysochloris asiatica; assembly: GCF_000296735.1. Classification (NCBI taxonomy): domain Eukaryota; kingdom Metazoa; phylum Chordata; class Mammalia; order Afrosoricida; family Chrysochloridae; genus Chrysochloris; species Chrysochloris asiatica. Next base: position 7,070,758 of record NW_006408683.1, read on the forward strand.
ATTGCAACTGTCACAATTGTAAAGGTAGAAGTTTTGTAACAAAAAGGGGGGAGTAGTTAATCTGACAACATTAGTGAGGTTGGCCCAGGATTGGGCAGTGTTTCGCTCTGCTGTGTATAAGGTCACTATGGGTCAGTACTGACTCGATGGCACCTAACAACAACAACAAGTTAATCTTACAGTCCAGGAGCGGAGAACCCTAGAACCATCATGGGAAAAGAGCATAAGCAGAATGTGGGACCTTATTCAGAGAAGCAGCAACACCAGAAATGGAGGCAGAGATGAGGACATGGAGAGAGGGAGCAGCTGAGGACTCTAGACTCATGGAAACAGAAAGGCTGTGTGCTGGTGGCCAGGAGGCAAGCTTGCAGAGTGTGCCCATTTAAATGATTATTTATTTAAATGATTATATATTCCTGAGTGTTTTTGTGTGCAACCCCCCACACCACCACCAAAAAAAACAACCCAGAGGTAATAGAAGCAAATATTGTTGAATGAAGACACATGGAGGAGATTGTAATAATTGCAATGAAACGCTGAGTGTAAAACCAATGTTCTCCCATGTAAACTATCACTTAATTCATAATAAAAAGCTTTAAAAATAATTGGTTAAAATGGTAAAGACTATGCTGCATGCTTGATAGAACAGAGGATCATAAAAAAAGAGGAAGATCCATGCATGAATAATTTTTTTTAAATAGATCAGCAGAAGGCTGGTCCCTATGAGGTGGATGTTAAAGATATTCCAAATGTCCAACTTTTTCAATGTGTTATTCCACTCCATAATCTCTGATATCAATCAGCACTCCTTCCCTACTCATGTCCCAGGCTTCCAAAATACACTGCAATATCTCACGGAACTCACAACTGTCAAGAAAATGGCTCATGAAATTGTTGAGGCTGGCAAGTCCCAAATACATAGCTCAGAGGTCAGTTTGCAGGATTCTCCTCACCCACATAGTGTAGGGGCTGAGGAGCCCAAAATGACAGGTCAGAAGGCAGACTGTTGATGCAGAAGGTTGCAGAGTTGGTGAATTAGATCAGGTGATGGATCACAAGTCCCAGGAATTGGAGGGCAGCAAGGATGGGTTGGATGCAGAACCCAAAGCAAGAGAGAGCAAACTTGGCCAGAGCATTCCCATATACTGGACTCAGACCATACCTGCAAGGAAAACTGAGACTAGTGAAATGAGTCACACTCTCCAGTAAAATGGGGGCATTCTTAATCCTTAGTTTCACCTTAATCCTTAACCCCACCATAATCTTTATCATTATTATTATTATTATTATTATTATTATTATTGCTGTTTTTGTTGAGTGCCTTAGAGTCAGTTCCAACTCTTAGCAACCTTGTATAGGATTGCCAAGGAGCAGTTGGTGGGTTTGAACCACCGACATTGTAGTTATCAGTCCTGTTCTTATCCTACAGTGCCACACCTTGTTGTTGTTTATTAAGTGTTGTTATTAAGTGCCTTTGAGTCTGTTCTGACCCATAGAGACCTTGCATAGGGTTTCTGAGGAGCGGCTGGTTGTGGTTCAAACTGACCTTGCAGTCCAGCACCGTATCCTACAGTGCCACACCAGTGCCACACCAGGACTCCTTGTTGTTGTTGTTATGTGCCGTGGAATCGGTTCCGACTCATAGCGACCCTGTACAGGGTTTCCAAGGCTGTAAATCTTTATGGGAGCAGAAAGCCTCATCTTTCTCCCATGAAACAGCTGGTAGTTTCAAACTTCTGACCGTGAAATTAGCAGCCTGATTCGTAACCACTGTGCTACCAGAGCTCCTTGCTTTTGCTCTTGTTGTTGAGTCGGTACCGACCCATAGCGACCTTATGCACAGCAGAATGAAACACTGCCCGATCCCGGACCAACCTCACTATTATTGCCACGCTTGAGTCCATCAATGCTGTCACTTGGCCAATCCATCTAATTGGGGGTCTTCTTCTTTGTCTCTGACCCCTCCACCTTAGCAAACATGATATTCTTCTCCAGCGACTGATCCCTGCTGACAATATGTCCAAAGTATGAGAGACAAAGTTTGGCCATCCTGGCCTCCAAGGAGCACTCTGGCTGCACTTCTTCCAACACGGATCTGTTTGTTCTTTTGGCAGCCCATGGCACTTTCAATATTCTCCTACTTTAATTCTCTTAACCCTGAGTCCCACCTTAACACTGCCTCATTAACAACACACTTCAAAATGGTTCACAAGCCCAGGCATTAAAGGTCAAGATTTATAACACACACAGAATGTAGGACTATGGCAAGATGGACCATAAGAAACAACTAACTGCCCAGCAACTTTCAGTGAGATGATTGACACAGTGGCTGCCACAATGGACTCAAACATGGCGGTGATTGGGAGGAGGTTGCAGGACTGGAAGTGTTCCATTCTGTTGTACATAGGATTGCTATGAGTCAGAATTGACTAACAATAATGGCATATATTTTCCCCACAATTAAAAAACAAAACAAAAAACCCCTCAGGCCCTATATCTGCGTGCATAGTGTTGAAGCTGTGACTTCAGTCTCTGAGATGAGAGCTGACAATTGCAAAGCAGGATTGTGGTTCACCTGAACAAGTTCCTTCCATAACAGCAGAGACAAAGGCAGTCACCCAGACATCAGAACCAATGAGGGCTCTTGTGACTGGGATGAGAAATCCATGAACCCATTGGTTACAAGTGCTCCTTCCATGAGCATCTATCAGCTGCATTTAGTTAAAAAACCAACCTTTGAAAGGTTGAAAGAAGCATTCCCATCAGACTGTCCAGTTACCAAATGACTACTTTCTGCTTCTCCTTCCCACACCAAGTCGCAGGGACAAACTTGACCTATGGAAGGACATACATAACAAGCCCCACTTCATATGTTATGGTTCAGCATAAAAGCACTTTTTTTTTTTTTAATCCCAGATCACAATTTTTTTTAAGCTCATAATCAACTGCCTCTTTTGTCATGATACCAGATGAACTGGATGGTGCCTGTTTCCTATTACTAACCATTTTGATAAAAGATTCTATAGAATATTCCTAATTAAAAGGGGAGAGACGCAGAGCAGAATTTCAATTTCTCCTGGAATTCAGACTTTCTAGAGCCATGGAAGTTGGATGAACTCTGAAAATATTGCCCTGAAATAACCTTTAAACCTTAAACAAAAAAATATTCCCTGCAGTCTTCTTAAAACCAAACAATGGAAAAAATGTTAAGTAGGAAAAAAAGTCTGCCCTGAGCATTATGATGTTTTAAGAACTATCTAGAATCTAAGTATCTGGATAACAGCAACTCTAGAGATTAGATAGGAACCTTAGGACCCTAGGGGACAATGGTTTAATGAGAGAGAAACAACTTAGAAATGGAGTAAGAGAGGTTATATAACTCAAGAATGTAATCAGTGTTTCTGCATGCTGAAACTGTTCAACTGGTTTTGCTGTTTCCTCAATAACAGCAACAACAAAATACATTTAAAAGAGAGAGAGAGACTCTGCCTGAGAGAAAATCACTTGTCCACCATTGCAGGAAGGACTGGAAGACTGTGCACCTGGTTCTGCCAGAATTAAGCCATCTTCTACTTAAAGGCTTATAAGAGAGCTGGAAGAGAGGTGAAAAGGACTGTTCATTAGAAATCCAAAGATGGTCCCTTCCACTCATGGGAGAGGAAAAAAATGCTTCCCTCATATTTTAAACCTTAGTAGGAAGGGGATTCAAGAAACCCACCTGCAGGCTTGATATGAGTCTTCTGGAATTTAGGAAAAGAGGAGTGGAAATCTAAATACAAGAGGCTGATGCATTATCCTACAGTGCCACACCAGGACTCCTTAGTCTAGTGCCATACCAGGACTCTGCTGGCAGAGCAAAGAGGAAGAACCGCCTAGGGAGCAGAAAGGAGCTGGCAGCGAGTTGTCTTTTAAAAAAAAAAAAAATTTTTTTTTTAACCTACTCACAAGGACCCTTTAGAAGCACAGAATTCCCCACCACAGAATGGACTGCCATAGGCAGATCTCAAAAAGGGCTTTCTAAGAAACCCACAAAGGAAAAGTGATTTTGGACATAATCACCCCCAAAGAGTCCCAGTGTCTCTGTAACTGTCCTCAGGCTCCACGCTTGCCATGGAGGAACCATGGCAGCAGCCACTAAGTGTGAGAAGCGACTTTGAAGCTTAGTTTTATGTGTCATCTGGGCTATAACCCAAACCTATTGCTGTCATGACTTATGGAGACCCCATAGGACAGGTTTAAAACCAAAATTACTGCCATCGAGTCAATTCTAACTCATAATGACACCCAGAAGAAAAAGTCAGGCTGTACCAGTAGAGTTTTCAAGACTGAGCCAGAACTGACTCAACAGCACTTAACAACAACAACAATCTTCACAGAGCACACTGTCATATCTTTCTTCTGCACAGTGACTGGTGGGTTCAAACCGTTAGGATAGCAACTGAGTGCTTAACCACTGTACCACCAATGCTCCTTTCCATAGGGTTTGTTGTTGTTGTTAAGTGCCATCGAGTCAGTTCTGACTCACAGCGGCTGTATAGGGTTTCTGAGGAGTGGCTAGTGGGTTTGAACTACCAACCTTGTGGCCCATTGCATTATCCTACAACACCACACCAGGACTCCATAAAGTTTGTTGTTGTTGTTGTTAAGTGCCGTGGAGTCAGTTCCAACTCATAGTGACCCTGCTCAGGGTTTCCGAGGCTAAATCTTTACGGGAGCAGAAGCCTCATCTTTCTCCCCCAGAACTGGTAGTTTTGAACTGCTGACCCTGAGGATAGCAGCCCAATTCATAACTACTGAGCTACCAGAGGTTTAAGACCCAGTTATTCAGTCAAACATTAATCTAGGTGTTACTATAGAGCCATTTTGTCAATATGGTTAACAACTACAACTAGCTGACCTTAAGTGAAGGAGATGGTCTTTAATAATGTTGGTTGGCTTTGCCCAATCAGTTGAAAAGCCTTGTGAGCAAAACTAAGATTTCCCTGATGAAAAAGAAATTTGGCCTCAAGACTGCAAACTGAAGATTCAGGTTCCTGCTTTAGAGTTGCCAGCCCCTGATCTGCCTTGCAGATTTCAGACTTGCTAGACCCCACAACCACATGGCCAATTCCTTAAAATATATCTCTGACAGATATAAAGCAAGGAAAGGAAAAACATCCATGACCCTGCCCTGCAGGTTTTTAAGTCAGAAGGAAAGTTAGGTTGCAAAAGGCAGAAGCTGTTACAAGACCAAAATGTGACATTTTGCAATGACACTAGCCTGGCCTAGAGACATGTGATTGTTAGGATGGACTGACTGGGTTTTCAATATCTGAGAATAGCCATCAGTTTGAGTGATCTGATCATGGTTTAATCCAAGGGGCAGGGAAGAATGAAGCCATAGGTTATGTTCAATGGGTCAATGGGGAAAAGAATCAAATCCAGTTCTATTTGCACCCTGAGAAATGTCCACCTGTTCAAATTCAGTTACTCCTCCTTAACTCCCTGACATTCAACAGGACCCAGCCACCCAGAGTCTAAGCGCCCCTCTCCTGTTGACTTGTTGACTTCAGACCTTACCTTTCATTCTGATTTACGAGCAGTTCCTCTGTGTCCTTGGGCACAGGAAAAAAACACATTTCTTTTCCTGAGGGCTGAGGTCTTGTACTCTAGGCTCCGCAGAACATTATTCTACCATAGCCTGCAAATCCGGCATTCATATTTATATAATAGTACACACATCTTGCCGTAATGGTTTTAATTTCTTTCTAAATTAACAGATGCTACAATTGACTTCTTAAAACTTTTCATGTATTGTTCCTATAAGTTTTACCAAATGAATTAGCTTTATTTATTTATTTATTTATTTTGGGTAGTAAAACCAATATAGCAAAGCATTTGCTATTTCAACCATTTTTATAAGACATCTTCCATATTTTTCCATCACCCTTAGCAGAAACTCAATACTTCCCATTTCCCCCTTCCACCCCACCTCTGGTAACTCAGCTTTACTGTTTTCTTTTCTTTTCCTTTCTTTTTTTTTAATGTTTTATTGTGAGTTATATGATAGTTTACATGAGAGAACTTTAGTTTTACATTCATTCCATCATATATCATTTCATTGCCATGGTTCCAATCCCCTCCATGCATCATCAACCGACCAAAGGGTATATCCTAGAAACCCGCCCCCTAC